>NC_133785.1:24205171-24359743 GCF_003597395.2 Chelonoidis abingdonii
GGAATAAATTGCCTAGAGAGGTTGTGGAATCTCCATCTCTGGAGAGATTTAAGAGTAGGTTAGATAAATGTCTATCAGGGATGGTCTAGACAGTATTTGGTCCTGCCATGAGGGCAGGGGACTGGACTTGATGATCTCTCGAGGTCCCTTCCAGGCCTAGAATCTATGAAACTGTGAATTTAACAAAAGGTGATATTATTGATTAGAAATGGTGTTTTTGTTTGTATTGCTAATATTTTAGAAGTTATCTAGGATAATACCTAAAATAACAAGAGTACTGTAAATACCTGAAGTTAGGATATTAATTTCATAATGATCCCTGGAAGTTGTTAGAAATTAGAATCAATCTGGGGAATAAAACCTTTCTAAACTTAAAGGTAGGATAGGATAAAATTCTCCTGTAATTAAGGTAATTGTAAAAAGAATGAAGAATAAACATTGAACTCCAAGATTGAAGAAATGTCAATAAACTACCACTCAATATACCACAGAATATGAAAAAGGCTGTTATATTGGTTGTTAAATGTTTCAAAAGAATGAACAGAAAGCAGAACTAAAGCATTTATTAAATAATTCTGTTAGTATTAGATATTTTAAGTGACACGCTAAATAGGAACTAAAGAATTCCAGGAAGAACTGAAACTATGCAGAAAGACATACTTTTCTGAGGTTGAGCCGCCACCTTCTGAATGGGTAGAAATATGCAATTACATCTGACCTCCCTAAATAATGAATTTATCACCTGTGACCCAAGTTGTAGCATCCCAAAATTTGTAATGCCTAATGAAAAGGTGCCAACATCAAACAATTTATCCTTCTAGAGTACAATGTATTTAGTCAGTGCAACTGAATGAAAGAAGAACACATAAAAGAAAACACATGACCACAGATCAATAGTAGCATCCTCACCTAAAGATCAACAGATCCTGAACACAGAGTTATCTTGATCAATCCAAAGAGTGCCTACTGCAAGCAAGAAGTGATCAATTATTTGATTCTCCTCTCCCAACGGAGTGATTTGCTTTTTAAAAAAGAGAATTTCTGTTCTTCAAGGGACATTAAGACTTGGCCTTGAATAAATGAAAATATTGCTTTCCTAAATAATTGAATGCATTGGCATTTAGATTTTTTTTTCTATGAATCTAGACTATTATGCTGGTAGGATATAAACATTGAGGGATGTCTGAAATTAGTAAACCCAACATCTTCTATACATATTCCTGAGCTATCCTGGTTTCAGATAGTAGACAGAAAAAACACACTAGGAAAATAGAGAACCGCATTCAGATTTGGACAAGTTTCTCCTAAGAAAAATAATTGAACTGTTATATAATTTAAATCCGACACATTAAAAGAAGTGGCTTTGGTGCATGATTTAATTGCTAGTTTCCAAATAGAATGCACTGTATCCTTAAGAAAATATTGTCTTCATTTTTCACATTACGGCTGATTTAATCATCACCCAGTTAACTAACGATGTCTCCTTTACTACTTGAAAGAGAACTGACGCTGCGTTTATAACCGTGCATGTGCATGTACCTGAATCATTAAAGTGTACTTATTTACATCAAAATATCTTTATGATAGTTCATGGTTTATAGTGATCTCTTGTTCCATTGTCCTACCAAAAATAACCCCTAGACTTTAGTACTACTATGAACTTATTAGTATTACTAAACACCATCGTTTTGCTCTCAGCTATGACTAGTTCACCATCAACCCCTTCTTAGCAGCTACACTGTGCTGCCTGTGTGAGAAGAAAACTTCAGATTACAAAGTTACACTGTGTGTGAGAAAGGAAGAATACTGGAATGCTCGCTTACAAAGCACTGAAAAGAACAGTGCAAATAACAATTCCAGAACACCAGGTAGGATTTAGACATCCTACCAAACCTTTCCTTACTGACACATGATCAGATACAACAACATGATAACAGATAAGACAACACTTAACACTAAGAAAAAAATACAGTGCTATCTATTGGTGGAGGTACTGCCTTCACACTAATCAATACAATACCTCATAACTCTCACCTTGCTTCACGCTTTCTATGTGTATGCTACAAATGATCAGTTACTTTTCTGCATACTTTTTTGAAATAATTGATTTACACTGGTCTTGCATTTCATTTCACCTTGCACATAGACTTGCCATAAGCACATTATCATAAGCTGTCTCTGAACACCTAGAGATTGTACAGAAATATTGAAGATCACCATAGCTTTGGCTTGAAGCCCAGTACTTTGCTCAGTTTAGTGATCCATGATTTCTTTTATTCATTTTTAGTGTCAATGTTCATTGTCCTTACAAAGCATATTGGACTTTGAAGTTGCATCTCTGGAATGCAAAGCACCTTTTTCATCCACAGAACATAGTTTTGCCACCTGCTGATTTCTCAGGCACTTTAATTCAAAGTGAAAAAATCCTCCCTTATCAAAAATAATTTTATTTGTGTCATGCTCTTGCCCTTTCTCAGGAACAGACTGTATCACTATCATACTATATCATATTGCATAGTGGGAAGTGGTGATTTGCAAAGAGATGGATTTATTTTCCCCATAGCTATGCTGAGACCATCAGATGCCTTCTCTGAGAGTGAGTCCTCCAAGCTTTTATCTAGTAAGTTTTAAGTAAAATGACTTAAAAGTAGTTTCAGTGGCTGATCTGCTGTTAAGTCCCCCTTCCAGACTTTGCAGTTTTAGAAACACTTTTTCCGTATTTTAATTTTTTCTCAGCCCTGTGATGTGTGCATGACCCAGACAAACAATGGTATGTGAAATGAATGAATACAAAGTGCATATATTTCATTATATCTTTCTCCTAGCCTTTCATATGTCATTTATTCTCTTTGACTTAAGGTCCTTGGGGCAGAGACCATGTTCTCCTATGTGTTTACACAGACCCTAACAAAATATGGACCTGATTTTGATGGGGACTATAGGCTCTACCATAATACAAATAGTGATTAATGACAACACAACTGACTATAAAAGGAGAAATATTAAATTGACTATATATAGTGCTGTCAAATCACAAAGTAAATGAACTAGAAAAATTGAATTTTTTTCATTGTTTCCTCGTTTTGGTTCTAGTCATCATAGCTGTCACTTGACTTATAACAATAGTAGGTAAACAGTATTCAGGCTGACGTGTAACTTTTAAGTTGACAATGTCATTCTAAACAATGATTTCTGAACTGTGCTTTCGGTTGCACTTTTGTAAATCCAAAATAAGTATAGTGACTGTAATGGAGTTACTCCAGATCTACTCCAGATTTACATTGACAAGTCAGAATAGAATTTGACTCAATATCAGACAGGCAAAAGGCCAGAGGTCTGAATTCCCCCTTCCCACTTGCAAATGAATTGTCAGGGAAAATAATAGGATTCTAATTTTTACTGTTAGACTAAGCCCTTTAAAATTCTTCCCGTCCTGCAGAAAGGGAATGTCTTATTTGCAGGAACTCAGTGTTATTTAGTGGAATTCACTCTGCCGGGACAGAAACATTTTCAAGGACCAGGACTTAAAAGACCAGGACCATGGAGCTATACCAATTTAAACCAGTTGAAAATCTGTCTCATTAGTTTTCTCAGTAGGATTGTGCAGATCTGATTTGACTAAGGCGGAGAGACGGAGGACTAATTCTGTACAAAAATCCAGTAAAGCAAATGTTAACCTAGAAGTAACATATCTTAGGTATAATTTCTCCCATGTAGATGCATTGCTGTATCTTAATTTAATTTTATTTATTCAGATAATTTCCAAACATTTCTATCTCCAAAGTTACCCAAGCTTGATTTTGTTCCACATCACACATGCCAAAGAACAGGATGAATATGTGTAATAAATGTAATGAAAGGCAGTATTTTAGCCAGTGCATAGTGATAGGTCTCTTTTCTAAAAATAAGCATCTTATGTGCACATTTTGCCAAAATCCTTGACACTGCAAATGCTTAGAAACCATCTGTGTGGATGTAGCAGTTTAATCTGGATGCAGATGTATCTCACAATGGATGCAAATGTGTGTGCTGGTGAGATACAATGTAGATTTACTTGCAAAATGAATTTGCCATGTAAAGATGTGCTGAGTTGTACAATAGCAAACATGCATAGGGGTGAGGGCAGGTGTATTCACTCATCCACTAAAACACAAATACAACTTTATACCAAGGACAGCTGGTAGTCACTCCAGGAATAAGATCTTTGATGAAATGTAATTTATATGCTGCTCATTGATGCTGAGAAGGTGCAAGGATCTTCCCTGTTGTACCTTGCACCTCCTCACAATGCAGGGGCCAGATGATGTGCCTGTGTGATTGGATATGCTACTATGCTAGACTTGGTTAGCACCACTAATATTTCTAGCCACACAAACAGGGGAAGCAGAGAGGAGACAGAGGTCTGTTCCTTCTTTCAGGGCCAGTGGAGCTGCTGATGACAGAGGGTCATGCACATTACATCCTCTTAATACTATAGCTCTCTGCACAGCTGGGGGCTCTGGGAAGCACCACGCTTCCTGCAGCTCCCACTTGGGCAATGTAGTTCCACGCTGGATCAGGTTCTTAACAGCATTAGTTCGACTGAAACAGGAGAAGGAGTTCTCACCAATAAGGAGAGTGTTATAAGTATTCTATATTGAAGATCTGTGTGTATGTAGATATCTAATATAGGAACCAATCCAAAGTCCTTTGTAATCAATGGGAGGCTTTCCTTAGTTTTTTAATGGACGTTAGATCAGACCCCACATAGAGTGCCAGCTACTGATCAATATATTTGTGTAGAATTGTTCATAGGTTTGTAAGATCAATAAAAAATTACTCGGGGGGGGGGCACTGAAAATGGCTACCTGATTACACAGCTCATGACAAAGGGAGATCTGTAAAGGAAGTGCTGCTCCCACAAGCTATGCAGAGGAGGCAGGGCTTTCCCTTTGTGTTTGTTCCTGCTCTCTGTTACTTTAGGCCCTACGTAGAAGGTGTGATGTATTTGAATGTATTGAGCAGAGTGTCGAATCTGTTTATATGAATTTGCAGTTGTCGTTTCTTAAGAAGTTGCTTAGGCTGAATCTGTTATATAGTGCTTACTATGTTTCTTCTTCTCTCTCCGTGATACAGAGTCCATCAGCCATCATGGCTCCAACCATATGTACGTGTCTGTGTTTCTAATCAGGGATTCATGCTTTGTTTGCAATACACAACAATTGCTGATGAGAATTTCAAGGCCCTTGTGTACATCCGAGTAGCAAAACAAGCTGTGACATTACTTGCAGTCCTGGTGAGAAAAAGAGTCTGCTACAATGAGTACTCTGAACTACTAAACTAACAGCAATGAGGTCAATCGGCAGGCAATATTTGCAAAAATGAAGGTCTTTGACAACGCTATGGAAGTCTGGCCTATACAGAGAGTCTGGCAAAGTATTGGAAATAAATTAGATTCCCCCAGGAAAAAAAAACAAACCATGTAGCAGCATTACTGACAGTGACGGGAGGAAAAACATACAGTTTAGTATGCAATCTCATCGCCACAGAGAAGTCATCAGTGCAAATTGTTCAAGTGTACTTGTGAGCCAATCCCTTGATGATAGGCGAAAAGTTCAGGTTTCATAAGTGGAATCAGCTTGAAGGTGAATCTGTTTCCTCCTTTGCAACAGTGTTAAAAAAGGTTATCAGAACACTGTGCTTTTAAAGATAGGCTTAACGAGTCCCTGAGAGACAGATTTGTGTGTGGCCTGCTTAATGAAAGCATACAGAAGAGTCTTCAACTGGGAAATATCTTACCTTTAAACACATAGTAGAAATTGGAGCAATGATGGAAACTGCAATAAAGGATGCAACAGAATTGTGTACTGGCATTAAAAGAGAAGTAGGAATACATAAACTATCCATAACCCAAGCAAGAGCCAGTTCACTCTGCAAACAGACACGTTATCAGTGTGGAGAAAGGTTCCACACTCCTTGTTATTGCCAATGTAAACATTCATATTACAGAAGCTGTAATAAATAAGATCCTATCCAAGTGGTTTGTCGCACTAAGAGAAATAAAAAGATGCCAAATCAGGTTATAGAAAAAGGAATATCATTGTATACTTTTTAGACCAGGATCAGCAACCTTTGGCACGCGGCCTGTCAGGGAAATCTGCTGGCAGGCCAGGACAGTTTACCTGCAGCGTCCGCGGATTGGGCTGATCGCAGCTCCCACTGGCCATGGTTCACCGCTCCAGGCCAATGTGGGCTGTGAGAAGTGGTGCAGGCCGAGGAATGTGCTAGCCACCGCATCCCGCAGCACCCATTGGCCTGGAACTGCAAACCTCAGCCAGTGGGAGCTGTGATCGGACAAACATGCAGACGTTGCAGGTAAACAAACCGGCCCAGCCCGCCAATGGATTTCCCTGATGGGCTGCATACCAAAAGTTGCCCAACCCTGCCTTAGACAAAGGTAGTAGTGACAGATACTGTGAGAGTGCAGTAATCAGCCTGGTTATACTTAGTGTGAGCAAAAATGACAGTAAGTAATCTGTCAAACACCGGGGTGGTGGGAAAAACAGTCAAAATGGAATTGGACTTAGGCTTCATGGTGTCATCTCATGTTTGGAAACTGAGACTTCTAAAGATACCAAACTGAGGAAGACACTGATGCTACTGAAAACTTGTATGAGAGAAAAGATAGTGTCAGTTGGAGTGATGCAAGTACATGTGGAATATAAAAATAAGTAGTTTTTATTAGACATATGTTGTTGAGAAGAGGGCACTGCACCTATGGGGTCGTTAATGGTTACAAAAGGTTCCTCTGGATTGGAAACCCATAAAGATGCTTCAGTCACTTTCAGAAGGCTCTACTAAAACAGTTGAAATAGCTGGAAGAAATACTAAATCAGGAATCAGGAGTATTCACAGAGGGCAAAAGAACTCTAAAACACGTGAAGACTAAAATAATCCTAGCTTAGAATGCTACTTTAAATGGAGTTCTACAATTCACAACACTGGGTTAGTTTTAGTGAAAGAATAAAACTGATTTATTTACTTACAAAGAGAATTTAAATGAGTACAGGTAATGAGGTATTAAAGTCAGAAATGGTTATAAGAAAAATAAAGATAAAACACTTACAAAACTTAACAAACTAGACTTGTTTCAAGGTGAAGTCCCTCACCACGTCTCCAGTAACATTGCTGACCAAAGTCTCAGGCCAGGATTTGCTCCTAAAGTCCATTGGCTGCATCTTTTGTTGTATTAGGTGAAAAGAGAGAAATGGATAGAGAGAGAGAACTTTTTTATAGTCCAAACCCCTCTGAGATGTATTTTCCCTCAAAGAAAGGTTTATTCAAACAGTAAGAGGGTGACATGGTGTTTAGTAAAAACTAAATTCCATGCTCTTTCTTCTCACCTGTTTGCTTAAATGTAGATTTTCTTTGACTCCTGTCTTTTCCCTCTCTGTGTCTGAGAACCTTGTTTACAACTTATATATAAATTGAGGTAAACACACAATCCTTTGTTCAAGACCTGCTTGACCAGTTCTGGCCAATTGACACTATGCGGGTTTGAACATGTGCCCCCAACATTATTCAGGGGGAATTAATAGCCTTACACCTAATGTTGCTACATACATTCCACCAGGATATTATTCTCCAGCAAGTTATTAGCTTTCAGATGATACCTTACATGCAATATTTTTTACAGAGGTGCATTTGTCATGCAACTGTTCCTTGGGTTGTTCCCCACAGGTACTTCTGAAGTTGTTGTGGTCATTTCATTTCAGGAGAAGGATAGATGTGATGTATTTGAATGTACTGATCAGAGTTTGAACCTGTTTGTGAATTGGCACTTATAGTTTTTTAAGCAATTGTGTTGAATCTGTTGTTATATAGTGGTTACTACGTTTCTTCTGCTGCTGCTTCTCTCTTTCTCTAATACAGTCAGTCAGCTATCATGGCTCCAACTGTATGTACATGTCTGTGTTTCTCTTCAGGGATTCATGCTATGTCTTCAACACACAACAGATATCATTAAATCTAATTAGATGTGGCACCACAGGGTAGTCTAACATATACTAAGTTATGTTCTGTTCAGGTAAGAGTATGACTCATAGATTGTTGGTAGAATATTCAAAAGTGACAGACATTTAGAAGACTGTCTCATAGTCAACAGGACAAAGTGTCCTAAGTGTCTAAGTCTCTTTTGAAAATGGGACTTAAACATTTTTGAAAATTTTATCCCGTCTCCCATCTTAGAGTGTAATCATTATAAACTAAGGCATACATACAGACTGTTTTTTTAGGACAAGAACAAACATCAAAGAACAAAGCAAACAACAAATCCAGGCAATGCTTGATGACAAGCTGACTGTACAACACTGAGAACTCAGGAAAGCAATATGAATTGAGTGACAATCTGGTCCAATTGTAAAACCCATTAGTATTTCATTATCACTTCCAAGCAAGGTTTAGCTAATGTTTAATATAACATGACTCAGTTCCTGGAAGCTGTTGTAGCAGTAGGTACAATACTAGGATTGATTGAACCATTTTCATTTCTGGTGTCGTCTCACTGAAGGTATTGAAACAAAGAAGAATTGTTTGTAAATGGAGAATATACCTGAGGTTTGCTTCTACTAGCTTGGTGGGGACACTGGTGTTTAAAAATAAATATATCTTCAGACACATATCCAAATTTTGAGCAAACACAGGCGCATTTGAAAATCCATGTGGGAAATGAAAACATTCCTACCATTTTAAACATACGATGTCTCCACAATATTTAGTAAATAGTTAGTCCACCTGGTTAGCTGACATTTACAGTAAATCTATAGCAAATTTTCAAAATTGTTTCACCATGGAAAACTGCTATAGTTTCAGTGTAAAACTGAACCAAAGTCCATTGGAATCAATGGAAAGACTGAAATTGATTGAACTGTTATTGAATGAGGACATAAGTCAGAGGAGACTGGGGCTCAGAGTATAATACCAAAAATAGAGATGAATAATAATTTCACACTCAGTTAATTTTGTCCCGGGTTCAAGCCATGGTGTCCCAACATTCCCCATAGTGTGTACCACATCTTGATAGATATGTCTTCTCCCATCGGTATCCTGGATGTCCTCTTTCACTCATGTCCCCTCTCTCATATAACATCAAATAACATCTCTGTGACAACTACATCAATGGAAAGGCAGTATTAGGAAAATATTTAATTTAATATATAATTTTAACTTATTTTAATGAGATCTAGCACCTGTAAACAGGAGGAAAGAGAGAGAGAGAATACTGTGTGACTGCCAGCTCTCCTTGGACCAGCAAGTTCCATGGACCATAGATAGGAAACTGCTAGTCTAAGCATTTGAGTAGATGGATACCTTCAAACCATATATAGTACAAAATTAAACAACATGTCTTTCAAAATCCTAGTCAGGAAATATGTTTCTTAGCTCATTTTTTTTCTATTATAACTTTCCATAAGGTGTTAAATGTTTAATGAAAATAAAAACAGTTTACAATCAGGCTACTTTACATTGTCATTAAATGGATTACTTTGGCATCTGGAGGTTTCTTTGTATGTATTTATTTTAAAATAAATGCACCTGCAGAAAACCACTTAATCCCATTTCTAAATATTACAGATGCAATGTACCCAACTTCAGTAACATATGGTAGATGGGTTGCTTGAGAGAGAAGGTTAATACAGTTCGGTAGAAGAAGTGAATTTTTAGTACAGCAGACAATTCCAGGAGTGAGCCATAATGTCTCTCCTAATGGACAAGTAAGCAACCCTGCAGAAATTAAAATAATTCATAGTGTTAATACTGCAAGCGACACAGGTTGAGCAGTAAACAGCACTAATATTCATGAAAAAAGAGACCTCTTTAGATCCAAAGGGTATTAACTGGGTCGTATTAAGAATTGGTAGGTCTACTTATTTTAGGTATCTGACAAGACTGGTTCAGTCAAAGGAGTTCTTTGCTGCTGCATGACAGGAACAAACGTAATTACCATCTGCTTTGTATTCCCACGAGAAGCATAAAGGCTTTTCTTTCTTTCTTTTTTTTTTTCTACCAGAGTCAGCTATATGCCACAGAATTGTTCATTGCCTTAATTCAGAAATCTGTATTACCATCTCTGGAGAATATGTTGATATCTGTTCCAGTTCCCTTCAAAGAACTGAAATGTTACTCAGGAAGATTTAGCCTCCAATTTAAAGGACATTTTTGCTGTACTTGATGTTAGTTTTGCTAGATTTGTTGTTTATGTCAAAACCACACTGATACAAAAGCAGGGGTATCTGACCCAAACTGGGAGCTGATACTTAAAAGTATGGATAGCTGAATATTGCACACATTTTAAATGGCAGTTGCACAGATGGTATTGGAGAAAGACTATGTATAAATCTGACAGATGTTAGTGCTCTTGTATTTACACATGGTACATGTGTAAACAGGTTGGTTATAATGGACACAGCTGTTTTCCTAGCTTTTTGCCATTCTTCCATCCTGTGTCCACTTTAGAGAATAATGAGAGAAGAATAGACATGGTAGTCCAATGAGCTGAGGTATTTAGGGGGATGTAGATTGGCTTGCCTAGCTCTATAATTGTAGATCCCTACATCCAAGGTTTTGAAATAGTGTGCCCCTGCCCACCTGAACTGGGGCTGTTGTATATTTTACCAATCTTTGATTTCCCCTCTCAATCTCCATTTATCTCCAGGTTTAAAAATGCTTGAATCGAGCTGAACAAAAAAAGATTCTAGAAGATGTGAATTCTTAATTCACTGCAGCTGACCAATTATTTGAAAGTAGCTTTTTCATCTACGCTTTTCAATATCCTCTGCCATTCTTCTCTGTTAGTCACTTTTGGTCTCCAGCAGTTGCTAGTGGAAGAGCACAATGGTCTGCACAGACTCCATGGCAATGACCCTCACTTACACAGCTGTAACATGACGCTGCATCCTTGGTGCTTGTAGATCCAAGGCCGGATTTAGGGGCAGGCGACCCAGACAACTGCCTGGGGTGCTGGGCTTGGGACGGGGCACCAGGCTCAGGGTGCTGTTTTTGTTGTTAGCAACAAACGGGAAATAGAATGTTTGAAATAGAACGTTTCAGGTGATCCATATGTAGATTCATTTTTTCACTGACCTCCTAGCATGTTCTGGACCTTTGTAGAATCTCGTGGAACTTTCCAGACTTTCTGAGAACTGCATTTTCCTTAAACCTCCTAGAATATGGTCAGCCATGCCCTGGCGGTACACGAAGGACGCGGCATCGCCAGTCAGCCAGTGAGATATAAGAATGAAGTGAAGTGAAGTGAGCTCAGCTGCAACATTGTGAACCTTGTTTCATTGTGTAATTGTGAAAGTGTACTTGTGTTTTAAGACTTTTATGTGACAGGAATAAATCACTCATGAAAGTTCTGAAATAGGCTAGAAATGCAATACAAAGAAGGTATTCAGAAGTTTAACAAATGGGAAGGGAACAAAAATGCTCCTTGCCTAGGGCACTATTTGGTCTAGGACCATTCCCATGTAGACCTATGCAAGCCAGTCTATACTTCCGGACTACACAATGAAGGTGAAGTCTTATAGCAGTCTGATGCACAATGTTTGCAACAAGATCACTGGTTCTGCCTGGGTCTTCAGGCTCCACACATGCTCTCTGGGTTTGATTTCAAATTTTGTCATGATTTCAAAGGAGGATTCAGCTGGAAAAAAAGCACTGAAAGCTGCTGGCAGCTCATGGAAATACATTTCAGCCACACCTCACTATCTATATAATTATTATTATTTATTAGGTGTAAAACATTCAAAAGCATCTAAGTCACTTAGGAACATAAATCTCATTGAAAGTCAATGGGACTTAGGATCCTAATTTCATTGGATGCTTTTGAAAATTTTACCCCATACCTAAAGTAAACTAGGTCCTTTACAGAAGACATGTTCTCTATATCAAAGAGCCTATGATCTGGATTTAGATATTACAAACATTAGACATACCTTTACATGCTAGATCAGAAGAGCAAAGAATACCAGTGGAGGAGTTAGGAGGGGGGAAGGAGAGAAGAGGAGGTTTAAGGTAAGGAGAAAGATGGGAATGAGTGAAGTATCGTGACTCTTGGGAAATTGTAGAGTGAAGATGGTAGCAAAGATGAGGGTTCAAGCAGCTTCATGTGAGGTAGCTTGGCAAAGTAAAAGGGCCTGGCATTCAGTGAAATACAGCATGCATTGCTGCTAAATGACAAGTTTAATTGGGGCACACTCTGAGTAAAACTGCATGAAACAGTACTCACTGCGTAAGAACAGCACAGTAAATTTATGCTGCAAATATTAGGGACCAGATTCTAATATCCTTTCTACTGCTTAATAGTATCCTAGTCTACAAGTGCTCTCATTTACTTAAGTAGGGCCACTGACAGAGTAAGATATTGATGAGAATCTATACGAGGAGTTCCTTGAACTTCAGTAATTAAAAGGCAGATGGTCGCAGCCTATAAAAATAGTGTATTGGATCTTTAAATTCCAAGCAAGAATAGCTTTAAACCAAAACAACAAATCAAACAAAACCAAGGTAATGTATAAGGAAAATGAGAAAGTCACATTAAGACTTTATGAGCTCTATCTGCATACTCATACTCTAGCTACAGGCTAGGATGCCCAGATCTGAAAGCAGTGCTAAGTACAAAGCCATCAGCATAGCAATGACTTGTTATCCCATAAAATATAAAAAGAGGTACCGGGGAAGTGTCTAGAAGAATGATAGTCCCAAATTCATTGGCCTGTAGTTTAGCGAGAAAGAGGGTGGTGGTGGGGAGAGGAGAATAAGTTCTTTGCAATTTTATCTAACTGGCTGGATTGAAGGGATGATATTATTATTCCAAGTGGAAAGAAATTCAGATGCAGTCACTTACATTATGCATCCAAATATTATATTTGGGTACTTAAGTGTGTCATTTTGCATGTCAAAAAAGGAGCTATGGATGTCCTATTAATGTGCCCGCATTTGAAAATTGGGCTTTTATGCTCTGATATCAATTATAGCTGTTCTATTATAAAACACAACATTATCTAGTTAGAAGCAGTATGAACAACTTCTTGGAAAATGTGCTACTGTACAGTATTCACTGTTATTAATTTCACACATTGATGGACAGCGCTCACTTAAACCAAAGCCCATTCTGCCAAATCTATTGCTTCTAACACTACACTGAGTATAACTAGAAATTATGTGGATGAAGGTAAAGGGTTGCATTGTGTGCCTCTGTCTGCTGTACAGTCTATTAATTAATGATATGATTTCATCTTCATGTTATGTCTTGACTATTTAAGTGGGTTTTTTTATAGTGAAGAAACCGATCGATATGAAACTAAACCATCTAGACAACAAATACCCACAGTTGTGAAAGCCATTTGGTGGTGTGGGTAACTGAAGCATTTACTATAGCTGTGCCTGAAGAATCTACTTATGTACCAACTAAACCTATGTGCTCATTTGCACATAGGTGCATGTCATCGTTATGAACTGTTGATTTACAGTACACAGCTTGAAGCAGTGTACAGGAGCCTTGTTTTTCACGAGACTTTTGTGATGCTGTTTTACATTTTGTATAATTTTATCCTTGCTTGGAAGCCCTAGTAACAAGAAAAAAATTCAGGGAATTTTACCGGTGCTGAGATTGCAAGCAATATATTTGCTTGAATTATTTTCTTCTCCGACAAAGAACCTAAGTGGTTCTGACTCTGTTAAGCTGAAGATTCTTTAAAAGAAGCCTGCGCAGTGGTGAGTGAGAAGCAGAGAAAGACTTTACCTCTTCCTTCTGATTATGTCCCTTGTTTCTGGATTTTTAGACTGCCCTTTGTATCATTTCCAGCAGATCTTGCAACCTCATCCAGGTTTCTCTGAAGTCAAACAAAATGTCAGGAGGGTGCTATGCTCCTAACAAAACCCACTGGTAGATATGATATAACAAG
This sequence comes from Chelonoidis abingdonii, assembly GCF_003597395.2. Classification (NCBI taxonomy): domain Eukaryota; kingdom Metazoa; phylum Chordata; order Testudines; family Testudinidae; genus Chelonoidis; species Chelonoidis abingdonii. Next base: position 24,219,118 of record NC_133785.1, read on the forward strand.
AAGCCCCTTTTGTCCCTCTAGATCAGACTTCTATATTCATATTGTCATGGTTTCCATACATAAAGAGCAACCATATATTGTCATTTCAGGCTGAATGGCTGTTTTTAGATGAGAGGAAATCACAAAGCAAGAAAGAACAAAGGTATAATCTCAGTGAAAGAGCACATTGTGTGCTTCCCCTGTAACATAGTGCATCTACTAAGCCTAACAAAATTGCAAGTGCATCTGAAGGCACCATATAAATTTAGAAGTGTAGTACACCAACAAAATCAAAATTGTTACATACACACACATGATACAAATACCAGGGAAGATTACTTATTTTTAATATTGCTTTCATTTTGAAATGTCTTGAAATCTTCTAAAATGCAGAAATTTGTTTCCAGAATTTTGAAATTGTCAAGGAAAAACTCTAGAATTCCATTCTGTTCCGAGTTCCTTCATCTCCCCGTAGACTTCCCATGTCTTTTTTGTTTGTTTGATTGATTGCTTTTGGGTTTTGTTTGTTTTTGTTTGTGGTCCGCTCCTCTCCACTCCACCCGCCACCCCCCAGTTCAAAGCTTTGATTTTTTTATCATTATTTTAATTCCTATTATTTTATATTTATGTCTCTTCCTTTCCAATGATAACATTTTCTCTTTTAAGGAATAAAATTATGTGACTGCTATCCATACAGATTGTTAGTTGTAGTTGTAGTTGATATCTACACATGTCTCTAGCTGGAGTTTCTAAGTTGTCACCTTGTTACTTGGATCCCATATTCTTAGACATAACTTTCTAAATAATACCAATATCTCCTTACTTATGTACTATGTGTTACTTTGACATGAATGCTTCTTGTTCTAGGTCAGTGAAAATGAAATGTATGACCAGCATCCCTAAAGTTTCAAAATGATAACACAAGAATGTTTCATTGCCTTCATATTTTAGTATTTCCAATATGAATAGTCTTAGGGCAATCAAAACAGCAAGTTGGGAATGGTGCATGAAATGAAGAATCCTAGAATGGCTATTCAAAAACAACAGTGATTCTGCAGTCAGTGGGGTGCTATTAACATTGCATTTTATAAATCTTAGTGAGCCTATTTTTCTTGACTGACTTCCAGACTGTTAACATTATATTAATTACAATATAGGCTATTGCCTTCATACCAGAAATATATAAAAATATTATTCTTCTATTAATAATTCTGTTTAGCATCAACAGAATTTTCTTTAGAACTCAAGGAATAATATTGATTTAATTTTGGTTTCTAAAATGAAACCTAAGAGGTAAGCCAAATACTGTGTGAATTTCTCTTTGATAGGATACTTTAAAAAACATTAATAATAGAAGGAGTGTACCTATGGTTAGAGAAGGATACTGCAAATCAAGATGCCTGGAATCTATTCCCAGTTCTGCAAATGACTCACCATGTGACCATGGGCAAATCATGTCAGCCTGTGCCTCAGTTTACCCATCTATAAGAGCGTTAAAGCCTTATTAATTGCTATTTAGTAAGCAATTTGAGATCCTTATATGAAAGATAGTATAAAAGCACAACGCATCTTTATGAATATTAACAGAGAGGTCACCATTACAAGTCAACATTTGCCCAGCTACCATATGTTGTTGTTTATTTTTATTGTTATTTGGGTTCTATAATATTTTAGCATGTTTCAAACATAGTATCTCCTACAAAGGCTGTTAAGTAAATGCAAAGAAACCCACTGATATCAATGAACTTCGGTTCCTGGAAATGGAAGTAGGGAAGAAAGAGATCAAAATGAAAGACAATGAATTATATTATTCAGCTACAAAGAACAAATGACCCTATTACAGATTTGTTCTTATCACCAATATGAGCAGCAAGAATGGAAGAGTGAAAATATGACTACTTCAACTGCAGCAGATGCTCATTGTCCATAATACAGACCTCTAAATGGCAACTGTTTTTATATTGTGGAGATAACAGTTTTGATGCCACGGTTAAGGCTGAATTGAGTTCCATACTTTAACACGTGTATGTCAAATTTCTCTGAAGTTCAGCCTTGCCTTTGAATTTCCTGGCTTTGTAATGCTTGGTTCTAGGATAACTACAACATATCCTTTTAATATATTTTATGCTAAATTACCGATATGTACTCTAAACCTTTATTCCATTTTAGCATAGTTTTTTGTTTGGTAATATATATATGTTTGTAGTTTTTCTGTGTTTGATACAGGTTGGATAAGTCACACACTAAGTCAGAAAGGATGTCACATAGTTAAGAAACTTAGAAAGTGATGCTCACAGTAAGTCAGAAATTATTAGTAAAGCTGTACACACACACTAGGTGTTCTTCACATTCTTTGTATGAAAAAAATACATTGGGAGTGTGTAAGGTAAGTCAGTGAGGCTGATACACCTTTCAAAGGAGTTTAGTAATAGGCAGTTGACATTTGTCACTTGCAATTCATTTTGAACACAGTGGATTAGCCTGATAACATTTACCATTTCAAATCTGTGTTCTAAGCTGCTGATGCACTTTGCTTGTTCACTTTATCTACATGGCTACTCCGTTTTCATTTTTCAGTTCCAGGTTAATTTCAGATATCTATTCCTTTTGGTAAGTTTGAGTAACCAAGGAAATCTACTGTACATTTTATCTTCAGAATGGAAGATCTCATTTTGGCTCAGAAACAACTAACTCAGAATGGCTATCAACTTCTTGAGCTGATTTGCAAACACTTCAAATGCTGAATCACAGAAGTTGAATCATGAAGACTGAAATTTGGAAAATTATATAAAGTTATAGCTTTACAGGAAATAATTATATTGCTATCTTGGGGCTTGGCTACACGCGAAACTCCGAAGCACTGCCGCTGGAGCATTCCTTTGAAGTGCGAGTGTGGTTGTGGCACCAGCGCTAGGAGAGAGCTCTCTCAGTCCTGCAGGTACACCACTTCCCCAAGAGGATTAGCTTACAGTGCTGGGAGCCACACTCCCAGCGCTGGGACACTGTTTACACTGGTGCTTTACAGCGCTGTAACTTGCTGCGATCAGGGGGTATTTTTTCACACCACTGAGCGAGAAAGTTGCAGCGCTGTAAAGCGCTAGTGTAGCCAAGGCCTTTAGACAGTATGGAGCTCTATGAATCATTGTAATTATACAGTCTATTGTGGTACATCAAAGGCTGTTAGATAGGGCAAGTTTTAATATGCTGCTGACAAACATGTATTGGTTGATCCTTTCTTTTTAAAGCTAGCAATAATTTCTCTCCTTAAACTGACAGCCTGATCAGAGTCACACAAAAGCTGAATTACTTTGGGCCCATTTCTAAAATCTAAAGACCAGTAAAAATGTCATTAAAACGACTGAACCCAAACCTACTCTCAGTTACTCCACAATAACTCCATGGAAATCCAGATTAACACTGCTGGAGCTGAGAGCAGAATTTGGCCAATAGTAGTGTAGTTTACTGTGAAATTATATTAAATGAATATTTAAGGGATCAGGAGCTTTATGGCTGACTATGCGTTATCTTATCCATGCTATATTAAACACAGAGAAACTACAAACATTTTTTGTAAGTATTTCAAAAGCATGCATTGTTTCTGAAACTGAAAAAAAAACAAATCACTGGGGAATTCTTCATGCTAGGGTCTCTGAATAGATAACTTGTATTGATATTAATATTCTGAATATTACACAAATGAAATAGGTGCAAATAATATACATAAAACTAGTACCTTAATGCTTAATTAACCTTTTTTCTGATTAGAGTTGAGTATTAATTCCTAATGATTACTTACCAAATATTTCCATAGTTTTTTTTCCCCATGGGTTCAAAAGATTAACATACCCAGGAAACAAACTGAATCACTGAAGACACTAGTAGGAATTGAGTTATCTTGTATTTATAATATGATTAAAGATGTTGTGTCTGTGCCCGTGATTAATTTATATTAAACCATGACTATTATGATTCCCTGCTTTGGGTTTTCATTTTAGGCAATCAGTGAAAGTATAGATTATGTGCAAAAATATTCATAATAGCCTTCATTTGGGTTGAAAACACAAGGCTTGGGATCTCACATGAATTTTTTTAAAAAATCTTACTGTAGATATAAAAAATCAGCCTAATTTAATAAGAACAGAAGGAAAGGGTGAGCTTGTTGTATTCAGGAATGTTATTTTTGCAATGTCACTGTTCATTTAACCAATTTTATAGGCCAAGCATAAAGGGGAAGTATAAAAATGTGGTGTATGTGCATTCAGAGATACATTATGACTGAATTAACATAACATACTCTACCTGGAACCACCAATAGTCACTACAAGGAAATGTGGTCTACTCTACTCTGGGATAAGAAAAGCATGTCCAAATAACTTAAGAGTAATGATTATATGTACTAGAGGCCCAGCAAATAGTAAATATGTTAGTGTACAATATAATTTGGATCTAATCCTTTGCTCGAATATGGGAATAATGCAAATGCAATTTCTTAAGTCTGATTTACAAAAAACAAAAACAGTTGATGAGAGTACCCTAAGGGGAAGATACAGGGTGGATATATGCAAGGAAATTATAATTTTAATCTCTCTCCATCGAAACATACAGACATGTACAATACCTTTGAAGCAAAGAAATGCCAGCAAAAACTATATATCCTAATCCGATTAGGTAACCAAGAGCTAGACAATGATCCCAATCCATTCTTTTTGGTTCTGTTTAGGTTTTTATACCACACATCATTCTGTGGTTGCCAAAGGCCTAAATAAAACAAGGATTTTCAAAAGGGGCTAAACGAGTTAGGCCCTCAAATTCCATTCTTGGGAGTTATGTGGTTTAGTGCAGTGCCTAGCACAGTGGGGTCCTCATCTGTGACTGGGGCTCTCCTGGGAACTACAGTAATACAAATAATAAGGATGTTATGATATAATCATCATCCCAGCTTAAGTCAACATTTCATAGAATATCAGGGCTGGAAGGGACCTCAGGAGGTCATCTAATCCAACCCCCTGCTCAAAGCAGGACTAATCCCCATATAGATTTTTGCCCCAGATCCCTAAATGCCTCCCCTCAAGGACTGAGTTCACAACCCTGGATTTAGCAGGCTAATGCTCAAACCACTGAGCTAACCCTGTCCACAGAAAGACAGATTTTTAAGATCTTGGTGAGTAGTTTATCACCTGACCAGGGACATACCCCTGGACCCTCAGATTAAGAGTCTGATGCTCTACCAACTGAGCTAGCCAGTTCTATTTCCTGAATTAATGGTGCTTTTGCATGCCATATATTTTTTTTCCTTTGTAGCACGTTCTCATTAGCATCCTATTTTCTCTAAGATAAAATGTGGATATACTACCAATATCAAAGAATATGTTTATTGAACAAAAATATGGAATTCTAAATGTGCACATTAATATGAGACCTGAACTAAGTGACTTTTGTTACCTTTTCTCTTTACAGCTCTGTGTTACTCAGCAACTTATTCATAAAAGAAAATACTAGTGGGAAAAATAACTTTTGATAATTATATAGTAAAGCAAAATTCAAAAGGTTACCTTTTGCTGAGTGTGTGGGTCAGTGAACAGACTAGCTGCTTATTCAAAACATAGCACAGAAGGATTTGCAGCTTTTTGCTTTAATGAAACTATATTTATTTCCTGTAAATATGTTTTCAGGCTAGTAGTCAAGATGTTTCTATGGTAACTGATATAACTTCATTTCAATGATGGATTGCAGAAACTACAAGGAAATTTGAGATCACTAGGTTTCATCTGACATGAACTCTGACAGTCTGTTACACTAGAGTTAAGTAGTTCCAGTTATATTGGTAGCAAAAGGTATGTAACATATTTTCAAAAGATAACCAGCATAGTTACTATAAGAACATAAGAATGAGCATACTGGATCAGACCAATGGTCCAACTAGCCCAATATCCTGTCTTCCACCAGTGCCCGGTGCCAGATGCTTTAGAAAGAATAAAAAGAACAAGGCAATTATCAAGTAATCCATCCTATGTCATCCAGTCCCAGCTTCTGGAAGCCAGAGGTTTAGAGACACCCAGAACATGAGGGATCATCCCTGACCATCTTGGATAACAGCCATTGATGGACCCATTCTCCATTAACTTATCTAATTCTTTTTTAAACCCTGTTATACTTTTGACCTTCATAACATACCCTGGCAACAAGTTTCACAGATTGACTGCACAATTTATGAAGAAGTACTTCCTTATGTTTCTTTTAGACCTGCTGCCGATTAATTTCAGGACAGGTCTACACTGTGACTTTAAATCGGTTTAATGGCCGATATACCGATTTAACGCTGTACCCGTTCACACGATGTCGTCATTAATATCGAGTTAAACGGCTCCTTAAATCGATTTCGGAACTCCTCCCAGACGCGAGGCGAGTAGCCTAATTCGAAAGTGATAACTCGGAAGGGTTCGTGTGGACGGAAATCCACATTATTGGCCTCCTAGAGGTATCCCACAGTGCACCACTGACCGCTCTGGTCCGCAATCCGAACTGGGATGCGGAGTGCGGTAAACAGGAAAAAGCCCCTGAGACCTTTAGAATGACATTTCCTTTTCACGTGTCCAGCTCTGATCAGCACGGGTGGCGATGCAGTTCAAATGCAAAAGTAGCTCCTGCATTGAACCTTACGGGAGATACTAGATCTCGATCGCTGTATGGTGAGAACAATCTGTTTTTATCGAGCTCCGATTAAAAACAGGAAAGCTGTCCGATGTATAACGATAAACAGGAAATGCCTGTAAAGAACAGGAAAAGCGTTTGAAAAATAAACTCCAGGATACACAGCGGTGCGGTGACAACCGTAACGGGAAGCCAGAGACTCAAACGGATGCTCATGGAGGGAGGGGGTAATGGGACTACAGCTACCAGTCTCCCAGCCAGTCTCTAAAACTATTTGCATTCTGGCTGAGCGCCCCAATGTCTGTAGCTTAATACACGGTGTCTTTGCGTGGTTCACGGAACAGCTCGTAGTCTCTTCCCCCCCCCAGCACGTGAAAGAGAAGTACAATAAATAATTCCTTGAGTACTGTAAATGTCACCCTCTGTGTAACTGAATGCTGCTGGCAGAGAGTACGCGAGGTGTTGACAACGGTCAGGAATGTTTGTGATCTCAGGGTCCATGATTGCTGTGCTATGGCGTTTGCGCAATGACTCCGGGAAAAAGGTGCCAAGGTTGTCACTGCCTTCACAAAGGGAGGGGTGAGGCTGTACCCAGCATCACCCGGGGCAATGTTTTCTGCCCCATCAGCACTGTGCTCTCAACCCGGAAGTGGGAACTATTGGGATAGCTGAGGAACCAGCTACCCACATGCACCGCTCCTGAAATCGATGGTAGCTTTGGACCATGGACACAAACAATCGATTTCGTGATCCCACTGTGGACACACTAAACCGATTTTATTAGATCTGTTTTGTAATATCGGTTTAAGCTAATTCGAAATAATTGTGCAGTGTAGACGTACCCTCAGTGAGTGACCCCTTGTTCTTGTATGTAGTGTAGTTGTAGTCGTGTTACTACAGTTTGCTTAAGAGCCTTTGGTAAAGGACCCCAGCAAAAGCTTTCTGAAATTTCAAGTATTCTACATCCACTAGATCACCCTTGTCCATATGCATGTTGACACCCTCAAAGAATTCTAATAGATTGGTGAGGCATGATTTCCCTTTTCAAAAGCTGTGTTGACTCTTCCCCAACATATTTTGTTCATCTATGTGCCTGATAATTTTGTTCTTTACTATAATTTCAACCAATTTTCCTGGTACTGAAGTTAGGCTTATTGGCATGTAATATACATGATTCCCTTTGCAGCCTTTTTTTTTTTTTTAATGGCATTTCATTAGCTATCCTCCAGCCATCTGGTATAGAAGCTGATTTAAGAGAGAGGTTACATACTATATTTAGAAGTTGTGCAGTTTCATATTTAAGTGCCTTCAAAACTCCTTGGTGAATACTATCTGGTCCTGGTAACTTATTGCTGTTTAATTTATCAGTTTGTTCCAAAACGTCCTCTCCTGACACTTCTGCTTGAGACAGTTCTTCAGATTTGTCACCTAAGAAAGGCTCCAGTGCGGGAATTTCCTTCACATCCTCTGCAGTGAAGACTGATACAAAGACATCCTTTAGCTTCTCTGCAATAGCCTTATCTTTCCCAAATGCTCGTTTAGCACCTCAATCATCCAGTGGTCCCAATGAATGTTTGCCAGTCTCCCCGATTCTGAAGTACTTACAAAAATAACAGCAGTTTTATTTTTGTCTTTTCCCAATTCAAATTATGAGACAAGTGGTAGATTTTAGCTGGGTAAAAGCACAATGATCAGTTCACTGTTTGATTGCTGATGTCATTCTATGGAGTAGAGGGGATACTACACAGAGCTGTGATTCACCAAGAGTTCAACAATCTTCAAATAACTCAAATTTTCCCCCAGACAATTCCCACGGAAATGTATTTGTTCTTCATTTACTATTAAATATTCTTCTCAGAAATATTTTTCGTGCTTTGGTCATAAATAGCCATTGTTACGTGACTTCCATTGAGGGTTATATTTTGTGTACCACTGAGCAGGAGCACAAAAGGAACCTTCTCTCCCTTACATCCCTCCACAGGCGTCAAGTACAATCCTGGTGCTTGCTGACCTGGAGTTCAAACATCAGAACAACCTAGTTCTGTCAGGTGGCACTAGACTCCCCTAGGAATGTAGAGAGGGGCCCACACATAGGTTCAGAGACAATGACTGAGGATGGCAATCTCTTCTCACTCAAAGTCATAATCAGGCCTTTTATATTTACAATTTTCAAACTGCAGCTATAGCGTTTAAATGTACACTCATCAGACAACACAGCCTTTTTGAATTCAAACAGAAAGCATTGAACTGGAAAAAAAATTGAAGCTGCTGTATGAAATATCGCTGTCAAGAGTTTAAAAAAAAAAAAACCCTCTAAGCTGGTGTGGTGTAAACAACTAATTAAGCATTTAAAATTTAAAATTAGCTTGTCAATGGATGTTATACTTATCTACATGATTCTCTTGTAAGGAACAGAGTTCAAGGCTGGAGAGAAATCTTGGTTAGTTTAATTATGTTAGTGAATACCGTCTGGTGCAGAGATTTTAGGCAAACAATCTTCCCATGAGCAGCTGTACATTACTTCTTTTAATTGAAATGTTGTTACTGTCCTTTCCATTTAACCTTATCCATGGAAAGATGTCTCCAACTTCTCTTTGCTTTCACATGCAATACCACCACTGGTATTGGTAGCCCAATGACAGAAGAGTTGGCTAAGATTTGTGTTAAAATGTTGCCATTCAATGGTGACTTTTTCTATGTTTTGATTTCTTTTATGCTTTTTTATAGACATCAGCTAGTCAGGTCAGGAATAAAAGTCCTTGATAAATTATTTTTTTCCTCAGTGTTCTTTAGTCCCAGAAAATGATCGTTGGATGTGTGTTAACATTAAGGGGCAAGAGTTTTTTGATGCTATACATTCATTCATCATGAGGCAGATATACTTCCTAGCTAGATCCCTTCTAATCTGTTAGCGTGCATGTCATGAGTTAAGGATAGGCAAACTTTGGAGTCCTGATCCTCAGATATGCTCCCCCCTTTGTGCCACTCTACCAGTTCAGCCCTTGGCAGATCTCCCCTCTATAGGGAAATCCTTAGCTGGCATAGAACAAGAATAGCAGCTCCTATTCCACACCCTGTTTAGCACTTGGCATAGAAGGCACAACCAAGGGAAAGGAGCATGGACAGAGGAAAGGGGTAATGAGACACAATTCCTTTCCTGTGCTACACCAAGGGAGTGCAGTTCTATCCCTTACACAGGCTAGAAGCAACTCAATCTAGCCATATTACTTAAATAGAGCTACTCTGGTGACAGAGGTCTGCAGGCTCAGGTCCTTGGGTTTGTCTACACTACAATAAAAGACCCATAGCATGGCTGTGGTTGGCTTGGGTCAGATGACTTGGGATCTCTGACTTGGTGCCCTGGGATTTTTATCACAGTGTAGACGTAGATGTTTTTCATGTGTAATTTCTAGACATTTCTTATACTGAAGTGGATAGGAGTTATGAGTAAGTAGTGAGTAAGGAATGGCATGGTACTAAAATCTTTCTGTAGGTCAAACTCTGCTTTCATTTACAAGAGTCAGTGATGTTGTTCCAGATTCACACTATGGCAATTGAGAGCAAAATTTGTCCATCCATGTGTAGAAAATGATTTTGAACAAAATGTTGCCTCAGCCATCCACTTCATAATTGATTGCTTTAAATTTATAAAATACTTAACAAGCAGCCAACTCTGGGGACTATTAATGTATTCTTAAGGATCAGATATTTCTGTTGTAGGTGTAAACACAGTGGAATGAATAAAACTGATTTTCTTTCTTAGAGAATCAATACGCCACAGCAGGAAAAAAGATGTCCATTCCTGACTCCAGCTTTATAAACAACATTTCACTATTCTCATTATCATAACAACTCATTTTATCTCCTTTGTCAATATTTGTCTCTATCATGCAGTGTCTTATCTCTGAATCTCTTCTTTTGGAAAAAGGAAAAAGATACATTAGCAATGGACTACCTGCTGATTTATAAATGGAGTTTGAGGCCCAAATAAATTGTTATTAAGCATTTAGATGGAAGAATAGTGAGGTTTGTGTTAATTATGTGCTGGAAACTGCCAGTGCTTTTTATTGTTTGCAATAAGTCATCATTGTGCCTGTGAGGTTTGGAAAAAGAAGCCTGCAGCTTAACATATAGTTGATATGAGCAGGAAAATCAGTCCTTCTTTTTCTGTACCTCAACCAGACAGTGTACATTGCTGACTAAATAATGTTTTCATATAAGGCCTTGCCTTCAATAGGAAAAAAAGACATTCTAATTTAAAGATGCATAATGAGATAATTAACACAAGGTAAAACCTAGTGAAGACAAGGCACTCTGTAGGTTTCACATGAGTTAGCAGGAACTACAGATTGCCTTGTCTTGTCTAGGATTTTACTTCATGTTAGTTACTATGTGTTAGGAAACTTGAGTTAAGAACACACCCTTTTCCCTAGCGAGGACACATCCTAAAAGGCTAAAATGTGCAGCCATTGTTTTGGTAACATATTTTCTTCCCCACGGAAGCCAAAAATGGGCACACTACGTTTATTATATCTGTGATGTGTATTACTCTATAGACACTGAATAACTGATAGTGTGAATATGTGTGTGTGGCTGTAGAATTTTTGGAGCCAGATGATAGTTCTGAAGCTACTAGAGTGCGGCAAGGGGCAAGCTAAACTGCTATAAACCAGATTTAAACCAATGTAAGTGTGGTAAAGTGGCATTGGTTTAACTTTACCAGTACAACACACTTTTAGTTAAACCAATATAGCTCTGTGTGTATACCAGGCTAGGGTGGGATGGAGGGAGCAGCAAAGGAGCTTTGAGGCAGACATTATGCTGGGAGGAGCTGAGGAATCTCTTATTGTACATTTAGAGATATAGCCTGCAGGATAGCACTTGCAGTGAGATATAATGTGGAGCTCTTTTGGTCAGATTCACAACTGGTGTCAATCAGTCTAGCTCCACTGGGGGAAGTGGAACTACACCAATTTATGACATCCTCAGATCTGGCCCATACTGTTTAATAGCTTTAACATTTGTCCTCCCTTTTCTATTTCCTTCCACTCCACTTTCTAACATTCTCCATTGTACCAAAAAGTCCCAGAATTTTATGATCTCATACTAACTAACTAACTAACTAAAACAATCATACCTTGGATTAGTCACCATAGAGTACTGAAAGCAGAACATTACACTGCTGTGATGTTTTCAAATTCCCATAATCTGAATTTTAGGAACCTTTGTCCACTTTTCTTGCTACACTGCAATACATTGTTGCTAGCTATATCATCTAGTTTATTTAGTTTTGTGAACACTTTGGTAAAACCTGGAAGAACATCAAACTGTTCTCCTTATAATAACTACTATGAGGTGTACAATATAAATTTTTCAGAACTTGTACAGAACTTGGGTAGGATCCCTTTAGATAGTTTGGGAGCCCTCTAGTGGCCCTACCTGTCTTTTAATGCAGAAGTCACCACAGCCTAACAGAGGAGCTGTGTATGTATGTAACAAGGCCTTGTACGTTTGTATATAATTAGAAGACAAGATTATTTTGTGTTGTGTTGTTTCCTGGTTATTAGGTACAGAACGTAAACCATACCTCCAATACCATCAATATGATGACAGATGCAAACCAGATTTTTCAGTTTAATACAAAATTATTAATTATTGACAATTTCAACTTTGCAAAGAAAAAAAACATGCATCTCCTTGTTTGTTACAATCTTTTCATAGACTCACAAATAATATTATTTGCATTAATGCAGCTACAGTACATTTGTAGGATGTGTTCTGATTTGGAAATAATTAGTTGCCGACACTAGAAAGGAACATCCTGACAATAACAGCAAATGAATGAATGAATCAGACTCAGTTTATTCCTGGTGTTGCCCCATTAAATTCATTGTAGGAATGAATTTAGGCTATGTTGTTTAATTACAACAGAAAGGGAAGGTGGTGATGTTAATTGTTCATGCTAAGGGGAAAAATGCAAATAGACTCAAATGTATATCCCGGTAGAAATGGCCTGAATTGGTGGAAAGCAGTGTACTGTCTGTGCCTTATGAACTACTAGCAGTGCGTGTACAAAACAAATAAAGTTTGCACAATGTACTGACAAGATATGACAGATGAGCAATATGCATTAGATGTGATTTGCTGCAAAGGTGCATGACTTATATGAATTTTTAAACATAGTGGGAAAATACCACTTGGGTATACTAGACAGGTTTGTAGTAAGAATCATGGAAAGATCTCATTTTACTTTACAGTATACAGTGTTAGTAATAATCAGTTATATAGTGTGGCAAATGTATGCAAGACATGATAATGATTAAGATATATTCCTTGCTTTAAAGAGCTTCTAAACTAAGGACCTGATTCAACTAGGTCCCTAAGCACATTCCTGACCTGAATCATGTGAGAAGTCCCATTGATGCAAATAATTCTTTAGCTATACAAGCACTATAGCATCAAAGTGCCACAATGAAACAGAAAACTGAGTGTATAATGGAAATGAAATATCCTGGATCAATTCCTGGATACAGTCAAAGAACATGGAATGCAAGTCTAGAGGGAGATGCACAAGTATGTCACCATCTTGTGAAATGCCAAAAAGAGGGGGCGTGGGGGACAGGGAGAGAAAAGAGATTTAGGTGTCTATAAAGTTGACCTGGTACCTGGTTGAAATGCCAGAGCTAGGCACCTCCCTCCCCTTGGGATCCTCACCCATGTACTTGCTTCTGGAGTTAGGTGCCTAAGGCAGGTCAGGTGCTTAAGTAGCTCGTGTCTCGTCTCTCTGCTTTCTCCCTGAAATTGTGAGTGTCTCTTTCTCCTACTCAATCTCAGTATCTCTCCAATGCCCCTCCACCTTCCCCTAAAACAGGCCCTCCTGCTGTAGCTCTTCCCCACTGAATTGTCTGCTGGACTAAACTGTTTTCTGCCTCCCTCACCCAAGCTCTTGTCAGTGCTAGCTGGGTCCTGAGCTGTTGCACACAACAGAGCCAGCTGGGAGAGGAGGAAGCACAGACACATCAGTGCTTCATTCCTCTCTGCCCTGCCACTAACCAAACTACAAGGCACTGTGGGAATCATCTGGAGGTAGAGTGGGGGGTTGAATCTGGGATGGTGCTATGGCCTGGGAAGGAGGAGATAGAAAGAAGCTGAGAGGGGTGAATAAGGGGAGAAAGAACAGTGAGCTAGGTGGGAGGCGAGACAGTGAGGAAAGGGAAAGGTAGAATGTGTGCGTGGATGGGTGGGGAGAACATTGAGAGAACAGCAGGAGAAGGCGAAAACTGTGCATACGATGAGGGTAAGAATTGGAGGGTAGGAGGCAAGTGAGAGAGAGAGAGAGCATGCATGTGAGAAGAGTTGACTGCTTGTGCTGGAGAGGAGAGAACGTGTGCTTGTGTGTGTTTGTGTTTTCTGGGGAAGGAGGCCTGTATAAACAGACCTGTGTGAGCTGGTAAGCCAATTTGTATTGGTATGAATGGAACTGGGGAAGGAAGAGGAGGAGGAGGCCTGTATGTGGGAATTCTGGAGCAATCTCCAAGTGTTTGCCCATTCGCCTGATTGTGAAGGGAAGGCTTGCATATGAAAGAGAGATTGTGGATGTGAGACAGAGGAGAATGTGTGTGATTTGATGGGTGGAAAGAGAAGAGTGTGTGAGAGAGTTCTTGGTGGGGGAAGTGGGAGTGGGTGGTTAGAGACTGACATTTGGAATAGAGCGAAGTGATGAAGGGAGAGAGATTGGAACACAGGAGGGAAAGAGAAGTAAAGAGAACAATTACAGTACAGTGTAGAAGCATGATACTAAGGGGAAATAGAATGAGAAACATAAGAAGACAAACATGAAAGCAAAACAAAAAAAGACTGAAAAGAAAGGGGAAAGAACAACTGCAAGTGAGACAAAGTGAATTAGAAAAAAGTTTTCTATAATAGAAAGAGTAGATGCAAAAAACTTCAAGATAACCAGGGAACATGCAAAGGAAACACAAATGTGTTTGTGCCCATTGTTGCCTCTTTGTAGTATATAGAAAGAGTCTGAATTCATTTTTCCCCATTTCTATTTTGCTAGGCAAATATCAAGAGTGTCAAGACTTGACCTTTGTGTTTTTGCTGAAGGATTCCTTGGAGAAGGAGAGACTGGAGTAAGAATTTTTTCAGCCTTCAATTACAGAGACAGGAGCGCTGAATATTTAACAGAGAGCTCTTCTCTCATTGCAGTTAAATGGGTATTAACAAAACCAACATTCATGCAAGTAAAACTCAATGGTATGAATATTTGAGGAAAGCAAACACAAAAGGGCTGTGAGCACGGCTGAAGCAAGTTGTTTAAAAAAGTCAGAGTGAAAATGTGCAAAAATGTTCTGAGCTATTTCCCAAAGTCTAATTAAGCAAAACTGTTTTAACGGTCCCCAGTTTTCCTATAAAAGTCTCAAATGTTTGTCCACATTCCTCACCTTCTCCAAGAAATAGATAAATAGAGGAGATCCTGAAATGTGCACTGTTTTGTGAAGACGTGCATGCAGTCATATGCCCATGCATGTACACAATCTCTGCATTTATATATGCACACATTCCTTCTTCAGTTGCTTTGCTTCTGTTACAAACTTCATTTAGTCTGAAAGAGATAGCACAGTAAGGCAGGTAAAAGAGGTTGTCGCAGACACCATGGTATGTGATTAGCCATTAAAGCATGAACACTTCACAATGCTTTTAATACGATCAGCAATGCCACAAGGTAGCATATAATTCAAAAATACATCCAGTCATTTGAAGAATTCAATGTTCTTTTCTTCCTGATCGTGAACAGTAACCTTTATTCACCACAAGGGGTGTTTGATTTTTGTCAACATTTTTCTACTGATATTCACTCTTTATTCTTAGTTCAGTTACTCTTTATTTTTGTTTTATTGAGTAGAAAGAGGAAAAGCTCTAAAACTTTTACATAAAATACTTATTGAAGAAGAATCTGATTTACTCATTCTCTACCTTCCCCTTCCTTGCGGCATGACTCTTCTTGACATACCTTGAAGTCTTGGACTAGTGACTCTCTTGGATATTTCCAAATCCGAATCAGGTTTTGTCATCACTGACTTCACTCCGAGATGTTTTCCTCATTTAAATGAATTCCAAAGGTGGCTTTGTATTTAAAACATAATGAAAATAAAAAGCAGCCTTTGCCAAATTTCCAAGTGCCGTTGCATTGGAAATTATAAGTATGTTAAGCAGAATAAAATGGCACAAACACTTTGTCCAATTACCTTCACAGTACTGACTGCATACACTTAGACATCTACATTTGCAACTTGAAATGTACTTAAAAAACTGTCTGAACAATCAGACGGGAAATAGAAAAACTTACTTAATCCCATAATGCCATTCTGTTCAGAGAGAAGCCGAAATTTTATAGACAGAATGCCAGGATAATTTTGCAAAAAGATTATTGCTCTTCAGGCCTAATAAGATATCACTTGAAATCAGTTGGCAGTTGATTTCCACAGTGTAACAAGATAATACACAGAATAGTCCTGGGATCATTGTCTTTTGGCTTTTCTAGGCATTTTCCTCAGTATGACTGAAGAAGACCCTTCAGAAGATGCTTTTGCATATGGGCCATTCATTTTCTCAATAAAGAAGACATTTTTACTTTGTCTCCAAGGGATATGCTTTACTCTCATTTTACACTCTGGCAACCAAGCAGCTGAGTGTGAAACACAAAGCCCTTTTCATTTGGCAGGGTTATTATTTTGCTACTTAGAAGTTTATTGGTAACATAAGATAAACAAAGTAGGTTCATCTCAAAATATGAGCATGTTCACGAATTTTTCACTTGACCCGCCATTGGAAAGATTAATAGAGCAAATTTCTTAACAACTTTCAAGCCATAACTCTCATTTATCAGAAATATAGGAACATTTTGCATTATTAATAGTAGTATTGGGGTTACTGTAGCACCTAAGAATTCTAGTTATGGACCAGCACCCCACTGTGATAACCTGTTAAGGAGGGCAAAATAGGTGGACTAAGGAGCTAATCAAAGAGGAGAACATTGAAAACCATGAAAACAGGGTATATACGTCTGTAAAGCAATGCATGAATGGTAGACTTAGTAACAAACCACCAATAAACTTTAGCAATGAACAAAGAGGACATCTGGAATGCTTTACTATCAGCGGGATCTGATCACGAATGAGGAAGAAGACCTTTCCAGCTTCTATGACTGTTTGTGTATAGACTGAAGGACTGATGAGAATTTAGACCAACCCATAATAAACTGTCCAAACAGAGAATTTAATTATCTTTACTTGCATATAGCTTGAAAATTTGAGTTAATTGCCTCCTCAAACAAAATGGATGTCCCCTAAAAGTGGATTTTAAAGTAGTGATATCCTGATATATAAACAGGTATCCTTGTTAAGGTAAAAAAATCCCTTCCTGTTTAGGTTTTCAGTCAGGACAGTTGGTCTGTGATACTAGACTTTAAAAGGGCTCCACCAGAAACATCAGTAAACAGCACAGGAAGAAACCTAACATACAGGTTTCCTCTCTAAAATGCTGAAGAGTTTTATGATTCATCATTTCTAATGTCAACAATTTGTAGCAATTTCCTGAAGCCTGGATCACTGACAAATTCTCCCTTTCACACAACGACACAGTTTTCCAAGCATTCAACTCTTGGATTTAGAAGGCTATTACTATTATCATCGCTTCAGTCCCTTCTTAAGATCCCTGTTTCAAAGACCTCATGTGGGTTCAAATAGACCTGCTCCGTACACTGAGCCAAATTCTGCACACAGAGATAACCTACATTATTCCGATAGGCAGCCAAAGCTTTCCTTTGGAGAGCGGATTAGCCCTAGACTAAAGCAAAACTATAGGTCAGGTTATTCAGTAACTCAAATTGTTGCCATAAAGGGAGAGATCAAAAATTGGTACCTGGAATTACCAGTGTGATTGGCACATGTTCAGCTCCTTGTTGAAAGAGCTAACATTGCACTGTGGTTTACTGAACACAGAACATAAGAAGGGGATGAATTAAGCTAGTAAGCCCTTAGGTAGACTAATTATGAGCTACTGAGATGCTAAAGCAATACTTGTGGATAAGGAAACAAGAGGATTAGGGCATACAAATGTTCCTCTAGTCAAGAGATATTGTACAGTTATTATGAAAACACCTGCACGTCTTGAAGAATTTAGGTCCGAGCACTTTTTCAACAAATGGTTTTTGCTGGTTTCGTGTACCTGAGGGATTGCTGAAATATTTAGTCTTACAAGAAAATAAATGCCAGATCCTCAGCTGGTGTAAATTGGCAAAGCTTCTATGAAATCAGTGGAGCCACCCTGATATACAAAAGCTCAGGAACTGGCCCAATATCTATTGGGTACGCCACTTATTCCTGTCTCTCTCTCTCTATCAAGCTTAGGAAGGATCTGATAGATTTGGTCTTGACTATTACACATAACTGGATAATTATTGGAAGTGTCTTCCTCCAGTTTAGATGTTTCTAATTTCTATGGGCATTGGGAAGCCTCTTAGGTACTTTAATTCCAGCACATAAGGCCTTTTTCCTTAAGGATAAGAGTTTTTGTTTCTGGTTGTTTTTTTTTAACCAACCTTTTAGCTGTGTGGTTATTTTTGACCCATATTATTTATATGTCAGCCAAAGGTATAACAAGGAGATGATACCTAGACAACATGGCTTTCTGTTCCTTTGAGCATGGAAGCATGTAAAAGGCACCAATTAAAATAACTGGAAATACTCCTTTTGATTTCCACTGACATTGAATCAAGACCTAAAATTGGCATTTAGATACCTCAGCACAAGCAATAGAGCAGCTACAGAGTTGCCCTGCACAGCCTGCTTCAGCTTAATAGCTGAAATAGCTTCTGTAGACCCTTACGCAGACCTGTGAGTAGGGCAGCACAGGGAGATCTGCTTCATATTGGATCATCCAGCCTTGTCTTTATTCCCCCAAACAGGGGAACAGGGAGATCAGAAGAAGCTCAGTTTGAGCAGCATGAGGGTGGCTGCACCCTCTGCAACCCATTATCCCAATATCCAGCTGCCTCTTTGTGAAGTGGAAGCATAATCTTC
This sequence comes from Chelonoidis abingdonii, assembly GCF_003597395.2. Classification (NCBI taxonomy): domain Eukaryota; kingdom Metazoa; phylum Chordata; order Testudines; family Testudinidae; genus Chelonoidis; species Chelonoidis abingdonii. Next base: position 24,237,834 of record NC_133785.1, read on the forward strand.
TATTGCCTAGGGAGCCTCTGCTACCATGGAGAAGGATCTGGCTTTGACCCTTAATGAGCATTAAGCAATTTGTGTCACTACTTGTTTATGTTTCTGAGTATTTCTTTGAGGTTTGTGTACCTGTTCAAAGTCCCTGGGATCCAGCCAAGGAGCATTCAGCACAAATCAAGAGTGAGAGGAGAGAGCAAAAATGGATATAAGCTACCTTTGTGTGCACCTGATGCTACATTAGTTCTGCACTGGCTCAGTTGCCAGCTGCAAGTTAGAGCAACTTGAAGCCTTGTTTATCTTGTGCCAGCCGGCCACCAACCCAAGAGGCCAATATTGAGTCAGAGACCACCTGAGCATAGGCATATCATGGCTCTACTCTCTTTCCTATAGGCACAATCCATTCAGTGGCTTCAGGTAGCAGGGGTGCTATCATGGTTTTGCACTACCAACGATTCCCTCTATCTTTGGGGAAATACATCTCTAGACGAGTTAAGCTGGCTTTAAGGGTGCCTTCGGCTAAAGGAGGAATGCTGCCTGGGAGAATCTGGCCCATCGGTCTTAAGTAGTTAGATTATTTAATGTCTGCATTTAGCTATTATTTTTCTAATACATTTTCAGATTTTGGCTGAGCATTTAAATAACTAATGCCTTTAAAAAATCCTCTGGTGCATAATATTTGTAAGGAATGAGAATTTCACAGAAAGCTGAAAAACATAGTGCACATCATTTGTAAGAAATGTCAGTATCCTAACTCCCCTCCCACACCAAAAAAAATCAATGTATTAAATGCAGACACGAGCAAATGCTATGCCCTACAAGTTAGAGGTGCCAAGAAATACACAGTACAGTTGTCAACAGATCTGAAGGTACCGATTTTCACAGCTGGTGCTTCCACACACCTGCACAGTAGAAATCAAAAAGGCCACTATACTCACAAGATGGCCAGATGAGAGATAGAAGTAAATTCACTATTAAAGAATGCTTGCAACAGAACGATGAGGTAAGTGTAACTGATGAATTGTTGCTATCTGGCAAGAGGAGATAAAAACACAGACGGGGAAAACAATTCTAAAGAGAGTTTCTACAAAAGTTATCTTAGAACTGGAAACAAAATTGAAGGCTACAGGTATAATAGTTTGGCCTAGCACAATAGAACAAACTGATGATAACATCTGGCTGTATTCTATTTATGCAAGTGGAAAGAGGAGATAGTAACAAGAACCACAATATTCAGACTTGCATACACAGATGAGCCCATAGAAAGGCTGGGTAATTGTTGAATATTTAATTGACTATCATAACTAATCTTTCTCTATACTATACTGTACTCAAAATACTATATTAAAAGAATATTACATGTGCAAAGCCAAGCAGTCTAAAGTTAGGAAATGCTAGAATTAAGGTTACATGTACAAACTTAATTCAGCCCCCTTGTGCCCACGTATTCTGAGACAGTCCTTAGTTCCTGGGTTCAAGTCTAGGTTTTGGAGAGATGTGTCCTCTAGTGGTTATGGACCGTTATGCTCCTGCAGGCTCAGCCTGGCTTTCTCCTGCTTTCTTCCTATCCAATTGCCTGGAGTTGCTAAGTTTCATATATATTTATATAATGCATAAAAGAAATAGACACACAGAGGCATTTTGTGTTTGTTTTGACTGATTTTTTTTTTTAAAAGCTTTGAGTCCTCATACTTTGGGCATTGCTTTGTGTCAGGGATGCTCATTTTGCTATCCCCATGAAAAGCTGACCTGGGTTTGAGCAGAACTTTTCCTCAATTGGAGCTCTTGGGTTGCTGTGGGCTGTGCCAGGTCAAGGTCCAGGTATCTGAACTGAGAGAAGGAACTTCACTTTCCTCTGTGATCAGTGATCCCCTAGCAGGCCCAGGCAAGGTGGAGGAGGAAGCTGCCTGATTCAAACGCAGAATGGACAAGAACTTCAAGGATCAGGGAAGGCAGTTGGAATTGAATGGGACAAGAAGCCTGGGAAAGAGGGTGGGAACTGGGACTAGGGGCTGGTAACAGGGGTGGAAACTGGGAACTGAAGTTGTGGGAGACCAATCAGTAAATAAAATGGGAAATGACTGGACAAATAGACTCAAATTGGGAAGTGGAGAGGTCAGGGGAGGGGGGGCCTTGGGAGTCAGAGTGTGTATATGGAGGTGAAGGAAGAATGAGATTGGATTATGATTTTGGGAGAACTGGGATTGGCTGGGCAAAGGGACCAGAACTAAGAAGCACTGGGAATGGGGGAGGGGAGATAGCTCTGACAAGAAATCTGAGTATGGGTAGGAACTGGGACTGATTAGGCGAGAAGACTGGGACAAGAATCTGGGGGAGGAGGGAATGAAGAAGATACTGAGATTAGATGAGACGCCTAGGAATCGGGATTGGGACTGGAGGTTCCATTGAGGAGACCTCCAGTAGAGAGGTCAGAGAGGCCTCTGTGGTCAGTGGCCTAGAGCTGGCTGGATAATTAGTCCCACTGCTACACCTGGGAAGAGATTGGCTGATCCCTATCAAAGGAGGAGCAGGAACTGAATGGGGGCTGGAGCAAGCGCTGGGAGGAGCAGTTCTAAGAAACAGAGGGACAGAAAGGTGATTGGGGTAAGTCCTGTTATCAGAAAGGCTCTGAGGTAAGAGCCAGGAACTTTGGGGTTAATGAACTCATAAATGAGGAACAAACCTGGGGAAAAGGACTTTCCCTGTATAACCTTTGAGGAGAGAGGCTGTGAAGCTTTGATCTCCTTTTCATTATGAAGGTTTGAAATAAAACCCACAGCAATTAATTGGACTGGAAACTGCTCTGTCTGGATTCTGTGAGAGGGCTCCAGGCAGAATTTACCCAGGGAGGGAATGAGCTCAGCAGGAATAAGCCTGGGTCCAACTGGAAGAGGATGCTATAAGGTAGGCTCCAAACCTTTACAGGGATGATTTCAGGTTACATGAGCAATCTTAAGTCTGGCATTTCGTAACTTAGGAGTTCTTGATTTTTGCAACCTTAATGTTCTTTTAATGTAGTTTTGTGTGTAATACATTTGTATATTATTTTATTTATCTAAAAATGTGTGTAGATAAGTAAATGTATCGTCAAACGGTTATAGAAATGTTTGTGTATATATATATACACACACACTCTAAGTTCAGCAAACTAACAAGATAACAAATAAAGGCAGCCCATCTTGGCAGTGGTGAAATAGCAAAGTCCTTTCAAGAGGACAGTTTGCACATGTAAGGGTAACTCACATAAGCAAAAGTGCAGTATCAGGTTTATAATCAGGCTGGTTCTCTGAGTACCAGGTGTTGTACCTGACTCACTACTGTGGAAGCAGAGAAAGAACTGACAGGGATTTGAAGGGGATTTCAATGCAAACAGTCCCCTCTGTGAGCAATTGTCAGGCTAAGCTGTAACCCTAATAACGCGAGATAACCTAATAACCCTGTAGGAGCGAAGATTGTGTGAGGCGAGTGGGAAAGAACTGTGTCAGAAGTTGCTGCAACCTTGAGTTAGATAAGTATGGAAAGTAGACTATAGTTTAAACTGGTGAGAAAAATAAGATATCAGGATGACCTATGTATAAATAAAATGCAGCTCTTGCACATTATATTTTTTAACAGCAGGTATAAATGCTTGCTGTAATTGTTTGTCAGAGGGAGACCTGTTTAGCTCTCTCCCTCCACGCAATTGCTAGAGATAATAAAGTAACTGACTTTGCTGCACCCAAAAAGAGAGTGAGAACTCTGATTTTCTCCGACACTACTTGTGCTACTCTCTAGCAGTTGGCATACAAAATGCAGACACTAGAGGGCAAGTCTGTATGTGATCTTTTCTTATCTAAAGCAAACACTTCAGTGTTTTGTGCAGTGAAAGACATCAACTCTCCTGGACAATTTCTTTGTTTTCTATGTTTTTTTTTCAAAGACATACCAGATTAGGACTTAGGAACACAAAATGCTTTTATTGTTAATGGAACACACAAGTCAGAAACCTCTGAGAAAATAGACCCCCCTTTCTACGTCATGCAAGGTTATTCCCAAATTCTGAATTTTATCTTAATTCAGCTTTTAATGGCTATTTGAAATTCTCACAAAATAGCTTTTAGCGTCCACATACAGTATGTGTGTGTGTGTGTGTGTGAGAGAGTGTGTGTGTGTGTACACAGATGCAACTATATAACTTACCCTCTATTATTGTTTCTATAAGACAGAATGCTGGATGCAGAATAGTTAATATGGAAGACTGTAGAAGATGCTTACAATGTTAAGATTTTATTTATATTCAATCCCATCAGTTTTCACTGTTCTTCCTCGGGGCTCAAATGCACCAAAACAAATAAGGTCCTGCCCAGAAGAGTTTAGCGTCTTATGGTATGTCTGCACTTTATCTGGGAGAGGTGATTGCCAGCTCTTGTAGAGGTATCTGTGCTGTGTTAGCACCTAAAATAGAAGCATGTCTGTGGAAGCATGGAGGTTCCTCAGGCTAGACATACCAAGTACAGTTGTGCTCGACCCCCTTTGTGCAAGGGGCGTTAGATCAAGCTACCACCTGTGCTGCTGTAGACACATTGCTATTTTTTAGGTACTAGCTTGAGCATGGCTAGCGGAGGCACTTCTACACAAGCTGGGAATCACATGTTCGATCTCAAATGTAGACCTACCCTTGTAATCCTCTCCCCACAAGCCTTTGCTCACCCATGTATTTCCATTGAAAACACTGGGACTAAGCAGGTTTGAAAAGGTTTCTTATGTGAGTAAATCCCTAAATGTAAGTCCTAAATGTAGTCTAATATCAACCATGATAGGTACTGAGACTCAGCACTACTCACCTGGCATATCAACCTTGCTGCATTTCTGAAAAGAGGAAGAATGCCTTTCTTCTTGTAGTTTGTTCAATAAAATTCTGCATGTTTCTGACAGCTCTGCATGCCCACAAGGTAGAAAGGTAGGTCTGTTCAAACACAGTCCTCAGCAAAAAGAAACACCTACTATATTCTGCACCTTAAAACGAGGCATACATTTTGCTGTCTTCAGAACTATTAAATCATTTGGTAAACCTGAAGTACTGCTGATTACTGCATTTTTCCCTGCCTGTAATATATATTTTAAGTTTACCTAAAATTCTTTCCATTTTCACTCTTGTTTCTTCCCAGAATGCCATAAAACATAAGTTATAGACACTTCGTAAATTCTCCAATCCTTTTTTGTATCTGCTGAGAATTTTTCTAGCTTTGAACACTCTCTCTTACTAGAATGTGACAGCTAAAATTCCCTAATGATTTTGTGTGATTTATCATGTTGTTCCTATGAGAAAATCGAGATATACACACATACAGCACCCATTCATACAGCTGTGTATATATAAAGCTTTATTTATAGAGTCACATTAAATAATATGTAGTGTCTAGTGAATGGGCAAGGCTAATACAAGCAAAGGAAGAAAATACACACACCCAAAATATAGGATGATAAAAATACCTCACACTTCCCTATCTAGCTCCTTTCAGCTGATGAGTTGTATGCACTTTACAAATATTCAGAGTTAAGTTATGTGCTTGGTGCTACCTGGAGGAAGGAGATAAGGGTGTGGCTCTCTAGTCACTAAGTGGAAGTGCTCAGAGGGATTATGCCTTCACAGGATCAACACAGAGAGAATACTTTTATACCCAGGGAACTTGGGGAAGCATCATAAAACACATTTTACCCCGATAGGTGAAAAGTAGTAGTGTGAAGGCCAAGACTATAACAGGGTTCAAAAGAAGAGCTATATAAGTTCATGGCAGATAGGTCCATCAATGGCTATTAGTCAGGATGGGCAGGGATGGTGTCCCTAGCCTCTGTTTGCAGGATTTGGGAATGGGCAACAGTGGATGGATCACTTGATGATTACTTCTTCTGTTCACTCCCTCTGGGGCACCTGGCATTGGCCACTGTAGGAAGACACGATACTGGGCTAAATGGACCTTTGGTCTGATCCAGTAGGGCCATTTTTATGTTCTTATGAATTCAACAGCCCATGGGTAGATTCTAGCAGACATATATGCGACTGCGGCCCAGGCCATGGTGCCAGAAAAGCTGACTTCATCTCATTGAGGAAATGGAGCAGTCAGCATGGTAGTTCACATCTACATGCGTCCTTCTTAGATTCGCTGGTTAAGAGCACATGCTGCGTGTGCTTTCTTTCACTCACACCAAGAGCATCCAGGACAAGTCCGATTTAGCCCAGAACAGCTCATCCTGTCAACATCCTTGAAGTATCAATTTAATCCACTGCTGAAAAGTAGATGCTACACAGCAATAGTGCTACAGCGCACAGCAACACTACACCAGTTTATTGCAAGGAGTGAAGAATAATTCTGTATCACGTCAAAGCTACAGCTGGAATTTAAGAGGGAAGAATTTAATTATCTAAACTGATATTTTGACCTTTGCCAGTCTTAAGAAAAGTGCCACTGGATATTTAACGTAAAGATTCTGTGATGTGTGTTGTTAATTGTGGCCCAAACAAGATGCCACAGCTAGCAGCTTGTGATCTCCTTATACCGTGTGCAGAAATTAGTTTGTGATTGACTCAGAAAGGGCCACCTACTAAATCTTGCAAGTATATCTAAGTATCCCTAGAAAGTCTGCTACATAAGCAGTGACCCAGCCCAACTCAGACAGTATCACTTACAAGGTGGTATGGGTGCAAACAAATCACAATAATGAACTTAAAACCAAGAGAATAATATGTACACATCAGTGCTAAAGATTCTATTCACCTAGGATGAAATTCTGGTTCCATAGAATTCAATAGGAATTAGTGCTGACAGTGCAGTCAAAATGTCACCCTTATGGTGGGGGGGCGGGGTGTGTGTGCAATAGTCGATCTACACTAGATGCTTCTTAGATATTTAGATGACTTGCTTGGGGAAGTAATGTGAAATATTAGGAGTTATGTTACAAAGAGCAGCTCTATCATCCTTGCCTGATTCCCAGATACATAGCTTGTAAGTAGCCCAATGAAGGGTTTTTGAGGAGACTTGAAGGAAGGGGCTGGGTGGGGAATCCCACCTACATCTACTGAATTTCATCCCCTGTGTCAAAGAGCTAGAGGGATGACAGGGAAATACGGGGTGGAGAGGGGAAATATTCTTGGAGGAACTCATGACAAGGGAATATACATGGGAACAGGAATTTCATTCCCATGAAACTTAGACCTAGTTTCCTATTAAGCAGGGTTTTTTTCCTTATGAGATAATCTAAATAATTTATGAAGGGGGGCAGAACTAATACGTCAGAAATCCTCACAACTGCCCAGGATGATATATTTGAATAACTGAGTTAGTGATCTTATATCTCCAAAACTTTGTTTCTAATTAAATAGTAACTTGGAGGCATGTGGCGCAGCATAGCCTTATTTCATCAATGGTGATGAACAGCTGCTATAACACATTTATGGTGAAAGAGACGTTTTGACTCTTGAACCAAAAATAATCCCAATGACTGGGTATTAAGAGGAACTACTAGTTAATTATGACGACTAGTGCACGCACAACTCTTCGGAACTCATTACTATAGTATCTGGGCACTCTGTGTATGGAAACCAAGCTAGACTCATAAAACAACAGTGTGTTTGTGTGGGTTTCTTTTTTCATTCCATATATAGCTTTTAATGCTTCCTTTCCTTGCCATTGACTACTGAATCTCTTAGAGGACAGAATCACTTTCATAGTGTCTGATGTGTGATGCTATGTTTGGCTAGGGGACGTGGAGTCACGGTCCATTTTTGTTTACTGATGCAAGTAAAAGAAATCTGTTTATTATTGTACAGGCCATATGCTGCTCCCTCTTACGCAGTTATGGAAGGCTCTAAATGTAGCAGAATTGTTGGATTTCTGCTCTGAAAGTGTTCAGGCCAATGGAAGGCCACTTGCTGGGAGACTCCTCTCTTTCCCTCTCTCTCACTCTTCCTCTGAGCTGTACTGAGCATGGTGGGATAGGCTGTTGGAATGGCTGGAAGATCCATCACTATATGGATAAACAGAGGTGTACAAGGATCCCAGCTATTGATACAACATAGAGATCCCACCTTCTAACTTCTCCTAGATCCCCTGTATAAAACTCCTTGGGCTTTGCAAGAGTTATGGGTACTATTTGGGCTGTAATTATTAAATCTCTTTAATAAGGCAGAGTTCTCTATGTAATGATTTTCAGAGTGTTTTAATCTCTGTCCATGCTCTATCCTTGGATTGTGTCAGAGGTGGACATGAGGAAATCCCGCATGTACTTTGAAGATGGTTCTTAGGTGCCTCTGCTCTGACACCTCACGCACTCAGCTCATTGCCACTCTTGTATTAGTTGAGCTATGCTCCCAGAGGCCTTTGTAACTTCCAGCTGGCCCTAGAAACCAGTGATTTGATTTCTAGATAGGGGAATGCAGCACTGAGAACTTATGCTTCTGTGAACTGCAAGTTTAGGGCCAGGGAGAATTAGGCAGATCTTGGCCCTTTCCCTTATCTCCCTACACATGAGGAGAGAGGAGGAATCCGTGTAAGCCATGGGCCCAATCCTATGATCCTTACTCATCTGAACACAGGCTGCAGGATTAGACTCATTACTGTCACTGTATTGTTCAAGGGTTATTTCTATTCAAATTATATTTTTTTCTTTTGTCTTGCAAGATGATTTTTTCCCCTTTTTTAAAATTATCTTTATAAAAGCAACAACCTGAATGTATTGTACAACAGGTTCTGCAGCAGTGACCCTTATGCCAGCAGCCAAACTGTAACGTAAGATATTTTTCAGTGGCATCTGGCTGCTTAGCAGTTCAGATAGTTCTGTGTGCAGCTTCAGGGTTGCTCTTGTTTCTGGGATTAAGCTACCATTGTGCTGCTGCCTATGCTGTTTACGTTTTTGGAGGGCATAACTGCCTTGGTTTAAGGAAAAGCTTCTCTGTTTTGTTTGTTTGGGATTTAAAATGTTTTAGTTATTGAGAGATTTGTTTGTATGGACCATTACAAGTAGACCCAGAGTTTCTTTCATATAATGTATATTTTCTCTACCCTCAAGATATGAACCTTAGCCCTGGAGAATTCTGGACACATTTCAGATCAGGGCAGACAGACACTTTACAGATGCAGCATCAAACAGTTGGTGTGGGTACATGTCACTGCCAGCCTGCCTGATTGGGGTATATATTCAAGCTATTCATTAACATAACAGTAAGCTTTTTTTCAAGGCTGTATGCTTGCTGCATACACAGTTCCTTTTCATTCAATATTTCCTCCTATTTCCATTTGAATAACATAAGCCTTAGTTCCTTGCTAGCCATTGAAAGCTCCTTCATGTCCATGCACTTCCCTATTTGTTCATTCATGTAATCAAAGGACACCCCTCTCTTACCCAGGAAGATACTGAGCTACACTCTTAAGAGGAATGCTGCTAAAATAGCAATTGGAATGTCAGGGTACAAGTCACAAAATAAGCTGGTATGTAGGTAAACATGGAAGTACACACACTTTTTGTTTAAAAAAAAAAAAAAAGCAAAACTTTCTCCCTTAAATACTTCTGTTTACAGCTCGTCCTTTGAGACTTAAGCATTAAGTCAAGACAAATTAAACCATAAATAAATACAAATAAAGCATATCCAGCAATAGCAAATACTGCCAGTATTTCCATTACAGAAAGATAAAGCTTTTTTTGCAAAAGAATTCACTACTCTGTCTCTATAGCCATTTGGTTTCTCTTTCTTTGCATAGAGTTCTAATTTTCCTTTGAAAATGGTGGTTCAGACTCTGGAGATTCTGTCCACTGCTTTTACTTGTAGCTCTCTCTGTTCTTGGCAGAGGTAGTAAGCCAATAGCGGCACAGATAAGATAACCTGTCTAGAGTGCAGACAACCAAATCTCCAATAATCCTCCCTGTTTGACTTTCAGTTCCTCTGCCTCTGTGCATTTTGAACCTACATTCTTCGACAATTCATCTACGCTGCCAGCCTGACCTCTCAGTGGGGGATATGCAACAGAAATTACCGCTCCCAAAGCAACATATGAAGGGGCAGATGTAGGTCTAAAACCTCTTAAAAGCTTATTAAGACTTAACACAGCAATTGTCATCCACGTTTTATAGGTTAAACAAGACATATTAGGGATTATTAACTAAATGCCCTTCTTCAAGGGACTCATTGATACAGACATGATGTTCATTGTTATCTGAGGTGTTATTTAAGACTTAAATGATAAAATAAAAACTTGTGACTAAGAGTAACTGCTATCACTTGCTGGATTTAATAAATCTTGGCAGAGACAGTAAACCCGATCAAACCAAGAGTCTATTACATTAAGGTTATTTTACCAAGAATATTTCTCAGTGTACAGGGAAATCATTCTGTCACATTAGTTCTATACAATGCGTATGTATTCGCCTACAGAACTAGCCAGAAAATGCAAAGACAATGCTATTTAATGTTAATGCTCTCCAGCATCTAGGTAACTTGATGGATTGGTTTGTTATTGGGTGAACTTCTTTTTAAAAAATCACCAATTACTTGCAGTCATTGAACTAAAAACATTCAGATACACATAAATACAATAGAATAGTGCTTTTGGCTTGTTTGTTTTTTGTGAGGGACTAAAATGACGACTATTGGTATCTCTACACTCCAGTTAGGAGGTGTGATTGTAGCACATGTAAATATACCAGAGATCGCTTTGATTTAGCTAGATCATGGTTATTTTTACTCGCACTAGCTTTGAAGTCATGGTGGTACAGTCTAGCCAAATAAGCATGTACTCATGATCCCAGGGCTAGCCCCATGCTGCCACAGCTTCACTGCTATTGTTACTCAAAGCTAGCTTTGATTTAGCTAGATCAAAGGAAGCTTATGTCTGTCTACATGTGTTGCGAGCACACCTCTTGATTGCAGTGTAGACATACCCTTTGTGTATAAAGATTGGTCATGATCTCCTTAAGCACATACTCATATACACAACCGTGCACACCTTACAAAGGCCTATATCGCATTGATGTCAATGAGAAATGTGTGCACATGACATGGCCTATCACATTCACAGAATACATATAACCTGCAAGTGTAAATTTGGACATGGCAGTGTCATTAAATGTATCATTCTCTCTGGGACTGAGAATGTTGACTCCCCACTTGGTACCTGATGCAAGTCCCATTGAAGTCAGTGGAAAGTTTCCAGTGACTTCAGCAGGTCTTGGATTGGGCCCTCAGCCCTGCAAGTCAGCTTTGAGAGGTATGTCAAAAATGAATTTACGAATCTCACATCACCTCTGGCTCTTAACATTTCATTTTCATGAGTATTGAATTAGCCAATGTTAAAAGAGAAACACCTAAGATCTACATATGTCCAAGTAAAGCTTTGGATGCACTTTGAAGTGGCAGTGGAATACTTATGGAGTGAAAGTCCTCCTTAAATAGAAGGACAACATAACGTTTATATGTCACTTCTGCCCTATTCGAAGTAGGTCTGTGCTGAGCATCTGCACAGGGGTGAATTTAACCAGTATGGAATAGCTCAAAACATTTGAACCGGTAGAACAAGTTCTATCACAACAACTGGATCATGCAGCATGTAAAGACATGGGAAAATAGGCACAGAAGAGAGAGCACAGAACAGATGCTTAGGGATTTTAAAAAAAAATCAGTCAAAAGATGACTCAGATTCATGACTGTATTATATAAAATATCAGTAATCGAACCCTTAATGAACATCTGACTGTATTATCAGAAATTCCTCTGAACATGTACTGTATCACCATCAAAGTTCCCTGTTACTCTGCCTTAGGCTGACACTGACTCACATCCTTCATTATTTATCTATCCTGAATGGCTTCCTATTTCCAAGCACTGCCTGTAAAACATAAGTAAGTCGAAGCAGTGAAAAACTTAGAAACCTCTGTGTGTGTATGTTGGTTTTTCTTTTCTTTTCTTTTTTTTAATCTAAGAAATACTGTGGAGGAAGCTCGCTTTCATTTGAACAGCTTGTCTCTTTCACTAAAATTCAACTGAGCTAGCACATTGGTGAAGCCAACAAGTTCAACTTTCATCTGGTTACAATTCTCTGAGAAGGCGCAATGCATGTGACTTTCTTATCCAGAGTTATATTAAAATCAAAGTCTACATTTAATCACAATCCTCAATGACTCACTGATCTGGATGGCAAAGGCATTGCAATCAATTCTTAGACATTTTGAAGCTGTTAACTTTAAGAGTCTTTATTTTTTTTATTCATCTGTCTACCCCATGCATATTACACCTCTGCTGCACATTTTAGAACTTAAACAAATGAGCCCATAGATCTATTTAGATTCTTTTGTTTTATTACCTAATATACTATGGGCAATTGCAATGCTGTCTTCATCTTTTTACCATTTCACTCTGCAGTACTATAACAATACTATTTTGCTGTCTGTCAGTGTATTATTATATCTATTAGCCTGAAGTACTCAGACACGTCTGACCTTTACTTTTCATGAGTGTCCATTTTTTGTCACATAAAATTATATCTATTGAAGAAAAGTCACATCCAGAATCCTTTAAAAAAAATCAGAATACCTGTTATTTTCTGGGGAGGGGGGGCTGTCTGCATTCTTACCGCTATTTTTTGTATTGTATGTAGTACAGTAGCCCTCACCAGTTGCAATCTGCACTAAAGCCCCATTGTGATGGGTTGTGTTATATAAATCTGCAATAATAAAGTTAGTTGTTAAGGTTTTCGTGCAGGAATGAAGGAATGGCCTACACATAAAATGTAGGTGGACTAGCCATGTTCACTTTCCTGAAAGACATAGTTAAGACGACCTAAACTCCAGTGCAGACGCCGCTAGGTTATGGGAAGAATTCTTCTGCTGATTCAGCTGCTGCCTCTCAAGGGTGTGAACTTCCTACACAGCCACAGGAAAAAACACTTCTGTCACTGTAGCATATGTCTACACTATGGCGCTACAGTGTCAGCACCTTCGCTTAGCTGTGCCGCTGTCGCAGCTGTAGCGTAGACATAACCTGCAGGTGGATGTAGCATACAGCAAAGTAGGAATAAGCAGAATATGCCCCCAAATTTATTTCAAGAACATGGAAGTTAATGGGAAGTTCAATGCTTTTGAAAATCCTTCATATTTACCTTTAAATAAATTCGCCTTTAATCCCTCTATGCATCAGTTTTCCATTCCTACTTTGGGAATAAATTGTACTTCCCTATCTCACAAGTTTGCTGAGAGTATAAATACATTAAAGATTGTTAAGGTGCTTAGATGTTATAAAAATTAAGGGCATATAAATCCCTAGGTAGAAAAGTTTATTAGTTAATCTTATTGCTGATAGTTCATTCTAGCACTACAGTTGCCTGGTCTACTTTCATCCAAAAGTATAATTAATTCAATCTCATTGTTCTGAGGCAGAGCTGGCCCATTCTCTTTCTGAACAGAAAAATCTAAGGCAATCCATCTCCAGGAAATAAACTGAAACATGTACATTCAGTGAGACTGGAAACCTGGAGACCAATCTAATATAGCAGGAACTATTAGACAAGAGGTTGATATGTGCTTAGAATCTCATGGTGATAAATATGTTGTAAAAAATCTAAAATAGATAGTTAGATGAAATGTGATAATAAAGGACTTCCTCTGTATCTTTTCTCTTTAGTCTGAATTCTACCCAAATTGGTTTTAGTACTATAATTCCAGGTTAATTGTTCATAAATATCATTGTACAGTCAAGCTTCCTTAGAGTTCTATACAATATTTGATGACAATTTTTTAGGCTGAGTCACAGCTTTGTCTTCATTTATGACATTAATTGCATATGCTATATAATTAAAGGCACTCTAATTCTTCCATTACAAAATTTATGCATTCAGACATGTGCTAATCAAATGTATTTATTAATTTCAGAGGGTTTTTTTTTTTAAAAAAAAGTCTAATGTTTTTGTGTATGAAGGCCTTCTGGATAGGATTTTTTTAAAAATATTGTATTAATTGTTTTTTGGGCTGTGCACTCAATTGAAATTATTTACACTAGTCCTGTCCTCAGTGAAGTCAATGCGAGTTTTGCCATTGACACCAGTGGGGTGGGATTTCACCCTTTCTCATTAGTAAATCTACAAAAGCAAGGATATTTTAGCCTGAAACCACGGGTCTAAAAAAGGCAATACTCTCATTGACATAAGTGGCAGCTATGTACACAAAAAGAAAACCAAATATATACTCTATTTCTGCGAGGACTTCTTAAAGTGTTTTACTTTAAGTCAATGGGACAACTTACATGCATAAATGGGGCTATTCACATGCACAAAGCTATGTGAATAGCTATGTCTTTGCAAGATTGGGGGTGTAGCTGGTAATGACTTGGCAGGTGGTGAGTGGAGCTCTCTGCTTAGTGCATAGTAATTTTCCCCTTGTGTCTCCTCCATCCTCACCATGAATGAATGTGTCATACAAAAAGAACAGGAGTACTTGTGGCACCTTAGAGACTAAGAAATTTTTTCTCTTACTTAATTGGCCTCTCAGAGTTGGTAAGACAACTCCCACCTTTTCATGCTCTCTGTATGTGTATATATATCTCCTCAATATATGTTCCATTCTATGCATCTGAAGAAGTGGGTTGTAGCCCAGAAAAGCTTATGCTCAAATAAATTTGTTAGTCTCTAAGATGCCACAAGTACTCCTGTTCTTTTTGTGGATACAGACTAATATGGCTGCTTCTCTGAAACGTGTCATACAACTGTCACATCTTGTCTTTACCTAGACTGTTGAGTTCTCCCTGAGGGAGAGTTTGTCTTTTTACTGTGTGCCTGGCAGTCCCTAGAACTCCAAGACCCTGAGTATCAGGCCGATAGACTAGTCTACACTACAAAGTTAGGTCAATACAAGGTGACTTACGTCAACCTATTTTTGCATGTTTCTACACTCAGATTTGCCTCTGGCAATCGTAAATGTCCAGTTACGGTGATAAAGTAAAACCATGTTCTCGACTGGCTTGGAGTCATGGTCAATCAACTGAGTGTAGATGCTGCATGACCTATATCAACCGTAAAAATCCTCCAGCAGCTCTCCCACAATGCCCCATTCCCTGCCAACAGTGATCACTCTGGTGGCAAATGTAAACTCCACTGCCCGGGGATCACAGAGACCAGAAGCCAAAATCCCCAGCATATTTTTGAAATGCCTTTTTCTGATCGCCTAGCTTGGCAAGCACAGATAGCAACTCTCCTTTCTTGTGTGAGAGTGCACAACCAACCACACTGGCTACATGCTCCATCTTGGAGTAGACAAGAGATATTGGATTTCCTGTGCTTGTGGACAGAAGCAGCTGTGCTAGCAGCTATGTACAGATTGCACACGGGATTCAGGCGAAGTGCTATGACAGAGAGCAGCAGCACTGCTGCGTGAAAATTAATGGACTGTGCTAGGCATACTACAAAGCCTGGGGAGCCATCAAATAATTTGGTGCTGAGCTACAGACCTGCTGCTTTTACAATGAGCTGCATGACCCAACACCACCCTGCTGACCACTGTGGATGCCTTGGAGGAGCCGAAGACAGAGACCTATGCTATGAATAGTAAGTGGAAGAGGGGAGAGGGAGATGCAACAGCAGGCTCCAACCACTCCATGAGCGAGGACCTGTTCAAGATGTCGCCACGACCTATCCACCAGCTGAGCCCAGATGAGGCTGATGAAGGAGAACGGACACGGGTAATTGTGCATGGTTTTTTTCCAGACAAAATTTAAATTGAAAAGATGGCTCCCTGGCCCATCCTCAAGTTAATAAGATACAGGTATCAACGTCTCATTGTTTTACTCCTTTGAGAAGAGGTAGCGGTACAAACAGAAGTAGAGCTGGCATCTGCGTTTCACCCCACTGTTGGGTTAGACAGAGGTGGGGGGAGTATGTGGAGCCATTTGTTTGTTTACATAGAGAGATTCTTTGTATCCTGCTGAGAGATTTACGGCAGCATACAGTACTCAAGGTGTGGGAGTACCATGGTTTATATAGTTGCATTATAATATCTACTGTTTTATTACCTATCCCTTTCCTAATGGTTCCTAACATTGTTATCTTTTTTGACTGCCGCTGTACATGGACGTGTTTTTACAACCATCTACGATGACTCCAAGATTGCTTTCTTGAGTGGGAACAGCTAATTTAGATCCCATCATTTTGTATAAGCAGCAGAGAATCCTGTGGCACCTTATAGACTAACAGACATTCTGGAGCATGAGCTTTCATGGGTGAATACCCACTTTGTCAGATGAATGTACTGGAAATTTCCAGGGGCAGGTATATATCTGCTAACAGCAAGCTAGAGATAACGACCGGCTAGTTCGGGATCATGGAGGTATGAGGCCTTGTTATGCAGATTGAGAAGTGAAAACAGCAGGGGGAGAAACTGGTTCTGTGAGTTGGCAAGCCATTCACATTTTTGTTCACCCTGAGCTGTTGGTGTCAAGTTGCAGATGAATTGGAAGCTCAGCAGTTTCTCTTTGAGCTGATCCCTGTAATTTTTTTGCGTCAGGTGGCCCCTTAAAGTCTGCTATGTGTGCCAGGAGTGAAAAGTGCTCTCCTACAGTTTTGTATATTGCCTTCCTAATATCTGATTTGTGTCCATTTATTCCTTTTCCGTAGAGACTGTTCGTTGGCCGATATAATAGCAGAGGGGCATTGTGGATATTGATGGCGTATTACATTTGGTGGACGTTGCAGGTGAATAACTGGTGTGGTGTGGCGATCTGGTTAGGTCCTGTGATGGTGTCGTCGGTTTTTGTGATATGTGGCAGAGTCGGCATCGGGGTTGTGCATGGATTGGTTCTGAGCTAGAGCTACTATGGTTGCGTTGTGCAGTTGCTGGTGAGAATTGTTCAGAGTGCAGTTGTCTGTGGGAAGGATTGGCCTGCCACCCAAGGCCTGTGGTGTGGGATCATGTCCAGGATGGGTTTGATCCCTGATGATGCGTGTGGAGGGTTAGCTGGGGCTGATGTGATGGCCAGTGGACGTCCTGTGGTTTCTTTCTTGGTTTGTTCTTGCAGTATGGGCTTCTGGGTACACGTTGGCTCTGTGATCTCTTGCCTTATTTCCTCGGTGCGGGTATTGTAGTTTGAGAATGCTTGGGTGGGATGAGATTTGTAGGTGTTGGTCTCTTCTGAGAGTTAGGCAGATGCGGTTGTACCTTCAGTGTTTAGGTTTGTAGCAATGGATCTGTTATGTGCCGGATGGGAAGCTGGAGGCATGAGTTAGGCATAGCGGTCGGTAGGTTTGTATAGGGTGTGTAATGTGAACCATCACTTATTTGACCGTGTGTTAGAAAGTGGACCTCCTGTGTAGATTGGTCCAGGCTGAGGTACATGGTGGTGGAAGCTCTTGAATCGTGGTTGGATTTTTCAGAGTCCCCATGGGTCCAGATGATGAAGATGTCATCATGTTTAACGTAGGTAGAGAAGGGGCGTGATGTGGCCGAGAGCTGAGGAGCGTTGTTCAGGTCAGCCATAAAATATTGGCTATTGTGGGGCCCATCAGCTTGCCATAGCTGTCCACTGATCTGGAGATTATATTGTCATCAAATTTGAATGTGTTGGCGTGAGTTATAAAGGCACAGAGTCGTGTGTAGCAGCCAGTGTTGCTGTTTGTTGTGTCTTTCAGGGGATACTGTGTCTGGACGAGCTGTGCTCTGTGGTGTAAGTTTGGTGTAGGAGCTCTATCTATGTGTTTGTAGCTGCCTTGGGTTTCTGTGTGGGGGTGCTTCTCCATGTAGTTTCCTCAGGAATCAGGTGTGTCAGGAGATACTGGAGTGCTTTGGCATAGGTCTGAGTTAGAGAGTCCACATATCCAGAAAAGTCTTTTCAGGAGATGCCAATGCCCGAGATAGATGGGGCGTCCAGATTTCCGGGTTTGTGGATCTTGGGTAGTAGATAGAAATAAGCCTGGTCGGGGCTCTCAAGGTATGTTGATTTTTCCAGTGGTTAGTTAGGGAGTGTCCTGAGTCAGATGGTGCAGTTTCTTTAGTGTAATTCCTCAGGGGATTTTGAGGGAAATGGCCTGTAGATTTGTATTGGAGGGTTGTCTGGAGCTCCTTTTGGTAGTCAGACCTGTTCCATAGATTGACAAACAGCACCTCCTTTATTTTTTATCTAAACACCAAAGCCTCTTGATGATATGTCAGGGTGGTTTCTGAGGCTGTGGATGGCATTGCGTTCTGCACGGACTTTATGTTATGAGCAAGCGATTTATGTTTTTCCAGATCTCTGCCGTGTCACGTTCAGCGAGCATTCAAGTATAGGTCAGACTTCATTTCGACCCTCGAGAGTCCATGTGGAGTTCTTCTCTTATGCTGTGTGGATGGGAGGGGTACCTGTGTATCAGTGCACGTTCAGTTTGTCCTGGAAGTATTCTTTGAATCGGAGGACGGTGAAAGTAGGCTTCCAGATCGCCACAGAACTGTATCGATGTTGGTGGGGTGGCGCTCAGGGCAGAAAGAGAGTCGGCTAGTCGACTTTTCTTCTGGGCTGAGTGTGTAGTTGGATAGATTGACTATATTGCTGGGTGGGTTAGGGGTACCACGGTTGTGGCCCATGTGATCAAGTAGGAGTTTTAGACAGCTTCAGTCCTTTCCTTTGTAGAGCAGCGTGAAGTGAGTATGAGATCTCTTGTCTTTACTTTTAGTGAAGTCCGTTTTTTCTGGCAGTTTGGTTATTAATGAAAGTCTCCAGGTTGGAGAGCTCTTTTTTGATGTTTTCCTCTTTGCTGTATAGATTGCTGATCAGGTGGTTCTCAGTTTTTGATAGCAGTTATTGGCCATAATCGTCTCACTATGGTCTGCTGTAGTATGTAGATAGCAGTGGATTTTACCTTTAGTCATTAAGTATGCATGTCCATCGCAGGTTCGCATTTGGAAAGGAAGATTGATATTGCTGTATTTGTGCAAGTTTCTTCAATTGAGTTTATGGATTTCCACTCCATACGCTAACCTTGCAGTGCTTTGCATGGTGTCAAGTATCAGAGGGGTAGCCGTGTTAGTCTGAATCTGTAAAAGCAGCAGAGAATCCTGTGGCACCTTATAGACTAACAGACGTTTTGGATCATTTTGTATGTATAGTTGAGATTGTTTTCCAGTGTGCATTACTTGGTGCTTTTTAACATTGAATTTCATCTGCCATTTTGTAGCCTAGTCCCACAGTTTAGTACAATCCCTCTTTAACTCTTTGCAGTTAGCTTTGGACTTAACTATTTTGAGTAATTTTGTGTTTTCAGCATATTGCCACCTCACTGTTCATCTCCTTTCCAGACCATTTATGAATATATTGAACAGCACAGGTCCCAGTACAGATTACAAGTTCTACGTGTTATACAGGAGGTGTGGTTTAAGGTAAAACTAGTAATCTGGGGCACACTGATCATGTGGGGGCAGAGGATCTGGGATTTCTGTAAGTAGCTAGTGTCAGAGGTGAGATACACAGGGGAATGATTCAAAGGGACTTGGAGACTGGGGTGCACCTGTTGTTAACCTGCAAGGCAAAGACAGCATTGGCATAGCCCAGAGGTCAGTACTTGATTGGCTGACAGGCTGGTGATGTCAGGAAGCTGATACCCAGCTTGGCACAAGAAAGACTCCCTCATACCCATGTACCTTCTGTTCATCAAAGCTTGAAGTGTAGACATGGTCTAAGTGCTGCACCAATACAATTATATCACTTGTCAAACAAATTATTTTACCAGTGCCATGATCCAGGGCTTAAATTCCTATGGAATATTTCCCAGAGCTCCCCACACCTCCCCCAACATGTTACGAAAACTCCAGTGGGGATGAGTGTTTACAGATTTCCAGTGGGCTGTGAAAGTAGGGTTTGTTCTGTTCTAAGAGCTGAGTTACTGGGTGGGCATTGACCATATAAGTTTATCAATTGTTTACAGTTCCCTTAGCTGAAGCATTCCTGCTTGCTCTGTGGTTTCTCTCTTAGCTGTTAGCTAAATTTTAACTCTTTCCTGACAACTTCAATTTGCGAGCCAAACTTCTTCAGTTGCAAATGTCATCCTAGCAGTAATATATAGCACAGGCTTCACTTGAAAAGGAAATATGTTCACTAGATCATATTCCCTTCTCTTTTATTTCATTCTGTCGAAGTTCTTACACTGTACCCAGCTCCATGATATTTGAATGCCAGATATGATTTATATTATTTTTGTGTGTGAGAAAAGAGCTCTGCTATCGCAAAGTTTTACCCTGCTGCCCATCACTGTAGTATCTGAGCTCCACTCATGTAAAAATCAATAGCAAAAGTGAAGCCCCAGATGGAGTTCATGGATTTCTAGCATTTCTTCCTTTATGAGCTCAGAACTTTGCTTGGGGTGAGGAAAGGAGTATTTAGCCAGATCTAAACAACATAAGTATGGAACTCTAGAACAAACCTTGTTCTCATTTCATCATCACCGAATATAACTAAAGAACGCAAAGCATGCAGAAGAAATTGATTCTCATATGGACATTAAAAAGAAAAGTGCCAGCACTTCTGTTATACCCATGTGCCAACAGTTTTGAAACACCAAGAGATAATATGGTCATAACTGTGACAAGATTACAATAAAGATGGGCCTTTTCCACCCTACTGGCATTGGCTACCAGCAGTCAGTTTCATTTCTCTCTTGCCCATAATCCCAATTCACATTCCATATCACAGTTGCTACTGTGTGCTGAGTACATTATCAAATAGCAGTTTTACAAAGCTAGCTCTGACCCTGGGACACCACTGTGCTCTACCTAAGGGCATTGCTCCAGGCGTACACCACAAGTACAAAAAGTACATCCGTTGCAAGAGCACTTGTGAATTAAGAATCTTTAAAACTACAAGTTAAAAAAATGAACTAGGTAAGTATCTTGTTCTTTTTAATCACTATGGGTCAGATTGTGATCTTCTATAGTAAAATTCACTGAACAGGGTCAAAACTCCAGGAGGTTCCCATTTCTGAGTTACTGAAAAAATTATTCCATTGGGCGGAGGGTGGGGGAGAGAAAAGAGGTTTTCCCCTTCCCTTCTATGGAATAAGCAGCAGATCTATCTCCCCAAGATTGCAAATTCCTTAAGTTCTACACTGAAGTTACATAGTTTCCGTTTAGAGGCCCAGTGGAGTTGCACTGGCTTTGTAAACCTCTGCTTGCCTCACATGGCACCAAGGCTCCAGGAGGGTCTACTCTCAGGGGTCCCAAGAAGAAAGAAAATACAGTACAGGACTTAATTACCTCTTTGGTGGGCTGTATAGTGGGTGCCATGGATAACAACACTTGTAAGACCTCTGTCATATGCCTCCCCTCCCCTGGACATGCCAAGTGTGGAGCTATGGAAGTAGAGAGTGTGATCCATGACATCAAACACAGAGGGATATTTATCACACAGGCTATTGGCCACATTACCTTTGTCTTCAGAGGATGGTTGAGAGGCCCTGGAACAATTTGTATAGTGGGGATGCTGAGAGTCATTGAACCAAACTGTAAGTCCTAGATATAATGGAAACCATTTCAAGCCAAGGGGTGCTACAGCACCCCCATACCTCTAGTTCTAGCACCTATGGCTGTTGTTTTTAAAGTCTGGCCTTACAGAATGAGCCACAGATCTATTTCCCAGTGCACTCTGCCTGGCTAGATTAATATATTCATCTTACTCATTTTCCAGGTGCCAATAAAATCACATAGTGAATTTTAATGGTTGCGATTTTCTTCTTGTGTTCTTTAAAACTAAAGTAGCAAATGTTTCTTTATTTCTAGTCAGCTGGAATTTTCCTTTTATAAATATGGATCATTTCCTCCCAATAAGGAAACTCTGTTAGAGAAGGAGAGGGGTCTTTAGGGGGATGGGTGAGGAACGATGAAGGAAGGTTATTGAAAGTCTTGGCATTTCTACTGAATAACAAAATAATGCTCCACTCTAATAAGATAAGACTGAGAGCAATGCAGTGCTGCACTATTTTACACTGATCTGCTGATTTGTTGGCAATGAGTATTTATGTTCAGGCCCCCAGTTCTTAATGCTAGAAAAGTCTGAAAGAACAGTGATACAGAAGTTTCAGAAAATGATCCAAAAGCAAGTACTTTAAGTTTATCCAGAAGTTCATCATTATAGACTATGCAGCTATAAAACTAGTATGTATTTTGTCTTCTGTGTCTTGAACCTTTAAACTTTTAAGCACTGCCCCGAAATAAGAATTCAGCAGCCATTTTTGTTCTCAGAACTCAGTTCAGACTGTTAGAGATACTTACCCTGTGCTTTCTCAACACAGATTTAACCTCCCCACTTAGTGTTCTGTGTACTTTTAGTGGCAGCTGGGAGACCTATAGTTGAGCATGCTAAAGCCTTGACTAACACAGTACCTTCTTTTAGCTAAGGCTCTAATGGATCAGAGTTTTCAGATCCATAAATACCAGGTTTTGTTCCCTGCTGCTAACAACCCCCCCAGGTCATGACTTAAGACAAACTTTATTTTGTTCTTCCTTTCTTTCTTGCTGTTATTCTCTCAATCTTACATAAGAATTATTCTTAGTGAAAATAGTTGTATGCTCTTTGTGCACAGAGAAGCATATCATCCGTGGTTAATGGGAAACCCAAAAACCTTTGCCAAGTTGCGGATGAGAATCCATGTTTCCACAGATTCCATTAGATTTGCTGTTGCAGTTGAAACAATGGCTGGATTTTTATTGATATTTTTCAGGATCTTATGATCTGAAAATGCAAAACAACACTCAGAGGGGACAAACTCAGAAAGAAATCAAACCACATCAGGTACTTGTTGCACACTGAAACCAGAGTGCAGTAGTTCTAGCTAGGAGCCTTTTGGAGGCAGCATTTTCAGCAGTGTTGTGGATAGATGTCAAGAATTATTCACTTCAGGCTCTGAGTGAGAGCCTTAGAGGCTAGGAACAGTTCTGATGGGCTCCAGCTGCAGATGCATCTCCTTCAATCTAAAGAAGGTACAACATGATGACAGGTTATGGGGGCAGTAGGACAGAAACAAGGGAAAACACAGAAGCTTCACTGGCCGCAAAATGAATCAGCCATTTAGAATTCTGTTCACTGAAAACCTGCTTATTTTCCCTGTAATGCTTTACAGGCTGAGTCTGGCTGTTGAACATATGTTAGTCAAGGAGGAAAAGATGAACCCTTTAGGATGTGTGTGGGGAGTTCTTAATGAAATATGAATGTATGCATAAGACTCATATATGGAACATGTAAACACTCCTTATTTTGTCCATAGGTAAATGCCTTAGTAAGAGCTTCTGTTCCTTTTGACATTTTAAGAGAGGAGGATTGTGAGGAAGCTTAGACTAATACTTAATAATAGACTAAAAGTAGGAATGTAGTAAATTGGTTATAAGCCAAGTAAACTTCTATTCTCAGTTTAGGATGAATGAATTATTTTAATGGGAACACATTCTGCTAACACCTGGTTTTATATTGCATGTCTAATTGTTTTCTGATCAAATGGAGTTTTTGATTTGCCCAATTCGAGCTGTTAAAATGATGTAGTTTAATTTAAGGAATTTTCACTAGAGCGCAATAACAACTAGAAAATAAAAGTGGCTACATTTGTGTGGTTGTGTTTCATTTAAAAATATTTGGGAGAAAAATAATTTAGTGAAATATAACATCTCGCCCCAGTTTCTTGCTCAGTAGTGGAATTAATTGTATAAATAATTTGTCCTGAAGTAGTTGCAGTGTGCATAGCATGGACCGTTGGTGATAGTCAATGAGCAAATGGGTTTTCTCAGCAGCCTAATGATCTGTGTAAAATGTGTTTGAGTAGCTTTAGCTATTTTCCTGAACCCATCAGCCACTATGAAAATCTGTAGTTAACCTAACCTTAGGATTCCGTCAGTCATAAAGTGTCATCAGATCTGTCATATGGATTCTGTTAGGTTTTAGGCCTTATTTTACAGGAAATCTTCAAGAAAACTCTCCCTTTCATTGGCCCTGATTCAGGGAAACATTTAATCACAGGCGTAAGTCCACCTCTGTTCAGCACCGTACTTTAGCACATGTTTAAAGTTAAGTATGCACTTAAGTCCAATTTTCTTCAATTAGACTTAAGGACTTAGTTAAGTGCTGTTGTGAATATAGCTTTTTTTTTTCCTGATTCAGTGCTACCATTTGGTGGGATACTGGGTAAACGCCTGGCTCCATTGTAGTCAACAGCTTTTTCCATTGATTTCCATAGGGCAAGGATTCACCCCCTCTATTTTGACTTCTTTACATGTAGGGTCATATTATGATACTCTTATTTATAAAGTGTTAATCAACAAGTAATCCTGTACATTTGAATAGGGTCATTAGTGGAGTAAGGTGCTATTCAACATGGATAAAAGGCTCAGAATCTGACCCAGTGCTTTTGGTCAGAGTCTTTCTCAAGAGTTCTGTTATGATGTTAGTATCTAGCCTCTCCTATTTTCTAAATCCAGTTGAAATCAGCAGTTTTGTCATATTGGTAATATACATGACTGAATATCACTTAGTATGAGATCATAGCAAAGTGAGTTCATTCCAGTTAAAGTATAATTTTTTTTTTTTAAAGTGAACAAATGGATCAGATAAAGTCAATGTTCTGAGGGGGATCTGAAACAGAATTTTCATGCTGGCACTTATTATGTTTTTCTTTTACTCTACCTAGGAATAGTAGATTTGTTCTGAATTTTTAAATAAAGCCTGACCATAAGTGTATCAATGGTACTATTCATATTTTAATAGATACTTAGGTGATAACTCAAGGTTTCTTACTCTTTAAGGGGTAACAAGTGTAGTTTAGGCTACATAAACTCGGAGGCCACAGTCGACCAGATTACAATTATTAAATTGATAGGAAACACCCTCAGTTTTAATTATACAGAAATATTTAATGCTTACTGATTTTTCAGACGTAATTGTAATAATAATCTATATAGTAAAATCCAGAAAAACTTCCTTACAATTAAAATGCCATATGTCTATGATCATACAGACACTGGGTAAGTTCAGGGCCAGCTGTCGAGAGCCTTTACAAAGCTACAATGGAGTTCCTGCCCTTAAAACATGTCTGGGCAGATTCTCGTTTATCTACAGGGGCATATTCAAAGGAGATAGTTGTGGTTCCCTAATCCTTGGACCAATTACTGAGACCTGGCTCAGCCTGAGGGCAACTCTTAACTACTGCAACTTGCTATGGCCCCTCTGACAATTACATCAGACAAGCGTGGCTAGAGTGCTATGGGACCCCCCAGTCACAGCCCTGATGCACATGCTGGGGAGTGCAAGACTGTGCTGGCTCTATTCAATGTGAGACGAATCTCCAGTGGAAGTGATATGTTTGCTTTCTGCTGGTACTTTCAGACCACCAGAATAGCAGAGCAGCTTTGGAATATCATAAAGAATCTGGCCCTGAGTTCTGACCACAGACATAAACAAATGTGGAGGGATATGGACGCTATGCTATTGTTTGTCTGGTACATTTCATTATAACAAATGAATTCAAGGAATAAACAGCCCAATACATAGGTACCAGTGGGAGAAACCCAGAAGCAAAGCTGTTTATTCAGAGCACAGTATATTGTTCATCCATGCATTAGTGCTACTTTATGGCAAACTAAGATTGTTTTAAAAATATTTATTATAGTCAGTGCAATGCCTATTCTTAATGCCTGATGCCTTCTATTATCCATTGTTTATAGCTATGCCAAACTTTAACCATTTTGGCTGATAATTTCCATGCTAGCCGTCTGCCTCAAGCTGGATATTTCATGAAATTTTCAGCAAAATTGGGTCAGTCTTTTGAAGGAATAAGATATGGGGTAAATACATTGTTTTGCCCATCTTTACAAATGTTTCATTGAGAAATTTTAGTACCTGCATGCTTTGGACCAGGGACTCAAAATTTGGCAGGAGGGTTGGGAGTCCCCCTAGCATCAGGGATATGCTTTTTTTTTTTACTGTTTCTGGGGAACATACCTACATTTGGCTGATTTATAAGCCTTTCAAAAAATTCTTATTTTTGCACATGCTCAGTGGAGACTTCTTAAAGCCGGGCTGCTAAACGCTCTGAAAAGTATGTCTATGTTGACCAGGCTCCAGCCTACTTCTGTAGAGGCTGAGTGGGACTTTCCCGGCAATTGCTTGCCCGGGATGCTGGGGGCAACTGTGGTGTCAGGTACAGGAAATGTGAGCATATACAATTGTGAGACTTTGCTTTATGATTGTTGCTGAAATATGTTGTAGGTCTGGGTAACACCCACAAACCAATTTCTCAGAGCCAAGGACACACTAACATGCTAGCAAGGTGCTAAGCGGTCATTATGTGCTTAACTGTTCACCAGCAGCGGGAGTAGGTGTCAACAATACATTTACATTTCAGCCCAGAGATAGTTCGGATCTCATGTATACAGGAGGCTGTTTGTCTATACCCTGTCGGGTAATTCTCAAAGGGAGGAGGAGGGTATAAAAATAAGAGACAGTGCCCTCCCCATCACTCCTCTCTCCTCCTCCCATCTCTCTGCTCATGGCATCACTGAATACCTGAAAAGCATTTAACTGGGGGAGGAGCCCCTGGCTGAAAAAAGAAATCCAGCCCGTGAACTGTTGCAGCTAATGGTGAGAGAGACATTTTGCTTTTAAATTCATTTTGGTATTAGCTTGCATTTTTATCTTTTTAGTTCTTTTGTACCCAATCCTGACTTATATGCGTCTATACTTGTAACCATTTAAAATCTATCTTTCTGTAGGTAACAAACTTTTATCTTATTGTTTCTTAACCACAGTGTGTGTTTGGATTAAAGTGTGTGAGGAAATTCCATTTGGGATAACAGGACTGGTGCATAATCATTTTCCATTCTTGGTATGATGGACTTGTCTATGAGCTTGCACTCGCTAAGAGAACACTGAACAGGGCAAGATGCACATTTCTGGGCAACAAGGCTGGGACTAAGAATTTGTGGGTGTTACACTATATTTAGTTCATAAGTGGCTGGGAGAGCATTCATGCACTGAGCTGGGAGTGAATCTACATGCTGAAGGCTGCGTGAACAGGCCAGAACTGGCTGTTCTGGCAGTAAAGCAGCGTAAAAGCCCCCCCAGGCTAGTGAGTTCAAAGGACACCACTGTTCAAGAGCCCAGCTTGTGACCTAGGGAATGTCACACCCTGTCATCAAACTTCACCCGCGTTGGACACCAAACAGGCGTGGGGGTGCTCAAAACTATACATGGACATTGCCTTATCACTCAGATCTGACCTAACCACTAGTGTCCATCACTGAAAATTAGGCTCAATCAGATTTTTCTTTAAGGTTTGTTAGGGAATAATTGCTTTTACTGGTCTGTGATTGGCTAATGCTACTTTGATTTCAATTAATATCAGTGGAATGCAACATTATTGCAAGATAATGGTTTCTGGCTGCTGAATACATGCTGAAGAGAGGCTGACATGTTTTCACAGCAGGAGACCTTGACCTGTGGCAGTGAACATTACAGTGACTCTATTTCTGCCTCATAAGATGTTTGACGAAGATTTAATTACTTGTTCTAAAGAATATTTGTCCCATATGTTGCCTCTATTATACTACTATAGAAGAATTGAACTCAGCTGGGTTTAGGGAACATACCTAGGCCCCCAATATTGCAAACACTGACACACAAGGTAGTGGGGCTGTTTAAGTGGGCATGGTTCCATATGCGCATGGGTAGTTGCAGGACTAAGCCTTATTTCCCTAAATCATTCTGTTAAGTTTAATGGAAGTCATACACAGAAAACCCTATATCATTATGAAAAAACAAAACTCTCTGATTTGCATCTTTATGTCAGAGGTGTACACCTTTTTTTTTCTAACAGCCATGTGCTTAAGTCTAGAGTAGTCAGTTAAAATGAACTTATCCACACAATGTTTTTTTCCTATCAGTTAAAGGATGATTTAAATAAAACCAATGTGGGGCTAATGCCTAGAGGTGACTGAAACATTGGCTACTCAATGCAATTTTGAAGTGAGAGAGCCATAGAAATGTAGGGCTGGAAAGAACTTCAAGAGGTCATCTAGCTTATCCGCCTGTGCTGAGGCAGGACCAACTTTAACAGCCCTTAATATACTTGATGAATATTTTCAAGTTCTCTCTGCTCCCAGGCTTCTTTTCTCAAGATAAAATATAATCAAGTTTTTTTAAAAGTCTTTGTTCACAGGTCAAAACCATGTATTATTTTTGTTGCTGTCCTCTGGAGTCTCCCTAATTTGCCCTCTTCTTTTTTTAAAGTGTGGCACCCACGTATGACACACTACTCCATCTCTTGCCTCACCAGTGCCAAGCAGAGCAGAAAAAGGACCTCTCATATCTTACATCAAACACTCCTCTTAATGTCCTCAAGAATATAAACCTTTTTTGCAACTTCAGAAGAACATGAAAAGATAAGAATGTTCATACTGGGACAGGCCAGTGGTCCAGCTAGCCCACTATCTAGTCGTCTGACAGTGGACAGTGCTAGAGCCTTCAAAGGGAATGCTCAGAATACGGCACTTATCAAGTGATCCATTTCCCTGTTGCCCAAAATATGGGGGTTGTGTCCCTGACCATTTTAGCTAACAGCCATCGATGGACCTATTCTCCATGAACTTATCTAATTATTCTTTTGAATCCAGTTATATACTTTTGGCCTTCACAACATTACCTGGCAATGAGTTCCACAGGTTTATTGTGGGTTGGGTGAAGACATACTTCTGTCGTTTTCATTGGGTGTTCCTGGTTCTTGTGTTTATGTGAAGACGTAATAATACTCAGGCCTGGGCTACACTCCGGAGGGGGTGGGGGTCGACTTAGCTTGACTTAGATTGACTTACTTCACATCCTCGTGGCACGAGATCGATGGCTGCCGCTCTGCCGTTGACTCCACTTCTGCCTCTCATCCTGATGGAGCTCCGGAGTCGACAGAGAGTGCATTTGGGAATCGATGTAGTGTAGCCATATCCTTTGCTGCTTTCTCCACACCATTCATGATTTTATAGACCTATAGCATATCCCCCTTTAGTCATCACTTTTCCAAGGCCTGGTCTACACTACGCGTTTAAACCAAATTTATCAGCGTTAAACCAAATTAACCCTGCACCCATCCACACAAGGAAGCCTTTTATATCGCTATAAAGAGCTCTTAAAACTGATTTCTGTACTCCTCCTCAATGAGGGTAGTAGCACTGAAATCGGTATTGCCGTGTCGGATTAGGATTAGTGTGGCCGCAAATTGACGGTATTGGCCTCCGGGCAGTATCCCACAGTGCACCATTGTGACCGCTCTGGAAAGCAATCTAAACTCGGATGCACTGGCCAGGTAGACAGGAAAAGCCCCACAAACTTTTGAATTTCATTTCCTGTTTGTGCAGCATGGAGCTCTGATCAGCATGGGTGGTGATGCAGTCCCAAATCCAAAAAGAGCTCCAGCATGGACCATATGGGAGATACTGGATCTGATCGCTGTATGGGGAGACAAATCTGTTCTATCAGCGCTCCGTTACAGAAGACGAAATGCCAAAGCATTTGAAAAAATCTCCAGGCTATGATAGACAGAGGCCACAGCAGGGACTCAGCACAGTGCTGTGTGACAAGCATAACGGAAAGCCAAAGAATCAAATGGACGCTCATGGGGGCGGGGGAGGGGACTGAGGACTCCAGCTATCCCACAGTCCCCGAAATGCATTTGCATTCTTGGCTGAGCTCCCAATGCCTGAAGGGTCAAAAACATTTTCCCGGTGTTTCAGGGTGTATGTCAGCAATTTACCCCCTTCCTACCCCCGAAAGAAAAGGGAAAAAAAATAGTTTCTTGTCTTTTTTCAATGTCACCCTATGTCTACTGCATGCTGCTGGTAGACGGGGGTGCTGCAGTGCTGAACAGTAGCATCCTCTCCCCTCCCTAGTAGCAGTTGATGCAAAATGATTAATACCTGTTCTCATCATTCCGTGAGTGCTCCTGGTTGGCCTTGGTGAGGTCGGCCGGGGGTGCCTGGGCAAAAATGGGAATGACTCCTTGTTATTTCCAGAAGACAGTACAGATGGATTGAAAACCGTCCTGATCATAGCAACTGGAGGCTGTGTGCCTCCCCTGCCCCTTTCATGTCTAATGAAGATTCTGGACTGTCATAGCAGCGGGAGGCTGCCTCCCCCTCATTTTATTTCACAAAAAGTCAGTGTTTCTTATTCCTGCATTCTTTATTACTTCATCACACAAATGGGGGGATAATTGTCATGGTAGCCCAGGAGGGGTGTGGGAGAAAGGAAGCAACGGGTGGGGTTGTTGTGGGGGCACCCCCTAGAATGGCATGCAACTCATCATTTCTGCAAGATATCTGGGGCTCAGACCCGGCTGTGCGCTCTGGTTCTCTAGTAGACTTGTTCCATATTGTAGGCAGGACTGACTCTATTTTTAAACAAAACATAAAGAAGGGAATGACCCAGGGAGTCATTCCCAGTTTTGTCCGTGCACCCCCCGGCCGACCTCAGCAAGGCCAGCCAGGAGCACCTATGACAGCAGCAGATGGTACCAAAGGATTGATAACCATCATCGCCAATTTCCAATTGCAGACAGTGATATAGGGCTGGTAACCATCTCTGCTACCTTGCAAAAGCAAATGAGCGGTGCTGTGTAGCACTGCAGTACAGCGTCTGTCAACAGCATCCAGTACACATACAGTGACAGTGACAAAAGCCTAAACAGGCTCCATGGTTGCCATGCTATGGCGTCTGCAAGGGCAATCCAGGGAAAAAGGGTGCGAAATGAGTGTTTGCCGTTGCTTTCACGGCAGAAGGATTGAGTGACGCCATTTACCCAGAATCACCCGCGACACTGTTTTTGCCCCATCATGCACTGAGATCTCAACCCAGAATTCCAATGGGCGGAGGAGACTGTGGGAACTACGGGATAGCTACCCACAGAGTAACGCTCCAGAAATCGAAGCTAGCCTTGGTACATGGACACACACAGCCGAATTAATGTGCTTAGTGTGGCCTTGTGCATTCGACTTTATACAATCTGTTTTAAAAAAAACAGTTTCTGTAACATCGGAATCATCCCATAGGGTAGACATACCCCAAGTTGGACAGTCCCAGTCTTTTTACTCTCTCCTCATATGGAAGCTGTTCCATAGCCTTAATCATTTTTATTGCCCTTCTCTGTACCTTTGATATTTCTAATATAATATTTTTTTCTCAAGATTGCATGACCAGAACTGCACACAGTATTCAAGGTATGGGCATACAATGGATTTATACAGCGGCATTATACTATTTACTGTTTTATCAGTTTTCCCTTTTCTAATGGTTTCTAAAATTCTGCTTTAGCTTTTTTTGACTGCCATCACTCATTGAGTGGCTGTTTTTCAGAGAATTATCCACAATGACTCAAGATGTTTGTCTTGAGTTGCAACAGCTAATTTAGCTCCCATCATTTTGTATTTAAAGTTGAGATTACGTTTTCCAATTTGCATGATTTTGCATTTAGCAACATTGAAGTTCAGCTGCCATTTTGTTGCCTAGTCACCCTCTTCTGTGAGATCCCTTTGTAATTCTTTACAGTCAACTATGGACTTAACTCTCTTGAGTAATTTTGTATCCTCTGCAAACTTTATCTCGTCACTGTTTACCCCCTTTTCCAAATCATTTATGAATCAATTGAGCAACATTGATGTTAATGCAGATCTCTGGGAGACATCTTTATTTACCTTTCTCCATTCTGACTATTTATTCCAACCCTTTTTTCCCCCAGCTTTTAACCAGCTACTGATTCCTGAGATGACCTTTTCTCTTATCCCATGATTGCTTAGTTTGTTTTGGTGAGGAACTTTGTCAAAGTCTTTCTGAAAATCCAAGTACAGTACAACCACTGGCTCACCTTTGTCCACATGTTAATTTGAGCTCCTCAAAGAATGCTAATAGATTGGTGAGGCATGATTTTCCTTTACAAAAGCCACACTGAATCTCCCTAACAAAATGTATTAATTTTTGTGTCTGATAATTCTGGTCTTTGCTATCATTTCAATCAATTTGCTTGGTACTGAAGTCAGGCTTACCAGCTGGTAATTGCGTCTGGAGCCTTCTTTTAAAATTGCCATGATATTAACTATTCTCCAGTCATCTGTTACAGAAGCTGATTTAAGTGATGGTTTACATACAACAATTAGTTCTGCAATTTCATATTTGAGTTCCTTCAGATCTCTCTGGTGCATACCATCTGGTCCTACTGACTTAAGTATTTAATCAATTAATTTATTAATTAGTTCCAATCATATTGCTGCTCAGATTAATACGTGTTCCATAATAATGCCTGGATTCTTTTCTGTAGTAGTATTGCTTAGCCAGTGGTTACCGTTTGAGCATGTGACTTGTCTTGTCTTTATTGAATTTCAGCTTGTTGATTTCAGACCAATTCTCCAATTCATCACGGCCATTTTGAATTTTAATCCTGTCCCCCAAAGTGCTTGCCATCCCTCCCCTCTGCAAATTTTATTAACATACCCGCCACCTCATAATCCAAGTCATTAGTATTGAACCCAGGACCCCACTAAATAGGTCCTCCCACTTTGCTGTCTATCGATTTCAATTAAAATTTTGTCAATCTGAAGAGTGTGTGTGTGTGTGTGTGTGTGCATGCGCACGCATCTATGCCAAAGGTGGACATTGTGTCATAATTTTATTTTCTCAAAAAAAAAGTTTGAAAGATTTTGCTGTAGCGCTAAAACAAATTTTGACATCTCAAAAGTTACTGTGCATCTGAATTGTCTTTCTCCAGTCATCACTGACAACTTGTTAAAGGAGCTGAGCCTCTGCACCTCTAAGAAGCTGTCCCATATTTTGTCACTAAAGGGATAGCTATCCCACATAAATGGAGTAGGAGAACATCCCCCCCCTTGTGTGTTGAAAGTGGATGTTCTAGATTTGAATGGCTGTACGCATGTATTTGAAAAAGAAATTGAGGCTCACTTCACACCAACATAAAGCAGAAATAATTCCACTGAAATAAAAGGTAATACAATATTTTAAAACTGGTGGGAGGAGATGCAGGATTTTAGGGCCAGAATCTAAGCTGCTATTAAAAAAATACACCTCGTTATCCTGGTTGAGTGTCAGGCCCATAATTTTTTATTAGACGTTTTCTTTCTCTAGTGCTGTGCTTTTTCCCCCACAATCTCTCCTAAGTGAGATGCATACCCAATTAGTGTAAAATTTGAGGCAAATTTTCAAACCTACAGAGGGAGAGTGTTCAAAATTAGGTAAAATCAGTTTCCACATCCTTTTAATTAACTGCAAATACTTTAGAGATTTTTGTAACTATGCAAGAGCTACTAAACTAGTTACCAAAGAGAGAGGGAGAGGGAGAGAGACTCCCCAACCACTCAAAGGAAATAAATCATCATTGGCACTGATGATTTTTGTCTTGTCAGTGCGTCTGTTAACCGTTATTGAAAGCTTGGGCATGATTCAAGAGGGCATATAGACCTGATTACAGCTACCTCACTCTGCCAAACACAGGTTTTATGATAATTTCTGATAAAAGTTTTCATGCATTTCCTTCAGCTAAATGGCTTTTAAGCATTTTTTTTATTGCATTTGAAATCTAATTTAACAGAAAGTTTAGAGTGTTTAAACATGATTGTTCCTTCAGAACTTCGCTGTGTTTTGGTTCACTGCATTCTGCATCACAGTGACGATTTGGGATTAGCACAAGCTTCAAAAATGTAGGGCGTTGCAACGTTTTTGGCTATTCTTTTTAGAACTGTAAAACAGGTGCACGTAGTATATATGATTGCATGCACAATAAAAACCTTGCAATAACTAAAGCCCTGTACAGCCAGCAATGGCTGAGTCACAAAGGGACTTGCAACTCTTTTTGGCGGGGAGGCATCAGATGCAAATCAGACCCCACTGGTAAACTCACATCTTCAAGCAAAGCAATCTCAGAGGAACCCAAACCATTGATCCTCCAGCTTTCTTCAACTGGTCCCCAACTCCTGCCCCATCTTCCTTCAGATAAGTTCAGAAGTAGTTCTGGATGCCAACTGAATGACATTAGGGTCAATCATATGTTATTGGACATCAGCAGATCGTATTGAGACATATAATTTACACATTCCTTCAAACTGAATGTATAGGCACTTGGGTCTGCAAGAAACATCTGGCATTAGGCGTGATGCACATAAGAACAGCTTTACTGGATCAGAGTAAAGGTCAATCTTGCCCAGTATCCTGACTTCCGACAGTGCCCAATCCCAGGTGCCCCAGAGGAAATGAATAGAACAGGTAAGCATCAAATGAACCATCCCCTTCTGCCTATTCTTCTGGCAAACAGAGACTAAGGACATCATCACTGTCCTTCCTGGCAGTGGTGCAGGAACATTTCGAATAGTGGGGGTGCTTAAAGCAGGCAACCTTACCTGTGTCCACCCCCCCACCCCAGAGCCAGCAGCTGGGACCCAGGAGCGGGGAGCCAGTTCCCAGGCCTATGTATCCTCGCTAATAGCCACTGATGGACCTATCGTCTATGAATTTATCTTATTCATTTTTTGAACCCAGTTAGTGTATTGGCCTTCACAATATCCTCTGACACAGAAGTCCACAGATGGACTGTACTTTTTTAGAAGCTGTTGTATTTAGTAGTAAAGTTGTCTTTGTTCTCTTTCTAAATCATTCTGACTGCATCCTCTCGTAAGTGTAAAGCTGCTGCTATAGCACACTGTGAGAGCAAAACAAAGTTGCATGTGATTTTTCAGAAATATAAACTGATAGTGGTGAAAAGGAAATTCACAGGCATTCCAAGTATACAGACCATTTCCGACTAAGAAGAATGGGGAGAGTGCCCCTTCCACCTAGGATAATTACCAAAGTGGGATGGGAAGCTAACGGCATCTCAAGTGTTTGCCCACTCCCATTTGATGGTGCTGACCTTGGAAAGGAAGGAGAAGGAAACCTGCAAGAAGCCAACGTACCATACTAATTGATACATTTGTAGATTCTTTTTATGTCTATTCTCTAGCCTTGAGTATTACCATAATGTAAACAACACTGGATATGAATGTATGTACATCATAGGTACCAACTGTTTTGGATCGTACTTACCTGAGTGACCACCTGTCTTCCCTTATAATGCAACCACTGGCATGGTCATCAACAGGAAGCCGAAAAGGACACGTGAAATGGATTTTAATCAGGACACAACTTTCTTAGTCAAATTACATCCAAAGTTCTTGTTGGGAAACAGCCCAGTGCGCAGCACAGAGCCCCTTTTTGCCCCACTAGCAGAATCATAAATATCATTGACTGGGACAATTCCCCTGGTGTAGTGCCATGACCCCTGGTTCACAGCTGCACCCCCCCCCACCCCAAATTGTGCTAGACCCGCTGCCCCCATCTCGTAAGACGATGGCCTTGGGTTGCCCACTGTTACCTTTTTTTTGGAGCTGGAGTCTAAACCACTGAGCTCCTGATCTGTGCACCTGCCATAAGGAAGTGCCAGCATCCGTTTGGCTTCCTCTACCCCATTGCACCCAGGCTACCCTGAAGTTTGGCCAACCCGGAACCAAGCTTGCCTAGGAACAAATTGGCACTTATAGCAGAGACGTGCACACTATCCTCTTGCTAAAGTTTGGTGATACGCTGGGCTGTGTGGCCATGGCCAATAATCAAGCCAGCTCGAGACCTCATCCATGTCAATATTTTCCAGTTGGCCTTCCTTCAGAACCTATCCACCTTGTATGGGCATACTGTAGTCTACCAAACCCTACCGTGAATGAGGCAATACTCACCACGCACATTCTTGGACATGGCGCATTGTGGTGATATGGAGCTTAGGCAACAGATTTGTTGTAAAGTACCTCCCACCCTGCAAAAACAAATCACCTTTGGATATTAACCTCAAGAATGGATGGCACAGCCAAGGACATGTGCCACACTGTGTACCCTCAGCCCTTCATTCAGCACCCTCTACCCTGAACAAAATCATCCCACAAGTATAGTGCAGCCACCTTGTTGGGATAATCCCTTAAACCACCCATGTTAATTGGCACCATTGCCTTTGCAGTCATGTTGGCCCTAGCCCCACGCCTCAGGAGTTTGGGCTGCTGCCTATGCCAGGTGGGGAAGATGCACTTAATGTTGGGGCAGACTTCATAGAGAGATACTTTGAGAATGCTCAGGATAGGAGTAGGGTGACAGGGCCAAGTGTGCATGGGAGCACTCAGGGCCGTACAGGCGCCTGAGACCACAGAAAACTCATCTAGATCACAAGCCAACTGTGTCTTTCAATCAGGATAGTTTTTTCCAATAAGGATGGAGTGGAAATGTATGCTGGACATTTGAGGCCATTTGGAGGTGGTTTCTTTACATGGGCAGCTGCTTAGTTGGAGTGGCCGCTTGGTTGGGTGTTACCATCAGTAGCAATGTTGCTATTTTAATTGCCTGGCTACAAAACATGCTCCAGGAATCACTGGATGACCCCCTTCTGGCCCAGGAATACAGGTCAGACTAGGTGAGCACAATAGTCATGTCTGGCCTAACCCCTCTGCCCCAAAATAAGAGACAAAACTATGGATCACACAGGCCAGCAAATGTCCCTCCCCCACGTGGCAGGCACTAGCCTGATCTACTACATAAGTAACACAGTCAAACCCAGCAATGTGCGGCCAAACTAGAAAAATCTTTTTGAGCCAGACACCCAGCTTTTATTTAGAGTGTGTGCCACCACATTTACCCCTGCCATGCCAAATTGCTGGATTAAGACATCACGTCTTATTGCAATTAATCTTCTTTAACTTTCACCGATTAGCTCTTGCTCAGGAAGGGTTACACCTCCCCGCAGCTCTCAGAAAGCAACTCCCCTGGTAGCGGATCTAGTCCACATGGTGCTCAGTGTGCGCCTTGATGCTTTGACTGTCAGGCATGTTTGTTTAGACACACTCATCCCAGTGATCCTTCTCTGAAGCCAATCCCATTTCCCAACATCCTCCTACCTGCTTAGGGCCAAGGGCCAGCACACCTTAAGGCCTGACTCAGCTTGGGGGTGGGCTGGTGCTCACTGGGCAAAGGTTGTATTTTCAACACAATAAAAACAAAGCCAACTTCCTGCCAAACTGCAAAGCATGTTGCTCCTCCCCCTGCAAGGATTGGGCTCAGCTGGTGCTGGGACTGGTGGACTTGGGCCCAGCACAGCACCCATAGTCAGCCCCACAGTTCCCTCCAACCAACGGCTTAGCTCACTGAGCAGCAGATTCCCAGAGGCTGGTGTAGGAGTCGGGACCCGTGCAGAAGCAACTCACTCCAGGTGATGTATTAGCTCAGCCACATGCAGACAATTTTTCGCTATATCAAACACCCTGCCAACAGCTTGACCTGGGGCATTCACACCCCTCTGAACTCTGGTTGGGCAGTGTCCCAACACAGGGGTTGCCTACACTGTGGCAGCAAGGCAGGGCAGGAGACCCTGGGGGGGCTCAGCCTTAGGAGGTCCCATTTAAGGCACCCTTGGACTTGGGACCGGCCCTTCCCTGTGAGGCAGGGGCTCTCACTGGTGGTGAAGAACACATAAGGAAGGGTGGGGGACACTGGGGCTCAGGTACAGCTTAGGCTAGTGGGGTTCCATGGCACCGAGCCCTGCACCTGGACCCAAGAACCACTTTCCTTATACAGCAGTCCCCTCATCAGCCTACTGGTCCATGCAGCACAGTCCCAATGCTGCCTCATGCTCCGTCCATTGATGTCATTTGCTCTGGCTTCATGCTGCTCAGCCAAGCTTAGTCTGCGGTGTGAAGAGTCAGAGGCAAAACCCTGCCTGGATAAGGCTTCCGCCTGCATCTGCATTTAAGCAGCTATTGACACACTGGTGGACAGAGCAGCAAACAGGGAGCTCAGGGATCATTTGTGAGATCCAACTCTCATACCATAGACTGCAAGACCCCCGCTCCTCTCCTGCAAGTCCTGTGGGGGCTGGAAATCTCACAGGGACCTGGCCTGTCTGATCCTTTCATTCTCTCTCCCCTTGTGGAAGCCACCAAACTCACCCTTTGTTTGGCTTGGGCCCCCTTTTGAGTGTCCAAGTCACTTGAGTGAATCGCCTCCCCCGCCCCAACCACCCCTTGACTGAAATAGTAGGGGCTTGATGTTTTGTTATTATTGGCTCTGAGATTTACTTCCCCCGGTGCTTTACTAAATTCCGGATCACAGGACATGCTGCTGTTTTTTTCCTGGTGGAAGGGAGTGAGTAGGCATTTGGAAACAGGAGTGTTGCTTGAGGGGAGAGTTATTTTCATTGGGGCGAGTTCATGATTTTATAAATTGGACCTTAAATGATATGGATGTACACCAGCTGAAGCTCTGGCCTTGTGTTTATGGCTTTTGCACAGCGTTTAGATAAGTACCACTGAGAAGAATTTTTTTAAAAAATAATGAACACTGGCTTTTCTCTCTTTATTAATCACTACGCAGATACCCCTTTCCTACCAGTAAATCCTTAACTGGGATTTTATTCATTTAATTCTGCTATAATTCAATCCACCTAGCTCTATAGTTGAAAAAGTACCAAACTACTCCTCTTACGTTATATGCATAATGAGTCAATAGAATTGGCAAACAGAGGCTTTCATACCCTAACTATCTGTTGTGGGCAAAGTACGTTGCAGCTGTCAAATTTTCTTTTGATGCTGATTACGTTCATCAGTGTAATTTATCAAGTTGTCTAGATAAAATGGGACGCTAAATACTTTAGAAACTAATCTTTAAATTGCCCTCAAAATATTGTTGCTTTGCCAAAGGTAGCATGCAGGTGTGACATATTTTTTCTCTTGTGTTGCAATGGAAATTTAAATGAATTGCTTCTCCCCGCCTGTATCACTTTGTCACCTTTTTCCTATGCGCTCTCACTCCACAAATGCCCTGCAAATTGACCTTTGATTGTTCAGGAAGGTAATGATCTTCACTCATGAGCCAGTTTATTAACTTTGGTATTTTTCAAGACACAGGGAAGATGCAGTCATTTCAGGCTGGCATTGGACAGCTCAAGCTATTTGGCAGAGCCCTTAGTTTACTTTTGTTCTAGATCACAGGAATATATACATGGCTTCTCCTAGGCTGAGGATATAGAAGAGTACTTGAGATCTTGCATGGTTGAGATCTAAAGAACCAAGGCTGTAGTCATACTAAAATATCTATAGTAACTCTATTTCATGAAGTTCTGATCTATAAAACCAGGTTCTGTTAACTCCTTCCAAATAGTGGAAACAAGGAAGCATTTCTTCATTCTTACAGTTACTGTGTTCAATTCTGTTGTCCCTACTCTGTCAAAAAAAAATATTGATCCAGTTAAGAATATTACCTGCAGTATTAGGTGCTCACCTTGTTGAAGAGATACAAGGTACAGATTATAACACCTGCACAGGTCTTTCGCCCATCTGAAGGGCACTGATAATTGTGTTATCTTTTGTCATGATCCCCTGAAGGCTGCTGTGGACAAGAGAGGCTACAAAAGAGCTTCTGCCATTAGTCCCCAAAATGTGACCAAATGCCTCCAATCACTTAGAGCCCATCCAACCAGTCCTAAATATCAGCTTGGCTTCAGAGCTGCTACTATGTTAAGACCATAAAGGCACCAGAGAAGTGAACAGTGTTTAAGTTTTATAAGCCCAGGTTGAAAGATTTGGAAAAAAGAACAACCAACCCCAGTATTCAGGAAGCAAAGAACATCTAAGGAGCACACAAGTTAAAATAGGCTTAGCAATGACTAATGATTGAAGTGATTTTCAGTTCAGTTTTGATCTTGCCATCAGCATTCTTCAGGTACCAGGGATGCTCTTGTAGCCACTTGAAATGAGGAACTACTTGTTGAGCTTTGGAGGTTGGAAAAATGCTGAAACAACAAGAACAAAATTCTGCCCATCCACAATTACTGCTCTCACTTTTCAAGGAAATCTGAGTTTTGGTTCTTATCCACATTTGGAAAGTGTGGATCTGATTCACTACTGACAACTCGTGTTGATTACTCCAGTTTTGCATTGGCATCATTCCACTTAAATTAATGGAGCAACATTACTGAACCACTTTAGTATCTCAGTGTTAATCGGGCCTTGTGCCTACATTTTCAAACCTGATTAGTGATTTGGAGAACCTCAGTTTTGGAGTGTCCACACTGACACACATTGAAAGACCTGATTTGAAGAGCGTAGGGGCTCAGCTCATTCTGAAAAAAACAGGCCCCTTTACATTGCCCCAGGTTGAGTGCCCAGTGACTTTTCAAAAATTTAGGCCCAATCTGGTTAAAGTACTTTTACATCTTTTTCAGCTCCACATGTGACAACTCTCATGAATAAACTAACTAAAAGGGGGAGGGGAAGAAACAACTAAAGATATTTATTGCCGTAAATAAAAAAAAGTTAACCAAAACCTTTTATTGATACATTCTTGGACAATATCACAGGATCGAGAGAGAATGGAAAGGGGGGAGGAGTTTGCCAGAAAGATTGTTTTCACTAATTGGCACATAAGCAGCAAGATTAATGAAATTACTTATTACAAACAGTATAAAACATACATGCGTTTTTTTTTTTTTAAGTCCTCATCACACTGGTCAATCATGGTGGGCATCAACAAAGAAAAACCTTAAGACATGTAAAAGCCATATTCCTTCTTCCAAATATTGTAAGAATAATTGAAATTATTGCAAAATAGTCATATATCTTAACTAAAATAACAAAATAGAACACAAATACAAATATCAAACAAATTATTAACATGTACTATAAAATACATTACTGGCATGCATTCCACATATCAAGACCTCTATTAAAACCAAGCAATATCCTTCTTGCTTCCTCTGCAGCCCATCAGACTTATGAAAGGCAGGGGCTCACTTCGCCAGCACAGTTTTTGGTCTTTAAATAACTTTTTGTTGTTGTTGTTGTTGAATTTAAAAAAAAATATGGATTGCAGTGATACAATAATAATTATACAAGTCATGTACATAGTTCTTTTAAAGCCTCAGATTTGTTTTTAATGTGCTAACATCTGAGAGAATAGATCTTCAATGCAATTGTGCATTCAAAACAAACAGTGAATCTTTGAAACAACATGGATGGAAATATGCAAAATTCCTCACAAACTGTACAGAAATTTCAAAAACTTGCAGTCTAGAAGTACATATAAAGACAGAATTAGCCCCTGTAAAGTCACTGTCGCTAAATGCAGTTCACCCATAAAGAGCTGGGTACTCATGTATTCGAGCTGGGTATTCAGTTTTCATACTTCCCATACATAGAGAAGGTCCAAGGTCACAGCCCACAGTGCCAGTGACTTATTAAGCCAAGAATAATTAAGGATATTTCATATAGCAGCTGTTCAGAACGCTTGGTCCTCTGACATTGGTCTCCATATTAACTGCCTGGCCTTTAAGCTTCTCCAGTGGTGGATACATTCCAGGTCAGGGAGAGGCATATGGCAGTTTGGGTGACTGAATGGATGAAAATCTTCATCCTTCCTCAACTCTGTCTGAAGAAATGGACTAGATAACCAGGTTATTATAACTGACATACTTCTTTTTTGCAGCAGGGCCTGAAAGAAAGGAGGAAGATGGAAAAAAGTCACTGACCTGGAAATCTGAAACTGTCCTTAAAAAGGCCTACTATTATCCCCTAATTAGACGACACAGTGATGAGAGAAGATAAGCAGATGGTGACCCCTTTGCACTGATATCTTTACCTGGCAACTACTTCCTCTTAGAAGACATCAGTTTATTAATATTAATCTAAGAAGATTACTGATTAGATCAATTTAAGTGGTGTTCCCAGTTCTGAATATAACAAACAAAATTACCATAAATTGATTTTTCATAGTTTTGCAGTCTCTGTGTCTTTGCAGCATGGAGACACAAGGACTAGATTCCATTAAGGGTTTTTTGTTTTTATGTTTTACGGTAACACATTCTCTTCCTTCTTAACTCTCACAGACTTGTACACTTTAAGGCCGGAAGGGACCATCGTGATCATCCCATCTGATCTCCTGCACTTTGTGGGCCATAGGACCTCACCCACACAATCCTGTAATAGACCCATAACAGAAGGCAGGAGCTGGGGCGGCTCTAGACATTTTGCCGCCCCAAGCACAGCGACATGCCGCAGGGGACGCTCTGCTGGTTGCCAGTCCTGCAGCTGTGGTGGACCTCCCACAGGCGTGCTGTGGCTCCATTTTTCTTTTCTCTTGATATCCCAAAAGTTTAAAATTCATGTTTATAATCCTGCTTACAAACTGATGCAGTTATTAACTATCATTATTTGATAATTGTGTTCTTTGAGCAACTTGAATTTAACACAAAACATCAGAAAGGTGTATCATAAAAGACGTGCACAGAAAGTAGCACAACACGCAAGTAAAAATGAGCTTTGATGCATCCTCCTGAGAAGAGTTAAACTTGCAAAATGTACACAAAAGACACAAGGCCTGAGTTTCTGGGATATTTAATATTTGCTGCTCCCTTTGATGTCAAATACAATTGTGTGTGCTTAGCACCTAGAAAAATCAGGAGCCATTGCAATACTGAAGCTATTTAAAAGCTAGCACTTAGAAAAAGTCATTAATATCTGCTCTTCAAAAAGAGTTAGATCACATTTATAAACATTTATATTTATAAAACTAATTATTGTCAGAAATGCCCGTCTCCACATATACCCACATCCTTTGTAGATAGCTTTGTGCATCTTCACAAAAGAATACAAACTGCCACATGTTTTTTAGTCATATAAGCCTAAATAGCTGGGGAAAGGTCCTCAGTTTGCATATATGATAGTTTACCCCTGAGAATCCACTCCCGGTGTGTTTAATCAAGCTAAATTGGGAGGACTATTAATTCTTTCCTCAAACTTTGGTATAATGGATTCATGAGTTGCCAAACACCATGGTTTGGCGACTGTGATATTTTGTTCTCATAAGGAAGGTTTTCACCAACAACACAGACTGTTTCAAGAATATAATGTTCAAGGATGCAACCAAATAAATAGTCTTGTAAAAATGCTCATTTTCTTCACTGGCTACTTCCTGAACTGCTCAGATCATGAGAAATAAGGAAACAATTTTACATTTAGGTATTTTTAACAGTGTCATTTAACAATCTTGAATATAACTTCACCATTTTACATTATTATTCTAAATCTACATTTAGTCACTTCCAGATTCACTGTAAGTGTCAAAGAAATCTATTCAATCCAACCCAGGAAAAGCTAAGAACACCTTCAACAACATCTCTGGGAGTGGAGGGTGCTCAACATTTCAGAGGATGCATTGTACCTTGACAAATAAGGCCAAATGGGGGAGAGTAACAATTAATGGGTTAAACAATTTTATTCGTAGAAGATTTACATAGTAATTACCTGTATTATGATGTAACACACACTTTGGCTTTGTATCACTACATTTTCAGGATTTCAAAGAGCTGTAGAGAGTTTATTGCATTTATACCAATAAAGAGATGGAGATTTAGATAAACTTAAATCTTGGTCCGTAAATTGTCATCCCTTTCCAAAGCCTTCAGACTTTTTCCTCTCCCACCAATGAAATAATTATTTTCTCTGCAGTTGAAGCTTTGCTGTGACTGGTTATCCTCCAATATCAGCCTAAATATCTCATTTGTCATTTTTCAGCCTGCCTAAGCATCAGTATCAATCAAATACACCAACACCAAGTGAGCTCAAATAAAAATAAGTTTTTGTCAGTATATATTTCTGTTTGCTCACATTGACAAGATAGAATACAACAGTGAAATCATAGATCATGAGGTTCTCTTTAGTACATATTTGCCCCGTTATATTTTAACAAAATAATGCTTTTCTACAGTTGACAAATACAACATAACTGATCCGGATAAAATAATATCCCAAGAATCAGGGCCGCCCAGAGGATTCAGGGGGCCTGGGGCAAAGCGGGGCAGCTGTGGCGCTTGTACTCACTCGGCGGTGGTCCAGGTCTTCAGCAGCACTTCAGCGGCAGGGGGCTGGGGGGCCTTCAGTCGCTCCGCGTCTTTGGCAGCACTGAAGGCCCCTCCACTGAAATGCTGCCGAAGACCCGGACTGCCCCCGGGCCAGGATTTACGGTTCCTCTGCGGGGCCTGGGGCAAATTGCCCCCCCGGGCGGCCCTGCCAAGAACAGCTATTTATTTCTTAAATTCTGTTGGGGAGGAAAAGGAATTTCTCTTGATCCATCAATTTTAAGGCCAGAGGGATTAGTGGATACCTCCTGTATAGTATAGGCCTTACAATTTCACCCAGTTACCTCTGTAATG
The DNA here is from genome assembly GCF_003597395.2 of Chelonoidis abingdonii. Taxonomy (NCBI): domain Eukaryota; kingdom Metazoa; phylum Chordata; order Testudines; family Testudinidae; genus Chelonoidis; species Chelonoidis abingdonii. Next base: position 24,282,095 of record NC_133785.1, read on the forward strand.
AGCCCAATAATTTGTGTTTGAGTAAAGTATATCTTCCAGAAAGGCATCGAGTCTTGATTTCAAGACTTTAGAGATGGAGAATTTACCACTTTCCTTGTAAGTGATTTACTATTGCTATCTCAGCTTTTCAATGTTTTGGGGAATTAGAATGATGAAGCAGGTAGCGATAAAATTTTCTCAAAGAAAGAAATGTCCATGCATAGAAAGTGTGCAAAAAAACCCCTCAGCATCTACCAACAGTTACCATGCTTTAATCTGAGATACCGGAATATTCCCCTGTACTTAGAATGGAAAATAAGTAGAGTATCAAAGATACTGTGCTATGCTGATTGTTCGTAAGTGGCGGCATTCTAATGGCAAATACTGACTCTCCTGTGTGTAACTATATGTCTTTCCATCTGTAATCTAATATACTTTCACACTATATACTATGACATTTTTAAAAACAACATTAAAATGATGTTTTTCAGGTTGAGAGTTGAGAACTCATAAGATAGGAAATGCCAGATTTACAGTTGCCCATCCAATATTAATTTGCCCCTCCCGCCTTTGGGTGTACTCATGATGATACCGTTTTAAATTACATTATGAACTATATTTTTTTCCCAAGGGGACTCTTGCTTCATTCTGAATGCAGGATGGTTCATGGTACCTCACTGAGCATCTATTCAAAACAAAAACAAAAACATTCAAATGAACTAAATAAACTACACATTACAATTTCCTGTGTAAAGTGCTATCACTAGAGAACTGGGCTCCATCCAGTCTTTAACTTAGATTTGCAGGTCCTGGTCCTAAGTTGGGACCTGGTGCACTGGGAACTATTGATCTACCTATCTGTTTATTTCTACTATTATGTTTCCGGCAGGAACCAGGTCTTTGTAGGTGTTTTTATTACACTCAGCCCTGATCCTGTTTGAGGCCTTTGGCCACTACCATAATATGAATATTAAATAAAATGTGTGCAAATTACTGGGGATTTCAATGTTCAGCTCAATTCACTTCATGAAGTAACAAATTACACACAAATACACACAAATGTATGAAGAATATCTATATGGACATAGCTCTCTTATCCTTTTTTCACTGATATAAATCATTATCTAGAAAAGTGGAACATTTGTGACTTTATAGACATCTGCTGATGCAAAAATCCCTTAAATTTAATAAGATAGGAACAACTGGTAAGCAAGGTCCTGAAAGTATAACGATATTTTAATGGCGTTGGATGTATGCAGACTGTTGCAAGTAATAAATTATATCTTTGGATTTGCCCTTCCAGCCTTGTAAGATTGAAGTGAAATAAAATTTACAGATAGTATATCAAATCTCTAATATATATAGATTGTTGGTGAACATGCAGAGATCAACAAACCATTAAAAACAGGGGTCTTGATTAAAGGATATGTACCCCATGAAAAGAATTCCTGCAAAATTATTCATCACAGAATAAAAGTATTAAAATACAGAAGTGCTTCGTTAATAGTGTTACTTTACAATTCTACAGCATCTTCTTTCCAAGGATCTCAAAATTCTTTCCAAATTGTAATGAATTAAACGTAAAACATTGAGAACAATTCTAAGCGTGGGTGGGTGGGTATGCATGTGCACACCATTCCTCCAGTTTACAGATGGAGAAACTTTGGCAGCGGTGTGTGAAACAAGTGATTCTTATTTCATTTCAGATAGGTATGTACCTATACCACAAACCTCACCTCAATTTGCCTACTTACTGATAACCTTAGCAGAGAAGATAAAAACTGCGTAGGCCATTTAGACTACTCTTTCATTCATAGCATGCCTGCAGTCTTCTGGATGAGAGCAATTATAACCTGTGCAACCAACAAAATGCTTGACCCATCATGTAAGTGAAAGGTGTACTTTAAATAGTAAATTTACTTTAAATATTGAAAATACCTTTTTGATTATCTGTAACAGAACAAGCAATGATAGAAAGTAAACTACTATTATATACATAGTACTCAAAAATGTATTACATATACCATTTAACCAAGAGGATCCCTGCTTGCTCCTTCTCTTTCCCATTGTCAGTTCTAGATCCTGGCAGTAGAGCAGCCCAAAGCATCTGGGAGCAGTAATTGCTGGGAAAGTCTTGCTCAGCCCCTGTAGCCGGAGCACGCTCAGTACAGACAGAATCTTTGCTGAATTTAAGCTACTAAAAACTAGCGTATGTGAACTGAGATTTTTCAGCTGCTCATACCTTGGTCTTATTTGGATAGTTTTTCATGGGAACCACAAAAGGCACATTTTCAAGCCTTGGTTCCAAAGAATGGACGTGCTAAAGTTGCTCGGTGAAACAGTTGTAAGAATTTTCTTTATTAATCTGGGCAAAACAATACTTTTCTCTAATCTCATTCTTGGAAATGGTTGAACTATTTTTGCTGAAACTTTCTAAAAGTCAGCCTGAGACAGGAAATCAGCATGGGATATTACCATCAGAACAGTTAGGGTTTGGCAAAGTTATAAACAAGTGAAAAGAGTGCCTTATAATGGAAAGTGTTGGACAACTTTAGCTATAGACAACACTGCCGGACTTCCCTGTAATAAAAGCTAACAAACGCTACAGGTTTAATTTCTTTCAGGCAGAAACAGGCATTCATTTTCAGTTATGTACTTTATTCCAGGAGCACTATAACAGATTCATGTTCCCTTCTCTGTCTAAAAAATCATTAAAACTTTGTTTCCCATTTGTTAAACATTGTCGAGTATCAAATGTGATGATTGTCCCTCCCCTAAAATGTCCAACTACAGTGCAGTTGGACTGGTTATCTTTTTTAGTCCCATCATACGGGATGTTCTTTACGAGTCATCTCCCTCAAAAGTGTTCTGCTCAATGTCATACACTCTCTTACACCACATGCTAATTAACATGTCTTCCTTTATGACATCCTATCACTTCTTGCTGGGTCAGCTTCTCTGTCTTTTTCCTTCACTTTTGATCTGTTGGCCTGTGTAACCCACTTGTCAGGACTGCACATTACAAGACCAAATCCTCTGAGCCTGCATACCTTCATTTCTTTTTGTTTATGGGTGTTACTTTTAGCATGTCTCTAACATGCACATTCCTCATCAGATCATTTTTTTCTGACTCCACTCATCCTTCTCAATATTTGCATTTCCGTGACACAGCTCTTTTGCTCATGTTTCTTCTGAGTGCCCAACGCTCAGCGCCGCTGGTGGACTGGTCATCTGGGTTGTAAAACGATATCTTCTTCCACTTTCAGTTGTTAGTTTTATTTGTATACCCTGTTTATTTATGTTTCCAAGGCACTTATTCTCCATATTTACTATCTGGGACACTGTACAAGATTGAAAGAAAAATCAAACCAAAACTGGAACCATCATAAAGTGAATCAAGTCAATTTCAATTGGGCAAAATAAGTTTCTGTGTATGTCTCTTTCCTCATTTACCCTAATTTTTAACTTAATCTTAACTATTTCTGTACTTTTCGATCACTGCTTTGAGTCTCAGCACTATTTTTTTCTTTAAACTATATCTTTCCACCATGAGTGATTCCCCCCTCCCTAGTTTTATTAATGGGTATTGTTGAAATGCTCTGTTGAATCATCTTGATATTGGTAAATGTATTCCATACCTTTTTAAAGTTCACTGAGTCATTTATGGGAAGATTTCTTGGTATTTTTACCATCTCACAACTGAAATATCATTAGAAGATTATTTTGGGGTGGGAGGGAATAATTTAATCACTAGATTTTATTTGTATCACCTTGTCTTCCTTTACTTAGAGGGTAAGAAATATGGAGCTCTGTCCTGTGATGAATCATCTGTTGTCTGATTGCAACGGGCAAGAGAATGAGGCCACACTTATTTTACTTGCCAATATTTTTCAAGTGTATAGTCTGTGCTATTACACAATGCTAAACCACTTTTATCAGCTAATCAGGTTTCAACTATAGCTCTCAACACTTTATCACTACTTCTACTTATAACCAAAAGGCAGAATGAGCCAAAAACAATCTCAAGCGAAATTGGGAAATCTGTGTTTTATTTCTACAGAGCAAAGAGAAAACAAGTGCATCCAATGTCCCAAAGAAAACCTAATTTGTGTTATAAGATGTAACACTTCAGAACAATGATTGACGTGATTTTAAAAGATTCAATTACAACATGCTTTGAAGTACATAGAGAGAGTCTGTTGTGGAACAACAGTAAAGCAGTCTGTGAGATTTACAGCTAATTTGATTGATGGTGTAATTTAGAAGCATTTTTGAGTGTAGAAAAAGCAAAAACAAATGCAGCAGCAGCAGATTCCTAATGCCACTGTGTTTATTCAGTTTGCTGAGATAGTTGCAGAACTCCAATTCTAATATGATTATTTTAAAGTACAGTGCTGTATTTTAAATTTGGACATTTGAAAGTCACTCTAAAGTACACCAGACATACAAGGAGATCACAGCAACAGGATTACAAACAGCTTTTCTAGTAAATGAAAGTAAAAGAGATGCCTGTTTAATGGGTGCTGTTTTATAAATTATATACTGGTATTTGGGATTAACCAAATACAATTTGCAGCAAAACCAATACCCCGGGCACATTACTTTTTACAGAAAATACTTTTCCTTTCAAATAAAGGACAATTATATTTTAAATAGTTTTACCTTGATATTGCTGTGTAGTAAAAAAGAGAAAATTAAAAGATCAGCAGTAGGAGTTACTAAAATGTCAACATTTTCCACTCATTGTTACACAGTCAACCACAGACACTCTTTATTCTAAACACAGGGGAGAAATTTCACTGGGTGCTAACTGTTGGCAATTGCTTTAATGTTCATCACTGAGCATGTGAAGGTGACTGCAAATATGTTATAGTATTGAACAGTACATATTCTGAGTAAATATTAATCTATTACTCTTTTTTTATTTTAAACTCTCATGATTTCTTAGCCAAATATCCCCAAATGTTTTCTGTGCTAGCCAAAGGTGCTGACTAAACGTTAGAGTGTTTTGTTTTAGACAAATCAATCTTTTTGTCCTGGTGGGCCTGTACTTTGCTATCCATTCTCATTTTACCCTGAACTTTACCTGACCCTATTGTGTTATCAATAAGCTGAATTTTAGCTGGATCTTAGCATGTTAGTAAATAACGGATTGTGTGTCATTTTACTGTAGCCCTTGACCCTTAGGGAAACGTGTCCAGTTACTGAGAAAAAACTACTTGTAACTGATATGGTATTTTCTGTGCTTAATAAAATAATCTATTGAAACACACACTTAATTTATAGATTATTTATATCATGATGACTTGGTTACAGATATCTTTTGGAATGATAAAAATGGATTGTTGAACAGCTGTTTTTGGCTTACCAATTACATAAGCAGATACCTTGAAAAGAAGTCCACAATCAATAATTCATTTTCTTTGTCTCTTTTCTGTTCACACACATAGTATATAAAGACAATGTAGTTATAGCAATGTCTTGAAATGGACAAAATGGTGTAACTGATAAAGATGCTCAAATTCTCTGTAATTGACAACATGGACAAGGAATATGTGGCATAGCATGTCTGATCTATAATCAAAATAACAGCTCTTAGTTCTTAGCCATTCATCCATCCATTAATGTTTTGCTAATTATGGTTACATATTGTCCCAGTAGTGATAATTTAATTACAAATACCATTGGCTTATTAATTCAAAATAAGATCAAGCATGAGAAAGATTTTTCTTTGTTCTAAACTAGTATATAAAAGAGTTCTAGGAAGTTAGTCAGAAGTGAACTAAAATATACTGCCATCATTTCTCTAGTTCCAGGGATCAGTATGTATGTTTCCTTTTTGTATTCTGTATAGTTCAGTATTAAGTGCTGCATGACTTTTCTTAACTAACTCCACTGAAGTTTTATTTAAGTATTTGACATCCTGACTTACTGAATCTGGACTCCCGACAATACCATTCAGTGCGAAAACAATGAAGAATTACTGAAATATGGTCCCCCATCACATGGTTTTCTCTTAAATTAGAGAACCCCATAAAATAAGACTCATTCTGAAAGAGTGAAGACTCCACTAAACGCTTTTTGCAATGCTAAATATTGATAGTTTGGTCCAAACCAAAAAGATTTGGATCCAAAGAACCCAGATTTTGTGGCAATTTTGATCTGTGCCCAAATTTCACCATGCCACTATCCTAAATCTCTCTCTGCACACAAAAATTAACCTAGAAAATTCAATTCTTCATTGAAATGCTTGTTTGCCAAATGTCAAGACTAAAATCAAACACTGAATGATAGAACAGTGGAATAACAGTCTTGCTTTTAGTGGAGACTACAGCGTGACCTTACCTATAGAGTGGATACTGAGGCCTTCTTAATAGTGGATTGAATAAAAAATCTCATATCTCAGCTCTGGAGAAGCTTGGCTATATTCTGTGGCCAAGCCCATGTCTATTAAATATATATTCATAGACTTGAACTTGGGTTTTTCCTGCTTGTGGCGCTACACAGGTGTTTCTATTACTGCCACATATATTTTGCTTCCTTTCCCACTCTGCATGAGCTCAGTTCAGTATAATTTGCAGAGGCAGAACCTGTACCATTGTAACAACAATACAAAATCAAACTGTTGCAATACAATCTTTCAACCCATAAAGTAATTTAGTTCTAAAATGCATTCTATAGGACTTGAATGAATAGTGCTTAACGGTTTGATTTTGTATTGTTATTTCTTGCTATATGTTAGCATAATTTTCTTCTTATTAAGGAGCAATAGTGGCTTCAAACTCAGAGTTAAAACACAAAAGTGACATTCTAGCCATCTAGCCACACCTAGTTACATAAGAAAACAATTCATAACACATTGGACATGTTGTCATGGTATAATGCACAGCCACCTATGTTATATAAGTATGAGGCCAAACGCCACATGTTTCTAGCAACTCAGTTAGTACTATTGTTACAACAGAACACACCACCAGGAGTCTTACTGTATTTATAAAATGTGTGTTTCTTTCTTCCTTTTTCTGTTTTGCCTCATTTGCCAAAAGAAAGTGTGGGAGGCCAGCTAGAATCACAATAGATTCTACTTGTCAGTGTGCAAGGTGTCCAGGAAGAAAATTTGTACACATTTTCGAGTACTCCAAATAGGTGCACTGTAATGTCTACCTGAGAGATCCCAGCTCACAAAGTTGCTACTTCCAAGAGAGAGAAGAGATTCAACTCACCTTTATTTCCTATATAAAATATGAAAAGTTTGTTAAGAAAAGTATTTTTGGATTTGAGGCTTTAAGATAATGCATATTTCCCATAATGCCCCATAAGAGACAATGCAATGTAGGTTTATTTACACCTATATAAATCCACTGTATACAAGAATGCTAGTAGCCCATATCAATATAGAGAATTTTAAAAATCAGTAATATTAACTGATCTTAATAAATGCATATGGCAAGATTTTGAATCTTGAGTGCCTACAGCTAAATGTTTAACACTTAAATAGTTATCTAATTTTCAGGGTTGCTGAAGACCTCAGTTTCCACTCTGGCCCGTGTGCTTTAAGAGGTGCTAAGCACTTTTGAAAATCAGTCCATTTATTTAGTTGCCTATCTATTGATTTAGATATGTAACAGATATCCAACTCTAAACATGCTGGCCTATATATTTAGTACGAAAATATACACCACCAAAATATGTAAACTCATTTCTTGACCCGAATACAGAAGAGTGAACACACAACAAATCTGGATCTAAACTGAACTGACTCTGGTCTGGCATGGTTATTTCTAAATATTGAATATGGATATGACTGGAAGTAGAGTGGGTTGGTATTAATCACTTGCACAAGGTTAAGTTTATAAACAAACAAACCATTGAAGTACACAGCAGTAATGCAGAATTTCTATGATAATGAACCTCCACATTTACACATAAGAGCTACATTTTGCTTTCAGACTGTCCCCACTCAGTTGACTTTAATGGAGTGTGTTGACTTTTATGGGGTGGCATGCACTGTAACAGTTGTACATTGGTTTTGCATTTACCATTCTGGAGAGCTGACTTAAAATCCTAACTCAGGTCATATGTGAAAATTAGTTTGCATGTGTTACCAGTGGAAACTGGGCTAAGACATTACATTTTGACATGGGTAGCAATATCTGCTCAAGGAGTTGTTGCGTAGACCAACAGAAATGCCAGAAGGTATTATTATTATTAAGATATATAATACTGGCATGGAAGCAAGGCACAACTAGCATATATCACATGCTTGTGATTGGCAATAATCATTACTTTTGGTCTGTAGTTCTTCTGAACATTAAATTTACATACAATTTGAAAATAAACAAAAAGCCTCAGTTTTGCTTTGTTTTCAGATGCAGCTAAACAACAGTGAGGTGGCGAGATTTTTACAAGCAAGCTGAAATGGGCCTTTTGCTAACTAGAATTTGATTCTCTGATGAGCCAATTTGGAGAAGCCATAATAATAAAGATCTCCACAAAATCCTACAAGTTCACCATCATGATGTTTATCTTAAGGAGATGATCATATATCAGTAGTCAACTTTTCTCACTTTCACTTTGAGCTATCAGTTGTCCTCTTAGTTGCATTCCATCCCTCTCCACCATTGCCCAGAGATTTGTTGTCTGTCCCCTCCCCCCAGAAAGATATTGGCCTTTCACTTTCACAAGAAAGTATCTACTGTTTCACTAATGGGGTCTATTTTAGGATATACTTCACATGCCACTGGACAGACCAACCTAATAGAAAAGTCTTCTCTTCAATTTTATGCACATTTTTTACTTTTTCCAATCCTAAAGAGAAAAGATTTACAGTGCAAAAGATGAATTTTATTACAGCCTACAGGCATCTCAAGCTATTAAAAGTATGAACCATGATTCTCTTAGTATTTCTGACATTGGCGAGAGCCCCATCATTGCTATGACTACGAATTTGAAACTCCAGCCCTTACGCCTGACACTTAATGTTGTAGATTACTTGTACTAGATTCAGGAGCAAATGAAGCTGCTTCTTGTATCAAATGCTGAGAAGGCCACAGTTACACCTGGTTAGCCCTGTGGATTAGTGATTGGAAAATTGTGATATTCATTTTAACAGTAATGTTGATGACTCTTCCTGTTTTTCTTTACTTTTTTTGTCAGGGTGGGTGGATGCATGTTAGAGAGAGAGAGAGATGATAATGGGGTCCTGAAATGCTCTCCTAATGTTTATTCTAATCCTACAAATTCAAAAACTTAAAATGCTAATGCTTTGGCTTTAATATTTAAATAGAAACATTTTTTACTGCTCATACTACGTCATCATATTTTCAAATCTACACTCTTTTCTCATTATGGAAGTATGTCAGTGGCTTTTCCAGTACATAAATGCCTGAACTAGGATTATCTGTAAATGTGGTAGTGGTTTTTGTTTTGTTTTTTTGGTTAATTGTGTGTTTCTGTAACCACAGTCTGAAGCGAGTGTTGGCTTTTAAGGATATCAGTGTACAGAACCTCATGCTTTAATAATTAAATATAAATATATTAAGCTACAAATAAAATATCACCAAAAATGGTGTTTTTCCTTAAATTGCTTTATGGCCGTCTCCTCTCACCAATTACACATTAGCTGGCATGGCTCCTTGTCATTCGTGGTAAAACAGAAACAATTAGCAACTCAACACTAAACACAGTCAGAAATAGCAGTGCTGTCCTAGTTGCCTTGGAGGTTTATCAACAGATCAGAACTTGCAACAGGGAATCAGAAAGTTGCTAAAAAATGGTTTCTTTTCCCTGATTTCTAATTAATCTAGTGCATAAATACCATAAGAATAAGCTGATGCCAAGTTCAGTGGCAACAGCAGCTTTCTTTCTTTTTTTTTTTAATTACAGCGCCAACACATTTTGCCCTGAGAACTGTTAGCTGAATTATCCCTCCTTACATCACGTTGTAGTCCCATTTGTCTTTGCTTTCTGGGTTTTGCTATGCATACACGGAACTGGCGTGTAGATAACAGCCTAACACATGAGCCTGAGCACTGTCCCAAGTGCAGCTCATAAAAATGGGAATATAAAGATAATATAGTATTTTCAATTAAACCAGTGGCAATACATTGAGTTCTTGTGACACTATAAAAGGAATAGCACTGACTTGAAATAAACAGAGTGTGGGCAATCACTGAATTAATTCCCCTTAACACCTGTATTCCAATTCATGGCCTCTTCCATGCATGCATAGTCTCCTCAATATGCAGATCTTGTGATATGCATAAAGGAGATGTAGCTCATATGAAGTTAGCTCAGATTTCTCTTTTGGAACAAAATATAACAGTTTCCATTCCACTCTTCTGGCCAGTATTTTTCACTGAGGACCTAATCCAATAAAATCCATACGCAGGGAGAGAGGCAGCCTTTGTTCTCTGTCTTTTATACAGGTTTCCATGATGTGGAGCTGGATAGAGCTTTTGTTAAATATAGTCCTTAAACTCTCAATCCAACAAAGCACTTCAGCATGTGTTTACTTTTAAACATATGAGAGTAGTATGAGAGTAAGCCATAATGTTTAAATGATTTGCTAGACCAGGGCCTAACTGAACAGTGTATATTTTGTATTCTTTTTTTAAAAAAAAAAAACATGAGACTATAGAATTTTTTGTGGGGAAGTTACATGTGAAAACATTTCAAAGCAAGTATCCCACTGACATGCACAGAATGACACTGCATGGATTCCTTACTCTAGCTGGGATCACTGGGTTGGTATTTCCTAGACTTAGCCAAAGTCCCTCCTAAGGTAGGGAAGAGACTGTAGGAGGAAAGTGATTAAAAGAGCAGGTTGTAAGACTGTGCATGCAATACTTCAACATTGTTTATAAAAAAGGGTTTACAAATTAGAATTAAACAGAAAATCATGGGCCGGCTCCTCAGGTGGGTTAAGGTGTAGCTCTACTCACTCCATTTAATGAAAGAGGCTAAGTTATGGGTCAGACTTTGTGTGTGTTATTAACAACCAAATATTTCCTATCACGGAATCAATTTTCTCTGATTAGACATTGTTAATATTCTTTGGTTATGTTTGCTACTGTCATCTCACCTGACTATACCCCACTTATTTTAAAGAAATAAAGCAGGTAGAGAAGAAGTGTGAGTTTATACATGTATGAAGGGCATTCTGGATATTATAATAATGGAGTGGGGGAGAGACATGTAACAAGGGAGGCATGAGGGTTGATTATTGTTTTAAAAGGTCAGGAAATTGCAGACACCGTAATTAAATGCTGATGAAAGGCTGTGAGTCCCGTGTAAGGATGAGGGACAAGGCATGAGGGAGATAATGGAGTTATGACATTATAGCAGCAGATTTAGAATTCCACATGGATTTCAAGAGACACAAACCCACTCTTTTTATTCCAGCTTCCCAAGGTACAAAACAAAGTGTGGCTTGTTAATAGTGTGATGCTTTTTACATTTCATGTGAATAGGTATCCAAGCTATAAGGTCCTAAATTGTCATTTCAAATAGGATCAAATTAAGTAGCTATAGACCTGGCGTAGAAAGCTGTGAGGGACTAAAATGGCATAAAAGAAGAAAGAGTTCCAGGTTGCCTAGTAACTGCTACCTTTTCAGTGTATTATATGAACGGAGTCTTGATATTTTTGAATTTTTGGTATTTCTTCTTGTAATATGGGAGAGATTTGCCATTTCACTGTGCAACAAATTAAGCTACTTGATGTAGTGTAAGGACCACAAGACTATGCCATAGGACTGAGAGATTAACCTTTGCTGCCAGCAATGAGAAGTACAGACCAAGACTGAATGGCTCAGACCCTTGTGCCACTAGTAATACTCTTTCACCACAACGTTGCTTGTTCTGATTTACTCCAGGGCAGTAGTTAATAGCTGTTCACTGGCACGAGTGAGATGGATTGGTGGTATCACCAATGACTTCATTTCCACAGGAAAGTCACTGGTGAACTAAACTACTCTTTCATGACTAAAGGTGGTCTTTTTAGAGCAGCTTTAAGGCTCTTTGGCAAGGCAACTTTGACAAAGTTTGCACTGTCCCTGTTCTCATCTATGGATAGAGAACTTCAGCCTTACATATGCACTACATTTTTTGAATTCATTTGCATTCTTTCTTTCAGCGGCAATTCAATGGCAGGTCCTTCCCTCCAAGAGGGACTGAGGGACCAGCCGGACATCCCACCCCTCTCCGTCGGCCGCCCCAAGCATCTGCTTGCTGCACTAGTGCTTGGAGTCGGCCCTGGTTCAGATGAACAGGCAGCTTCTTGAATGGTTTAAAAACATCCAGCCATAAGGTTGCCAAAGCCATCTCTCCATTTACAGTCCTGCTGGTAATTCTTCAAGCTCACCCCATTGATCGGTTTCAACTGTTTTCCTACTGCAGATGTGTGAAGTTGTTTGTAACTTTAAGTCATCACAATCTGTGTTCAGCCAGAATTCTATCAATTTTCCAGGACTAGTAGTGCTGAAATAAAGGCAGATTCTCAAATTTCTTCCTTGACTTTAACTGGAAGGTTGTCATTATAGTTTAACTATAAATTGGCTCCTGTAACTTGCACCTGTGTTTTAATGGCCCTTATGGGGCTTTGATTTTGCACAGTTGCACAGATACAGATCCATCCCCAGCTTTGACTCCTCTCTCCTCTGGCTCACCCATGCCTTATCTGTGCTCTGGTAGGGCTGTTGCAGTGATGGTGCATAGTCAGTAGCTGCGCCTGGATGCCGGAGTCTCCTGCCCTGTCTATATTCCTTTGGGGGCCTTCAGACCTGTGTTACATTGCTATGATTAATAAAGCTTCAGATGTATAGAGCCGGTAACAGAAAAAGCTGCTTGTTCAGAGTAATAATCAAGATTTATTTCAAGACAATCTTCTAGAAGACAGGTCAATCCTTTCCTGACTACAGTTCTCCACTTAGTTTGCTTACGTGCAACGTGTGTATTTAAGTGATCACTGAGTCTGCCTCTACATGGCATGTAGACCTGCCGTTTTCATTTTGTGTTTCACATAATGGCGACGTGCCTTTACACACCATTATAACAACAAACAGAACAGCCATTATCATTCTGCAGATCTAATTTGCAGAGCCTCAGCCTACTGAAATAAAATGAGTCAACTGGGCTTCTATAGTGTTTAGACGGCTATATATTAGGTCTCCCCTTTCATTCACTGTTGGGAATAATGCAATTTTGGAGACATTCATTTAAGATCCTTCTGTAGAGAGAACATTAAAATCTACTTACATGCTAAACTGATATTTGCCTTCTCAGCTAGAGTTGGTTGCAGAGAACTTTAGCACTATGGTAGAGATTATGAGTTTCTCTTTTTTTATTCGATATTGAAAGAGAGCCACTGAAGGAGTTGCACCTGCTTTTTAAATTCAGTACAGATTTTCCGCCTTCATCTTGATATTAATTTAATGTATTTTCTAGCTGTGTTGTTTATTTAAACTGAGCTGCTGCAGGTTGCCCCTCCAAAAAAATGAAACATAGCAACCCTTTAGGAAAATCTGTACAAATCTGTTAAATGCAATTTGAATGTTTCGCACCTGTGTTATACCAGAGGTGAATTTTATACCCAAGAAATTACTGAAGGGTCATTTGAAATTTTGATTTATCTTTGTTGAGTCTGATGGATGTGTGAGTACTTGAGTACTGAAAAACAGTATTCACAAACATTTGTTTGAACAGCTGTGAACTTCAACCATGTTTGTGCACCTTTTTATTCACTAATACAGAATGTTCACATATAGCTGATTTTGTTCACACAACTGTTTGGGGGAAAGGTCATTCTCTGAATAAATACCATATGAGCATTTTCGTGCAGGTGAGAATTCATATTCTAAAAAGAATGTTTGTTATTCAATATACTCCTGTTTGAAAAAAAGATCAACCAGGAAACAGCAACAACTCTATCTGATTTATGCAACCAATTAGACTGTTCAAATAAAAAATGGTGCATATAGACAGAGCAAACAGTTCACAAACAATCCATATGCTGATGTTTCTTCATGTACACTGTTCAAACAATTAGGAAAAACCAAGATGTGAATAAAAATACCAAATTCTTTGTCAGATAATCCACAAATAGAAAAAAAAAGCTAACTGCTTCAGATAACTTCATACCAATAAGACTAGCTCCAACAGATTGGAATTTTGCCTCTTGTGAACGTTACTGAGATAATAGAAGTTTGGAGGCAGCATACTCCGGGATGTATTCCTTGTAATTCTCACATGTATGTTAGTAATTCATTAGTATGAAGAACAGGCGTACTTGTGGTACCTTAGAGACTAACAAATTTATTTCAGCATAACCTTTCGTGGGCTACAGCTCACTTTCAGCCCACAAAAGCTTATGCTGAAATAAATTTGTTAGTCTCTAAGGTGCCACACGTACTCCTGTTCTTTTTGCGGATACAGACTAACACGGCTGCTACTCTGAAACCTGTCATTAGTATGAGTGTCTAATTCTCAGTCTCTGTCTGCTTAAAGATTATGCAGAAAAATGCATCTTCAGTTCCCAGGCTAGATTCACTACAGGGATTGTGTTGCTATTTAATACAATAATAAGCTTATATACGAGAGAATAGGTGAGACACTAATTCCCCCTCTGACTCCTTTACACCATGTAAAAGGGCAGATACCCTAACAGCATTGTTTCAGGCTGTGGAAGGATGTCCTGGCACAGTCACTGTGGAAGAAAACCCTATGGCTCCTGTCATAAACAGACAGTAAAGGGTTAAGAAGTTCACCTAGCTTAGCTGATACCTGCCAGAGGAACCAGTGCGGGGGGACAAGATTTTTCAAGAGGAAGGAGGGAAGTTTTTCCTTTGTTTGTTCATTAAGTTCTGTGCTGGAGTGAAAAAATCAAGGAATCAACCAGGGTAGTGAGTATTAGAGAAGGAATGAATTAGCTTATGTTTATTTCCTTTTGTGACTTTGTCTTTTTGCTTTACAGGGATAATCTAATTGGGTTTTCTTTTGTGTAACTAAGGTTTTTGCCCAGGGAAACTATGCAAAACACATCCTCTGTGTTTTGAATCTGTCGTCTGTGAGAGCAGCTTGTATGCTAGTCTCTCAGAGGTATTTCTTTTACCTCTTTTCCTTAATTAAAATCTTCTTTTTAAGAACTTGATTGACTTTTGTCCTTGTTTTAAATATCCAAGGGGTTTGGACAGGTGTTCACCAGGAAATCGGTGGAGAAGTCTCTCAAGGTTACCCAGGGAAGGGTTACAGTACCTGGGAGGGAGAGAGTTTTTTGGGGGGTGGGGTGGGGAAGACAGAGTTTCCCAAATGACTCAAACAGGTGTTTTAAACAATTTGGGTGGTGGCAGCAACCAGATCTAAGCTGGTAATTAAGCTTAGGGGTTCTCATGCAGGTCCCCACATCTGTATCTAAAGTTCAGAGTTGGGGTGAAACCTATGACAGCTCCCTTCTGATGACTCTTCTAGGGGACATGTCAGGAAGGGGATAGGCTGCAGCAGGCAGCACTGCAGAGATTCTGGCCAGCACTGTGGTCCATACAACAGGTCGGGAGAAACTGAAAGAACTAAAGCTGTTTAAGGCCCCCTAGCCACTGGGATGCAAGTTCTGTGCTGTGCCAAATCTCACACAGAGAGCTCGCCTACCTATAAGGCACCTTCAAAACACAGAGTCCCTGCTGCAAAGAACATATAATCTAAAAACACAAAGCCAAGTTCTCTGCTTTTACAACTCCATTGACTTTTTGACTTTCCACTGACAACACACAAACACAAAGGCATTTATACCTAAATATAAATGATATATGTCTCTTACCCTTCAGCAAAGGGTATAACCTCAAACTATGTGCAGGAAAGGTAGAAAGAATAGTAAGCTAATATGGTTCCATCAGGAGCTCTTTCATGACCAGAAAATGAGAAAAAGAATCCTACAGAAAGTGGAAACAAGGGTGAATTGCTGAGGAGTACCACAAAGAAAAATAGCACAAGAACGTAGGAACAAAACTCAGAAAAGCTAAGGCACAAAATGAGTTACACCTAGCAAGGGACATAAAATGCAATGGAAAAGATCCTTTAAATACATTAGGAACAGGAGAAAGAGGAAGGGAAGTGTAGGTCCTCTACTTAGCAGGGAAGGAGAGCTACTATTTGATGACATGAAGAAGGCTGAAGAGTTTAATGCATATTCTGCTTCAGTTTTCACTAAAAAGATTAATGGTGACCAAATACTTAACATAACTAATATTTACATGGAATGGAAATCAAAGTAGGAAAAAACTGGTTAAATAATATTTAGATAAATTAGATGTATCTAAGTTGGCAGGGTCTGATGAAATTCATTTTGAGACACTTAAGGAACTAGCTGAAACAATCTCTGAACTATTAGCAATGATCTTCAAGAACTCATGGAAGATGGGTGAGGTTCTACAGGACTGGAGAAGGGCAAACATAGTACCTATTTTTAATGAGGACCCATGGAATTATAGGCTAGTCAGCCTAACTTCAATACCTGGAAATATACTTATTAAACTATCAATTTATAACCTAGAGGGATATAAAAAATAGCCAACATGGATTTGTCAAGAACAAATCATACCAAACCAACCTAATTTCCTTCTTTAACAGTGTTATTGGGCTAATGGTTAGGGGGAAAGAGTAGTTGCAATATATCTTGAATTTAGTAAGGCTTTTGGCACAGTTCCACATGACATTCTCATAAGGCAAACTAGGGAAATGTGGTCTAGATGAAATTACTGTAAGGTGGGTACACAACTGATTGAAAGATCACACTCAAATCATAGTTATCAACGGTTCACTGGCAAACTGTGGGGGTATCTAGTAAGGTCCCACGAGAGTCACTTCTGGGTCTAGTACTGTTCAATATTTTCATTAATTACTTGGATGATGGAATGGATACTATGCATATAAAATTTCCAGGTGATACCCAAGCTGAGTGGGGTTGCAAGCACTTTGGAGGACAGGATTAGAATTCAAAATGACCTTGACAAATTGGACAATTGGTTTGAATTCAATAAGATGAAATTCAATACAGATGAGTGCAAAGTGCTTTACTTAGGCAAGAAAAATCAAATACAAAAATGACACTAATATGAAGCCCTATATTCTGTGACTCTAAAGTGAGGTGGTTTATGGTCCAGAGGTCTGAATAAAGGGCTGAGATGCAGGATGTCCATCCTGTCTAAACTGATGATTCACTGCATGGCAACGGGCAAGTCATTTAACATCTTTATGGCTCAGCTGTAAAATTGATATAACCTTTATGTGCTAACTTGCCTCGGGGGGGTCTTTGTAGTGAGGATTAATTAATGTGTAGATAGTAACGAAATGTAAGGCTAAAGTATTAGTGTTGCCAAACAACGTCCAGCAAGATATCTCCTACATTCTATTACTGCTATATTACTTTATATGCTATATTATCTGGAACTGTTTCTGGTACAGTTTTTAACTGTTCGGATCTTGCTTAAAGATCTGCTGACATTCAGCAGATGATTTAGTTCACTTCAATTGTTTTAATAATTTACCAAATTCATAAGGAAAATTGTCATTTACAATTAATAACTGTATTCACATGTATATGTAATATATTCTGCATGGTATAAAATGCAGCATATATATAATAAGCACACTCAAAATATATGTTGATATGTCAGTCATTTCACATGAATATGTCTATCACTTTTTAAGTATTTCTTGACTTATCCATGGTTAAATTTTACCCACCTGGCTTTCTTATTAAGTCCTTTTAGAAATGGATATTTATCATGTCTTCTGTTGTACAACCTCTAAGCAAACTCAGACTGCATATCTAGTGAAGTACATTATATAACTGTTCTTGAAGTGAGCCTGATACCCAGGGGACTAGTAAAATACCGCATGGAACAGTGTGAGTGCCATAAGTAACAATTACAAATATCCACAGTAATGGTTTCTTTTAACTGGGATTTCTTTGAAGTTCCCAAAAGGATTTAATAGGAAGCAGAAGTATAACCTTGTCTGATCCCCAGAGCATCTTGGGATTTGAAGTAGGCTTTTTCTTTAAACTAAGTCTATTTTTTATAATTTTTTTAGCTTATAGGACAAATTTAAAGCAGCAGCTCTCATCGGATGACCATGTTTTCAAACTTTTCCAGCTACTGCATATTTCTTACTGTACTTTTTTTAAAAAAAATAGCAAGGACCATATATCCAATACAAAATTAGAAAAAACAATAAAAAGGCATTTTCTTGGGTAAATGGCATTCAAAATTAAGATATTAGCTTTTCTGATGAGAGTTGCCACCAACTTGGAAACAGAATTTAGCAACAACACTGCACTAAAGCTAAGGGGATAAAAGGCACAATGACAACTAATTGGTATTGCTCAAACAACATGATGGCATTTTAGGAGATGTATTGGGTAAGCCCGATTCATGTTCTACCCATAGGCCTTCAATGATACTGCATGAAGCTAAATATTCAGTTCACCTCCTTTAAACAAACATATTTTGGGGCCAAATCTTCGTTCCTTCAAGTCAAAGTCAAATCAACCATTAACTTCAATGGAACCAGCATTTGGCTCTTACACACATTTGAACACTCTAGATATAAACATAACTTATATTGATCTAACAATAATTCAGGTGAGTGATTGTATCATTAGAATCCCTTATGGGAGCTCTCAAGGGCTAACGCTAACAACCTGGGTTAAATGTTGAATGTCAAAGAACCTTAGATCCCACTCCAAAGAGTTTAATCGAAAGAAATTTGAATTGAAGAATTTAGGTCTAAGAGAATAGTGAAAATGGGGTAAAGAAAACTCTCAGTAGTAGATAATATAGAGGAAGCAACTATGCTGGAGAGGAGTTGCCACTCCTATACAAAGCCATCAGTGAAATCCTGGTTCACTGAAGTCAACGGCAAATTTCCCATTGACTTCAATGAGGCCAGATTTTTCACTGCATGAGTCCAAAGGAAGGATAGGCAGTCTCTCATAAAGATCACAATAAAACTGCAGTAGATTGGGCTGGGAGAAACAAAGAGAGGAGAGAAAAAGATTTGCAGTGGGTTTTTATGACAACAAGCATTGGTGGAATTAACTTTAAAAGTGAAAAAATAGAGTCGCTACTGTAATTGTTAAAATAAGTTTTGTGGGTTTACTAATATTTTGACAAAACAATAAGCAAAACACTTGCATAAATGTGTGTCTTTTTTAATCTTAGTACTTCATAACCACTCTGAAGTGGTTGTTGATGTCTTTTCTGTACTGTAAGCAGACTATGAACCATTTGTAGTGAATGTATACGTTATTATGCCATCTGGAATATGCTAATGTCTGACTGACTCTTTATAACTTTATACACAACTAACCAATGCACTGTAAAGACTCAGTGGGACATAAGCACAGTACAGCTGGTATCCATTAATGTACATAATCCCTAAAATAATGTAAAATCCACTTACAGCACAGAAGAGACATCAATCACTATCATGAGGGAGTTTGCTTGATTAAAATCACTGAACATTTCTTTACAAATGGTTTAGCTATGTCCAGATCATTTTTATTATTACATGGACATCCGTTAATATAAAGTAAATGCATATATGATGGTTGTCAAACTATTTAGGAGACCACTTACTTTAAATTAAATGCAGGTATTAGCCTGCTGGAACTATTTAATAAACATTTCTAATGAAACTCTCAATTCTTGTAATAAAGGATTTTCTAGGGGAGTGAACAGAAACACGAGATCTTCATTGCACATAGGATGATAGCAACATATATTGGATCAATAAATAATCTGAAATGAACTGTGTGCTGATATTAACATGAAAGGGCTTGATAGGCCTTTTTTATATGCAGCTCTTTCAATAAAGGACTGTACTTGTTTGCCATGCTACAGTGTCAACCATTCTTAAAAATCACTAAAAAAAATTACGAGGCTAAATTCTGAAACCTAGCATAGGGCGTTTACATATTTACCAGTGCCTAGATTGTCCTCTTAGGCCCTTGCATAAGGGGCATTGAGCCACCATATGTGCAGCACCAGGAGTCACAATTATTCCCCTTCTGCTCCAGGGAGGAAGTAACTTACTCTAGCCACTGAAAGGGTGCAGTTTAGCTCTGCCACTGATCCAGATATCTTCACTAGAATTTATTTTTTCCTTCTATGTATTATTTCCCCGAAATGCTATGTTCCGGTATTTTGTTTCCCCGTTTTAATTCCATCCATGTATTGCGATGATGGTTCTATCCACTTCGTTCTGGTTTAGGGTTTTCTAATTGTGTCCATCCTTATTGTATCTAAGAGCTCTCTGTTCCATTTTCAGCTCTATAATATACACAAAATAACTTAATATATTCTTCATTGACTGTTCATAATCCTAAACCTTCTATAAGTCAGAGGACATGATCCATTTGTTTAAACCTGTTGAAACCTGTATTATTTCTATACTATTCACTGATACATTTGGTGGCATTATTGTTACTAATTACTTACTTTATACTAGCATGTAAAGGCCCCAAAATGTGATTGGGTATGGCTTTGTAAGGCACTGTACAAACACATAGTGAAAGAGAAATGTTGCCTTGACAACCCTAAAAAAGCCAGAAAGACAAAGGGTGGGAAGGGAAACAAAGGCATAAGAAAAGGGAGATGAAAGTGACCTGCCCAAGTCACACAGCTCATCAGTGGCAGAGGCCAGGAATAGAACCAGTGTTTCCTGAATCCCAGTCCAATGCACTGAACACACTAGCTTTTAATATAGCATCTGTACACTCACACACTTTTCTAGCTGTACTTTCATCTAAACCATTTATTCACACAGTGACATGGATCACACCTTTGTCAAGATCAAGTAACAACAATAAAATTGAATGACAGAAATACAAAATGACTCCACTGCTAATTCTCGTGCGACTCTTCCTCATTTATAACCTACATCACCTTTAGTAATTAGAATCTGCCCTTACTTACCTAACCAGTATTTTATTAATTCAATGACAATGCTTTCTGCACCATGCTTATTATTCTTCTCTGTTCTCTACTCTTCAACTTTGCTATACACTCATTCAAAATCTAAGCAGATTATAGCCCCTGCATCACTCAAATCTGCTATAATGATTTGCAATTTTTTATCTATATAACACCATAAGTGAGCTGGGAGTTTTGCAGGCAATGAAATACTGTAGTATTGCCTTAAAGAGGTTAGAATGTAAGTAACAACAAGGCCTGAAAAGAGAAGGCAACACAAAGAGAGATTAGGTGGAGAAAGGTTACAGCTATAAAATCATGCAGTTGTTATTCATACACACATCCTGAGGGATATGCAGAATAGTAGTTGTTGCTGTTTTCAAATCTTTAAAAATAACAAGAGAAGACCAAAGTTCTTAGTGTTTAAAAAGTATCAAAGACTTCCTGGGCTCTCTTAATTCCACCTATTTTGGGGGTTATTCCCTCAGATCAGTAGGGAATCATGCGCAGGGCTGGCTCCAGGCACCAGTGTAGGAAGCAGGTGCTTGGGGTGGCCAATGGAAAGGGGCAGCATGTCCAGGTCTTCAGCGGCAATTCGGCGACAGGTCCCTCAGTCCTTCTCAGAGGGAAGGACCGGCCGCCAAAGAATGAACCAGCACGGTAGAGCAGCCGCTGAAGTGCCGCCAATCACAGCTTTATCTTTTTTTTTTTTTCCTCTTTGCCGCTTGGGGCAGCAAAAAAGCTGGAGCCGGCCCTGATCATGTGCTTAAATTAAACATTGAACTCAAGTGTTTTACTGGCTTATGGCCAGAGTGTTCAGCACCTTGTAGGACTGAGACTTTGGTGAGCAGGATTTGGGCATAACTAGATCCAGAATTGCTAAGTGTAGCCAGCTTTGGAGTGGAGAGTGGATGTGCACAAAGTCTTTAGGGTTCATGTTTTCAAGCTTTTATCTACAACCAGGAGGGCTAGAAATTTATTTTAAAAAAAATAAATGCTAAGATTCTCATGCAAACACTGGACTTCAGAATTTGGAATTTTCATGAAGCATCAAATATTGCAAGAGTCAGCTATGCTGAATCACACTGGCTTCAGTGCAGTTATTCCTAAATTATGCTCATTTAAATTCGCTCAGTCAAGACTTCTGTGTCTTCTTTACAGCACATAGAAAATATCACAGCACTGGACGCATCATAAAAGTTTTCCATCAGTGTGGGCTATTTTTTCCCATACATCATTAGCCATCTGATGTAGGTATTATTCCACAAAGTCAGTAAACACATTCCCCTTGAGATGAAGGAAATAAGAATGAAAAGTATATTTTCTTTTGTTTATTTGAATGAGAGGCACATTTTGGCATAGATCTCATTTTCCATCTAGTGCACCATCTCAAGTACTGACATCAAAGTCATATCTCCCTAACACAAGGGAGAAGAAATACTATTTTATGTTTGAGAGTTCTATTCTAACCACACTGGGTAGTAATTTCACTTTTATAGCATCTCATTGATAACAGCAAACTATAGTGGCTTATGCACAAGCAAGTAATAAATTAAATATGAACTATTCTGGAAAAGTCCTATAAAACTCAATACAAAACATCAAACTTTCCATTTTTAAGCCATTCCATAGAAGTAAATAGAGAATTATATCCTAAATATAGCCCAATGGAAAAGATATTATTCTTCATTAAGTATATGTGTGCAATCTTAGGCCCACTGAAGTTAATAGCAAAACTTCCAGAGACATTTGTGGAACCAGGATTTCACCCTATAGCGTTTTAGAGCAATTTCTATAGATCTCCATTAGTTTCTATAGTTTTTTATATATGTTATGGAATCTTATTAGTTTCCTCCCTATTTCTACAGAACTTTTCTATATGGGAAACTAGAGAAGAAATATATTTTAGTGTCTATTCCGCTGCTTTTCAAATGTTCTGCCATAACGAACTCAGTGCCAACAGTGTCCTATTTTCATAGCCCAGAAAATGGATCATAAACAGAGGGTCTAGATTCTACTCTTACTTAAGTGGTTGTGAATGAATATCTCCAAGAAGACTGCCGAGTAGACCTCATACATAATTAGGAGGATGCAAAACTTCACTTCACAGTGGGAGCAGGGTTAGTCCCTTGATGGGGGCTGATGAAGTTTCTTGCAGCATCTGCCCATAGCACAGGTAATATATTCTCTAGGGAATATTTTTATATATCCAATAATATCCTCTTAATCAGCAGTTTAATATTGACCCACGAGACATGAGTTTAACAGTGGGACACACCAGCCTTGGAAAGAATCATGTGTAACTACAGAGCTGTTCAAAGACTGCAAAATATGGTTTGTGGTTCAAACACGCTTGGTCTCCCTGATTGTTTCATGAACAGTGAACCCTTGTACAAATGGACATGGGTATTTGCATGCCCATATGACATTGGACATGGGTATTTGCATGCAAAATACTTGCCATTCATTATTCCTAAAAGCTTGTCTACATGGTGTTCTATTTCATAGCAAAGGGGTGTACCTCTTAGGCTGCATTTCATACACTAAGTGGCCTACATGGACCCTCTTGTGCACTAGGGAACTTTTAGCGTATGCCAGCAGGGTCCACACAGGCCAGTTAGTGGACACCACATTAGGATGTTCTGGAATGTACACCCCTCTTGAGCAGACCAATGGACAGTGTAGACAAACCCTTAGTAAGTCCAATGGTGAGCAAAAATAATGGCAGAAGCCTCAGGCACCCAATTCTAGAGCAGAAATACTTAAGATAATCACCCCAAAAGCTGATGTTTGCTTAAACTTTTCAGCAAATACTTGCAAGTAACAAGTGAACTGGTTCATGAAGAACAAATGGGGTTAAATTAATGGGATAATTTATTTACAATATACAATTCAACCAGCTCTACTGCAGAGTGATTAACTCAATTACTAAATTTAATCTGAGTGGTTACAAGTTACAGTTTTGCGATAATTAATGTTTTATCTCAGTGCAGAAAGTCTTGTTTTAAAATCTCCCATTTGATATTAGTAAGTGTGATGATTTAATAGGAGACTCTTTAACCCAGAAGCATGATAGGCATTCTGTCAAGTGGTAGTAACTTTAGCAACTGTCTTTTTTTTTTTTTTTTTTTTACTGGTGTGTGTGTATTATTATTGAACAGCAAGAACAGATAGCACATTAGCCAGAGAGTCACGACTTCTGCTCTCAGGTGAGGCTGTGGAAACTCTCTCTATACACTATATATTAGCACAAATATAAGTAAAAGCCAAATCTGAGCCAGAGAACAGATTCACCCTCCTTTATTTCCATTTGTATTATTTTAATGGCTATTTCTGGGAGTGCAATGTTTAGCCATTTTAGCTAACCCTCCTATATTTTCAAGTGTTAGCACAAAAAGGAACTGTATATACATACAATATACATACATACAATATATTTATATGTAGATGGAGGGATCATGAACTGCATAAAAGATCAAAATCGTGTTTCCTTGACAAAAATGATTCTTTTCTCTTTATCTTGTCCATTTTTCCCCTCAGAAAAAACACAACTACATTTTTGTATGTAGCAAAAAAGAAAATAAAAAGAAAAATCATATTTTCAGAGAAGTTTGCTGGTACAAGAAACAGTTGTACATTTGCAATAAGATAGAAACAAAGAGAGAAAGAGATCAATTTCTTATGTACCATTCTTTGATTTGCTGCTGCTTGAGTGCTGCAAAACAACAGCAATGCCAGAGCTGCACAGACATATTTTCTATTCATTTGATCAGTCTGTCTCTAGGTAAAATATCTTGTCTCCTCATTTTATGGTGTTATTTTGTTTCCATGCACAAATAAAAGCTCATTTGTATCTCTACCCCATTTTAGGTGTATCTCCCCTAATTCATCAGGACACAAATTTGCAAGAGCGTGTGCACAAGAGTAGGCTGTTCTTTACATGAACTACACAAACAATATGCTAGTATATTCACACATACAGATCTACTAAAACAGACATTTGCTTTTGTATTGTTAAAAAAAATCAGGTCATTAGCTTCTGTACATTTTCCTATAAACTCAATAGCAGAGGAATGTCCAAAGCAGCAGATTTTTAATATCTGTCCTCCTTTTCTGACATGGCAGTTCCCCGCAAGTGTTATGCACCATCCCTGGGTGGGCTGTTAGAAGAAAGGATTGACTCGAGAACCTATGGCTCTTAAAGCCTAAGCCACTGCTGCCTGAGCTGAAAGACCCAGCTGTGTTAGCTACTGCAATTGCAAGCTCAGCAACCTCTATATAAAGCCAAATAGTCTTTGTGAAAGGTCTTGGCATAAAAAAAAGGCATTTTGAAATGACAGCAGAGCACTGTTAAGTGTGAAACCCTGTCACACACACAGCAATAGTTGGAAGCACAACATTGCAAATGCTGACTTGAATGTACATATATTAATGGATTTTTCTTCAGCTTGTGACAGGGCAGAGGAAATTCATTCAGTCTGACTTTCCAGATTGATATCTGAAAGCCAGCTAGTCGTCCTGCAGGATCAGAGTAAGCACTGTTAGGTGAACTGTTGAAAAGCTGAGCCCCTGCAATACAAGCCCAAAACCAAGCACACAGAAGTGTTTTTTATTTGTATTTCTGAAGATGTCATCTAATTCTCACCCCTGACACTGCAGAATTCTTGTTTTTCTGGATAGTTCACTCCATTAAGTGTTTTGTCTTCTGGAGCTTGTTTGTTCAATTTTCAGTTTCTGTGCAAAGACCACCCTTTGTGATGAACCAGCGCAATCGGCTCCTGATCTTGGAAACACTTCCATGTCTGCGTAACTTTCAGCCAGAGGTAGATTACAGTTTTGTGGGGCCGTGGGCCAGAACAAGTGAGGGCCCCTCCCCATCCCTTCTGCCTGTAGTCTCCCTGCCTTCTGCCAGGGTGCGGGGTAGGGGTATGGGGGCTTCTCGCGCTCTCTGGCAGGAGCGCCATGTGGACAGAGCAGGGCAAGCCCCCATGTCCCAAAGCTGCTCTCCAACAGGAATGCCAGGCGGGTGGAGGGAGCAAGGGTGCCCATTTTCTGGGGAACTCCCATTGGCCAGGGCTTCTGGGCATGGGCTCTGTTGGCCCAGGGGCTAATCTGCCACTGCTTTCAGTGCCCCAGTACTCTCACTGAAGATATCACTATAAAGACTTCAGACTGTTATCCTGAACTAACAAGAAAACATATGCAGCCTCTTCCTTCAAAATAAACACACAAAAGAATCCTCAGCCTTACAAGCTAATGAAAATTTCAGTGAACAAATTTGAAAGCACTTGAAAGTGAGAGAAAAAAAATGTCCAGAAAACAAGTGGCAATTATTGTCAACAGGTGTGTGTACGTGGAAGTGGGAGAGTGAAAATAGAAAAAGGAAACCACAATTTTGTTTTCAATTTTTCCTTATTTAAAAATGTCATTAAAATCTGGGGAAAAAAAAACCTGAACAGCTTTCATGTTGGTAAATATATTTTTGAAAATGTTGTCACATTTACCTGGTATAAATTTTGAAATGTCATTGATAATCAAAATGTTTTTTCAGTTCAGTCACTGACTCTTTAATGAAACTTAGGTTCCTATAGGAAAAATGTATATCTGAGAGCTGATACGAAATGATATTCCATTTCTCAGTGGATAGCTGGCCAATTATGAGGCTTAATTCACTGAATTCAATATGAGCACTTCCATCAACTTCAGCAGGCTTTGAGCAGGCCATATTCACTAGCATTAATAGTAACTGGAAGCCTTAGTGACATTCTCAAGAAAAGGGCAAGAATTGAATGTGGGCTGGAGACTGACCTAGTCAGTCTGCCTCAGCTGATCCCTCTAGGTTACTGTTGAAGCACATTGTCATACCAATGTGAAGAATCTTACACTGCAGATAATCTGTCATTTAATGTTATTTTGCAATGTCATTTTAGCGCTAAATTCACTTTAAAAAGTTGTAAAAAGTATAGAATGGATTCAATGAAAAACAAAAATAGTTTCTTTTGTCAGATTAGTAAAACTACATTTCATAAAATAACTTACTGTATTCGGATTAGTGGACAGGAGGAACAGCACACCTATAAAGGAACCTGCATATATTCATGCGCCCTAAGGAAATGACAAAGCACAGGTCTCCACCCAGGCAAGATCTGACTAGCTTTTCCTTGGCAAAATAAGCAACAAGACTAAGTGTTATCTAGGCACTGCTTCACTAGACTTAAAAAAAAAATTGTCTGCCAGTGAGGAAAGGAAACCATCTAAGTACTCACAGGAAAACCACAACTAAAGACCTCTCTCTTACTGTAAACTGGGCACTCCTGAAATAAAATGAGATTTTAAGTAAGCCTCATTTTTATCCAAATCTAAATCCATACCGGCAGACAGGATTCAGTCAGTTCTGAACAAACTCCCTCCACCCTCCCAAACAAACACAGAAAAGTCAGTCATTGTGCTCTTAGGCAGCAGGTAAACAGAAATCACAGTCAAGTGAGGCACATCTGAACACAGTACAAAAAGCCACCTCACCCCGCTCCCAACCACCTTGTCCATAATCCCAGTCACAAACCTGAAGGCTGGTCCACAAACATTTCAGAACCAGTTTAAATAATTTCAGCATTCTTTTCTCTCCCCAGGGGGGCCTTCTCATTTCAGATACACTTGTGGGATTTTTATTGATTGAACTTTACTATCACATATGTCCAGTTCTGTTAGCTTCTGTGGTGAATATGAGGAGAGTGTTTCTCATACCTAAGGGGAAAAACAAGTCACCCATTTGATACAGGTTTTGCACTTAACTCTATCAACTATATATTTTTCCTTCACAATTCTAAACTACTTACATTCACACTAGCTGTTAGCCATCCTCAAAATATGCGATCTTTCCTTCCTCAAATATGCTACAGATGTTCTGAGACTGATGTCCTTAAATATCCTTTCTTCAAAGCAAAACACAGTGATTCTTAATATTTTTTATTTAACCAATAAGGCTTGAAGATTTATCATATATAATCAGAAATTACAACTTGCTTCCACAATAATAAAAATAAATAATGTTATTACAAGGAATTTATTACTAGAGTTTGACAAAAATTGGGAAGTCCAATATGCTTGAGATATATGAAGAGAATAGGCAAAATCCCTCACTGATATAACTGTACAAAGGCCAATGGAATTACATCACAGATATTTTATAGACAAAGAGTAAGATTCTCCTAGAGGAACAGCACAGAACTTGCAGCCTGAGTGTAGGTGTGTGGGTGTTAGTGGATGGGTGTCTTTAATCCTGGGCTGGTCCAGTCTGATGTAGTCCCCAGAGTAATTTAGAAGCACTTGGGCCCTCTCTCTGTTCCAGTAGCCTCCCTGGACTGCCCTAGGTGCAACAATGATGACCAGAATTTACACAGCCTTGAGTGCTGTGGCCCATACCCTAACATGCTCTTCCTGCTACCAGCCCCACCCAGCTACCAGGGTTTGCAATGGAGAGCTCAGAGGGCTGTCTTATGCCTGTCTTCCACAGTTACTGTGCCAGGAGAAATTCTTCCCCTCCTCCTGCTGGACAAACGTGGGCTTTTAGAGCTCATTTACTCAGTTTTGGTCCCTTTATCTGCATAAAGGAACAGGTATGAGGATCTCACCCAATGTGTTTAATCCTTAAAAGCAATCAGATACAAAATATTGCTAAAACCCCTCAGAAATTAAGTAGTTCACAATTTGTTAATGAAAATAAAAGAAAAATGATTTAATTATGGTACAAGAGAATGTTACTAGAAATAAGCCCGATTCCAACTTCTGAGCAACATGCACTTTTTTCTATGTATTATTAAAAAAACATACACAAATATTTTACATATTAAAGTAAACTATTGGGGCATGATATTCAGCACAGCTGAACTAGGGCAGGAATTGGGGGTGGGATTAGTAGCTCTAAATCCCTTTTCCATTCTCTCTTGGCCAGCTGGAGGCCAACATAGTTTCTGGTGAAATTTAGAGCAGCCTACATATGCCAGCTGGAATGGAACCATGGGGACCAGAGTGCCAGCTGGATATCAGCCTAGTGCCATGTGCTCTGCCATGCCTTCTATACAGAAGCAGTGTAGGCAGCAAGTGCCATAAAGAAAGATCTTCATTACCTGAGGATTCCTTATATCAGACAGGGAATTCTCAGCTGCTCCATTCTGAGTGTACCCAAGGTGAGTCCCTAACACATTTTCAACAGAGCACACAGACCCTAAGCTGTTGTCCAAACCCACATTCTTCCTAGAGTTTTGCTTTATTTGCAGCTCAAAAGCCAATAACACAACACAAACCTCAGACTAAACTTTGTCCATTCTTCCGTTTAGTTGTCCCTGGACACTCTAGCTGCAGCACTTCTACTTTCCTACCTCCCTCTCTCAGGAATCACTCCCACCTCTCTTATCTTCTGGGTGAGCTTCATGAGCTTCACTGGACACCATGAGTTAGTAGAACTTCAGTAGGATTCCATAAGATCTCCTAAAGTGGTGGCTCACTGGAAGAACCTTCTTATCTTATTACACAATCACATGTGCTATGGACCTCAACTTGAATTTTGGTCTAATGCTGTTGTATTTGGTCATATTTGTTGTCATAACTATAGTAGCAATAATAATAAAAAGCACATATACCTTGAAAGCTGTGAAAAAATGCAATAGTGAGTCGGGGGGGGAGAGTAGAAGAAGAGTTTTTCAAATCACACAGGGAATGATTCTAATCTCATATGTTCTACATTAGGGGTTACTCTAGCAACTTCAGTGAAAGGAGGCTCAAACTCTACAGTTTTATTTCCTGATCCTGCAACCCTTACTCATCTGATCTTACCACCTGAGAATACTATAAAGTTAGCTCCATCGAGATGACATTTACTCTGCACAGAAGAAAGAGATTAATTATAAGTATCTGGAAGATGCGGAAGCCAAAAGCCTTTGTCTCCTTCATTGATATTACAATTTATGAATTTGACAAATTCTCCCTGAGAGCATGTAAGACCAATAAATTAGTCAGAGAGGTAACTTTGAAAAACCAAGAGTTTATAAGGCCAAAGAACAACAGCGGAACTAGCATAGAAGTCATACCATATACGCAAGATTTACAGCTTGCTTTTCTTTAGTATCTCTTTGGAAAGAAGAAAACTGACAAAAGAAAGTAAAGAAACAGTCTATTCATATAGATACTAACGTATCTATATTGCTAACGTAGTTCCTATTTTTAAGAAAGGGAATAAAAGTGATCCGGAAAATTAAAGGCCTGTTAGCTTGACGTCTGTAGTGTGTAAGGTCTTGGAAAAAATTTTAAGGGAGAAAGTAGTTAAGGACATTGAGGTCAATGGTAATTGGGACGAATTGCAACATGGATTTTTACTTAAGGTTGATCGTGCAACCACCTGATCTCCTTCTTTCTGAGAAAGGTGACGGATTACTTAGACAAGGAAATGCGGTAGATTAATTTACCTCGATATTCAGTAAGGCGTTTGACACGTGTTCCTTCATGGGGGGAACTGTTAGTTAAATTGGAAAAGATGGGGATGAATATGAAAGTTGTAAGGTGGATAAAGAAACTGGTTAAAGGGGAGACTCCAGTGGGTCGTACTAAGGGTAAATTCGTCAGGCTGGAAGGAGGTTACTAGTGGACTCCCTCAAAGGATCGGTTTTGGGACCGATCTTATTTAACCTTTTTGTTACTACTGACCTTGGCAACAAAGAGTGGGAATTGTGCTAATAAA
Source organism: Chelonoidis abingdonii (assembly GCF_003597395.2). Classification (NCBI taxonomy): domain Eukaryota; kingdom Metazoa; phylum Chordata; order Testudines; family Testudinidae; genus Chelonoidis; species Chelonoidis abingdonii. Next base: position 24,312,771 of record NC_133785.1, read on the forward strand.
GTTGCGGATGACACGAAGCTGGGGGGTATTGCTAACACGGAGAGGACGGGATCCTATTCAGGAAGATTTGGACCACCTTGTAAACTGGAGTAATAGTAATAGAATGAAAATATATATAGTGAAAAGTGCAAGGTCACTGCACTTAGGGATTAATAATAAGATTTTAGATATACGTTGGGGACGCATCAGTTGGAAGCGACGGAGGAGGAGAAGGACCTTGGGGTATTGGTTGATAGCAGGATGACTATGAGCCGCCAATGTGATATGGCTGTTAAAAAGAGCAATATGCGGTTTTAGGATGCATCAGCGCGAGGTATTTCCAGCAAGGAGAAGGAGGTGTTTAGTGCCGTTATATACGGCGCTGGTGAGACCCACTGGATATTGTGTGCAGTTCTGGTTGTCCCATGTTTAAGAAGGATGATTCAAACTGGAACAGGTTCAGAGACGGGCTACTAGGATGATCGAGGAATGGAAAATCTGCCTTATGAAAGGAGACTCAAAGAGCTTGGCTTGTTTAGCCTGGCCAAAGGAGGCTCCAGGGGGATATGTGCTTGCTCTATATAATATTATCATCAGGGGGCATTAACGTTAGGGAGGGAGAGGAATTATTTAAGTTTAGTCTAATGTAGGCACGAGGACGAATGGGTACAAACTGGATATTAGGAAGTTTAGACTTGAAATTAGACGAAGGTTTCTAAACCATTAGGGGAGTGAAGTTCATGGAACAGCCTTCCGAGGGAAGTAGTGGGGGCAAAAGACTTATCTGGCTTTAAGATTAAGCTTGATAAGTATATGGAGGGGATGTTATGATGGGATAGTTTAATTTGGGCAATTGATCTTGGATTATCGGCAGATAAGTCTGCTCAATGGTCTGTGAGGGATGTTGGATGGGATGGGAACTGAGTTTACTGCAGAGAATTCTTTCTTGGGTGCTAGCTGGTGAGTCTTGCCCACATGCTCAGGGTTTAGCTGATCGCCATATTGGGGTTGGGAAGGAATTTTCCTCCAGGGCGGGATTGGCAGAAGGCCCTGGAGGTTTTTCGCCTTCCTCTGCAGCGTGGGGCATGGGTTGCTTGCTGGTGGATTCTCTGCAGCTTGAGGTCTTCAAAATCACAATTTTGAGGATTTCAATAACTCAGTCATGGTGGGGTTGTTATAAATGTGTATGGGTAGGGTTTTGTGGCCTGCCTTGTGCAGGAGGTCAGACTAGATGATCATATTGGTCCCTTCTGACCTATGCGTCTATGAGTCTATGAGTCTATGATACCAGGTTTGAAGGAAAACCACAGATGTACCCTTTAATCTACATACATCTCCTTTAATATGCCAAAGAACTTTAAGGAAAAAATCTACATATAAAAGTAGTCAAGCATAGAATATTTTAGTTAACATGTTGCCCCAATCTCACTCTGCAGGAAGATCCTTTAAATACAGAAAGAATCTCGGTGCAAGAAAATGTGGATGTTTGCTAGATTTTCTCCACATACAGAAGTTTTAGTATAAAACAAACATAAGAACTGCCAGGCTGGGTCAAACCAATGGTCTATCTAACCCACAGTCCTGTCTCTGACAGTGGCCAGTGGCAGATGCTTCAGAATAAAGAGAACTGGCAAGTTTGAGTCATCCATCCCATATTATCTTGTCCCACCTTCTGCAAGTTGGAGGTTTAGGGACACCCTGACCATCCTAGCTAATAGTCATTGATTGCCCTATCTTCCAGGAACATATCTAATCCTTTTTCTAATCAAGTTACACTTTTGGTTGTATGTTGTGTGAAGATGTACTTTCCCTTGTTTTAAACCTGCTGCCTGTTAATTTCATCGGGTAACCCTCTAGATCTTGTGTTATGTGAAGAGGTAAATAACACTTCCCTATTCACTTTTGCCACAGCATTCATGATTTTATAGATCTCTCTCACATCCCCCATTAGTCATTTCTTTTCTAAGCTGAAGAGTCCACTTAAAAAAAAAGAGTATCAGGGGAGCCATGTTAGTCTGTATCCACAAAAACAACAAGGAGACCGGTGACACCTTAAAGACTAACTGATTTATTTGGGCATAAGCTTTCATGGGTAAAAAAACCCCACTTTTTCAGATGCACCTTTTTAAAAAATCTCTCCTGTCTGGAAGCTGTCCCATATCTCAGATCATTTTGTTTCCCTTCTCTGTACCTTTTCCAATTCTAATATATCTTTTTTGAGATGATGTGATCAAAACTGCACACACTATTTGAGGTGTGGGTGCATTTATATAGTGAAATAATGATATTTTCTGTCTTATTATTTATCCTTTCCCTAATAGTTCCTTACATTTAGTTAGCTGTTTTGCCTGCTGCTGTACATTGAGTAGATGTTTTACGAAAACTGTGCAAGTTGATGCTAAGATCAATTGCTTGACTGGTAACAGCTAATTTGGATCCCATCATTTTGTAAGTATAGTTTGGATTATTTTTTTTCCACTGTGCATTACTTTTCACATATCAAGATTGAAGTGTATCTGCCTTTTAGTCACCCAGTCGCCCAGTTTTGTGAGATCCCTTTGTAACTCTTTGCAGTCATCTTTGGACTTACCTATCTTGTTTTGCCTGCAAATTTTGGACTTCACTATCATCTTTGTATCATCTGCATATTTGCCACCTCACTGTTCACCCTATTTTTCCAGATCATTTGAACAGCACAGGTCCCACTAAATTGACTGTAATTGACCTAAAATTACAATTACAATTAAAAACCTAAAAGTTGCAATTCTCCAACAAAAACCTTAAAAACCAGACTCCAATAAGAAACTGCAGAACTGGAATTAATTTGCAAACTGGACACCATTAAATTAGGCTTGAATAAAGATGGGAGTGGATGGGTCGTTACACAAAGTAAAAACTATTTCCCCATGCTACTTTTCCCCCTACTGTTACTCACACAATCTTGTCAACTGTTTGAAATCGGCCATCTTGATTATCACTACAAAAGCTTTTTTTTTTCTTCTGCTGATAATAGCCCACCTAAATTGATTAGTCTCCTTAGAGCTGGTATGGCAACACCCATTTTTTCATGTTCTCTGTATATATATATCTTCCTACTGTATTTTCCACTGTATGCATCCGATGAAATGGAGTTTAACCCACAAAAACTTATGCCCGAATAAATTTGTTAGTCTCTAAGGTGCCGCAAGTACGCCTTGTTCTTTATACCAGTGGTTCTCAAAGCAGGTCCGCTGCTTGTTCAGGGAAAACCCCTTGCAGGCCGGGCCAGTTTGTTTATCAGCTGATCGTGGCTCCCACTGGCCACAGTTTGCTGGTCCAGGCCAATGGGGGCAGGGAGAAGCAGCAGCCAGCACATCCCTTGGCCCGCACCACTTCCTGTAGCCCCCAATGTCCTGGGATGGTGAACTACAGCCAGTGGGAGCCGTAACCAGCCGAACCTGCGAATGCAGCAGGTAAACAAACCAGCCCGGCCCACCAGGGGCTTTCCCTGAACAAGCGGTAGACCAGCTTTGAGAACTACTGCTTTATACCACTGTGAGTAGTTCTACAGTTTCATATTTGAGTTCCTTTATAACTCTTGATGACTTATTTTTAATTTATCGGTTTGTTCCAAATCCTCCTCTATTGACACCTCCATCGGAAATAGTTCCTCAGATTTGCCACCTAAAAAAATGGCTGTGTTGTGCAGACCTCCCCCCATATCCTGTGCTGTGAATACCCACGCAAAGAATTCATTTAGTTTCTCTGCTAAGGGCTTGTCTTCCTTGCGTGCTCCTTAAGCACTTTGATCTTCCAGTGGCCTCACTGACTGTTTGGCAAGCTTCCTGATGTTGATGTACTTAATTGTTTTGCTGTTACTTTTTCAGTCTTTAGCTAGTTCCTCTTCAAAATTCTTTATTGGCCTATGTTTTTATACTTTTACAGTTAACTTGCCAGAGTTTATGCTTCTTTCTATTTTCCAATTTTTAAAAGATACCTTTTCTCCTTTAACCACCTCTTTACTCTTCTGTTTTGCCATGGTGGGCTTTAAATATCTATCTATCTATCTATCTATTTTTGTTCTCTACTGTGTATTTTTTGCATGAGGTATACATTTAGTTTGGGCTTCTATTTTGGTGGTTTTCTAGAGTCACCATGCAGTTTGCAATGTTCCTTTTAATTTACATTTAATTAGCCTATTTATTAGCCAGTTCCTAATAAATATTAAACCCTCCTCCCTACACCATTATCTCATCCATTCATGGAGACCCTGCAGTTCTGTCCATCTGGTCCTATGCGTGGAACTGGAAGCATTTCAGAGAATAATACCATGGAGGCTCTTGACTTTAATTTCTTATACAGCAGCCAAAATTAGGCCTCCAGGACCTCTCTCCTACCTTTCCCTATGTCATTGGTAAGTACAGGTACCATGATTGCCAGCACCTCCACAGAACTGCACAAAAGTCTTCCTAGATGTCTCAAGAGGTCCACAACCTTCACACCTGGCAGGCAATTCACCATGGGGTTTCTCCTGGTCACCACAAACCCAACTATCTATTTTTCTAATAATCAAATACCCCATTACTATTACCCAGTTCTTCCTAGTACCTGAGGAGGGGTAACCTTAGTGCAAGAGGATACTACGACATCATATGAAATGAGGGTGCCAACTATGGGATTGTTTCCCTCTGCTGCAGCTTGATTTTCCCCTGCCCCAAGACTTTCATCCTCCTTAACAGCACAGAGACCATCCAACTGGGAGTGGAACCAACCTGGTGTCCCTAAAGTCTCCTCTATGTACCTCTCTGTTTCTCTAAGCTCCTCCAGTTCAGCTACCCTGGCCTCAGGAGCCCATGTTTTTGAAGGCCATGAGCTGCTTCCACACATGCACACATAAGCTATCTGCCCAAAAGTCAATTGAGTATACAAGCTGTACACAGTGCAATAAGCTGGATAGCCCTAACTCTGCTGCTGGACTTCTGCCTGCATTATTTTTACTCTTGCAAGGCTTCTTGAGAGGAGGGTGGGGGTGGTTATTAGCCTAAGTTTAGAGTATGTTTGTTAGGTGTATCAGCCTCTCATATTCCATTTCTGGTCTCACTCACAGTTTCCCTGTTCTCTAGCTCCTCTGGTCACTTAGGAACTGGCTTTTTAAACCTCAGTTCTCCCAGAGTAAGCCCCACCCCCTTGTCAAGGAATCCAAAAGGGGCTAGAGCTCAAAGGATAGCAGGTTAGAACTTTGTTAGGAATCTTTCAGTCTAGTCTGGCTCAGCACCAAGCCCCACAAAGAGACTACACTATAATCTTCAAGCAAGCAAGCACACAGCAAGCACCTATGCCAAATAACAGACATGAAAGATGGGAGGGATTTGGGGCAGGGGAGTGAATTTGGGAACATTCATTTATTTAGACAGATGAATGCACTCTATTAAAACTCTTTCTTTTCAGATATATAGATGCCCAATTTCAACACACTGAAATCAATGGGAATTTTACCATAGCCTTCGGTGGGAGCTGGGTTGTGCCCACAGTTTGTGAATTCTAAAGGCTTGGTGATATTTACTCATTATCAACACAGAGAAAACAAAATTAAGTTGTTTCCATGTTTCTATAAAAAAAATCACAGTTAATCAGAACCCCATCCGTGCTTAATATGACTTGTTAATAAAGTGTGTGTGTGGCCGGGGGAGGGGGAAATGACAAAATGCGTACAGTATAGTCATTGGAAAAGCATAGGTCTCAATTTAAGGCCACATTCACATGATATCCAATGTGAGCAGAGGATGATCATGACAATCTGCTGCCCTAGGCAAAACTTTAGTGCGCTGCCCCGTTCCTCCACCCTAGATCAGAGGTTCTCAATCAGTGAGATGCATTGGACCTTTTCGGGGGCGGGGGGAGATGCAGCAAGCCTTCTGATGGTTTGTTGGTTATGGAAGAAGTGGAGGGGGTGGGGGGCAAGCATCAGGTTGCAGTACCACATGTTCAGGGTTGGCCTGACTGCCTCCCTCCATCATAAACAGGGGGTGGGGGCAGGGGAGCTAGGCCAAATTTGAGTGAGTGGTGGAGTGACTCGGCACACAGTATCACAGTGCCACCCTGCTTCCTCTGCCAGCATACTCTAAGAGTGTTCGGAGGAAAAGTCCCATTAAAAGCCATTGCGACCTGTGCTTCTAACTTAGGTAGGTGAGTTTGAAAATCCCACATGAAATCAAGTTCCATCAAATATCAAGCAAACTTACTGTAGTAAAAATGAGAGTGGGCGTTATTACAGTACTTACACAGCATCAATCGCTGCATCTGACTTATTTATGAGGGATTGTATAAACAAACTTTAAATCATATATTGCGTTTTTAATCACATACATACTCTGTGATTACTTGATATACATATTCTAAAAGTATACAAAGTAGCGATGTGCTGTCTTTCAAACTTAGAGATCTTGTAAGAAAGAACCAAACTTGTACTCAGAAGAGTAACTCCAAAATCACTCGATAACACTCAGATGATTAGAAAAAGAGGGGCTGTTTGACTTTAACTAGGCTACTGAGCAAGAGGATGTTGCCATGGATGCATAAAACCTGAAGAAAAACAATGACTCAAATAGGTACTCAGACCTTGATCAACCAGAGACAATTAAAATGCAAATTCAATGTACACATGCAACTGAAATGTGGGAAAGAGGAATTAAGTTCTTGGAACAAAACTCCAGACTTTTGTTGTTTTTAAATGATAAACCTGAAGCCTGGTTTAATCACCTGTCCAATTGACATAGATAGTAATGACTCTATTGCCTCAACGCTTTTCTGAGATGTAGACGGAAGGAGCAGTTGGATAAAAGAGAAAGGGAGCTGCCTCTTCTACTTACAGTTGTCACAGGCATCGTCAGACTATCCAAATCCTATTAAGCAATTAATGATATTACATCAGGAACAGCAATAGCTGATGACTCACTTGCTTCAGATCAGTGCATATACTATCTCTCCAGCCCATTCATGAGCAAGTTTTCCCCCTTTTAACTGACCTTCTAAAGGCTGTATTGTTGGCAAATGGGGTATGGAGAAGATGGCTTAAGAGAGGAAACCTAAAAAAATCTAAGTAGTTCATAAACACACATACACGTCAAATAGACCACATAACCTGCTGAAGTTCACAAGTCACTAGGTTTTCTTTTCCAAAATATTGCCCCAAACGCATTTTAGCTCTCCTTATAGCCTTCCTTTTAAGCCTTGTTTACCCACTAATGTACACGTGTAACTGAACTATGTTAAATATCTTCCCAATAGGGGGCAGAATAGTATGAGTGTGTATAGGAACTTGGAGGAAGTACATGTTGAGAGAACTCAATGCAAATGAAGGACAGAATAAAGCCTGAATGTTGCACTTAGTTCTCCCTCGTTCTGTTCACAAACAAAACTACCGATATAATTAAAGGGATACAAGTGGATGCATTCACACCACACTGAGGCCTGGTCTACACTACACGTTTAAAGTGATTTTAGTAGCGTTAAACAGATTTAAACCCTGCACCCGTCCACACTACGAGGCCCTTTATATCGATATAAAGGGCTCTTAAAACCGTTTTCTGTACTCCTCCCTGACAAGAGGAGTAGCGCTGAAATCGGTATTCCCATGTCGGATTAGGGTTAGTGTGGCCGCAAATCGACGGTATTGGCCTCCGGGTGGTATCCCACAGTGCACCACTGTGACTGCTCTGGAAAGCAGTCTGAACTCGGATGCACTGGCCAGGTAGACAGGAAAAGTCCCACGAACTTTTGAAATGCATTTCCTGTTTGCCCAGCGTGGAGCTCTGATCAGCACGGGTGGCGATGCAGTCCCAAATCCAAAAAGAGCTCCAGCATGGACCGTACGGGAGATACTGGATCTTATCGCTGTATGGGGAGACAAATCTGTTCTATCACAGCTCCGTTACAGAAGACAAAATGCCAAAGCATTTGTAAAGATCTCCAGCATATGATATAGAGTCCACAGCACAGTGCTGTGTGGACAAGCGTAATGGAAAGCCAAAGAATCAAGATTGCTCATGGAGGAAGGGAGGGGGACTGAAGACTCCAGCTATCCCATACGTCCCTCAGTCTCCGAAAAGTATTTGCATTCTTGGCTGAGCTCCCAATGCCTGTAGGGTCAAACACATTGTCCAGGGTGGTTCAGGTATATCTCGTCAATTTATCTTCTCCCCCCATCGTAAGAAAAGAAAGAAAATCGTTCTTGATTTTTTCAATGTCAACCTAGTCTACTGTGCATGCTGCGTAGACGCGATGCTGCGACATTGAACAGCAGCATCCTCTCCCTCCACTCCCCGATGGCAGATGGTACAGTGCAGAAGGATGGTAGCTCCTTGTGTCATCATCCCATGAGTCTCCTGGATGCTTCAGGTGAGGTCGGCCGGGCTCCTGGGTAAAAAATAGGAATGACTCCCGTTATTCCCGGCAGATGTACAGAACAACTGGTAACCGTCCTCATCATAGCAACTGGGGCTGAGCTCCATCAGCCCCCCCCTTTTCATGTCTAAAGAAAAGATTCTGTAGTGCCTGGACTATCATAGCATGGGATGCTGGGCTCCCTCTCCCCCACCATTTAATGCCTGACCTGGACTATCATAGCAGCTGGAGGCTGCCTCTCCTCATTTTATCTCACTAACAAGTCAGTGTTTCTATTCTGCATTCTTTATTACTTCATCACACAATGGGGGGCCCCTACAATGTAGCCCAGGAGGGTTGGGGGAGAAAGGAAGCAACGGGTGGGGCTGTTGCAGGGACACCCCCTAGAATGGCATGCAGCTCATCATTTCTGCGGGATCTGACACGGAGCGGCTGTGCTCTCTGGTTCTCTAGTACACTTGCACCATATTCTAGGTAGGACTGACTCTATTTTTAGATACAACATAAAGGAGGGAATGACCCAGGGGGGTCATTCCCATTTTTGTCTTTGCGCCCCCGGCCGACCTCAGTGAAGGTCAACCAGGAGCACCCATGACAGCAACAGATGGTACAGAATGACTGATAACCGTCATCTCATCGCCAATTTACAATGGCGCAGCAGACGGTACAGAACGACTGGTAACTGTCTCTGCTACCTTGCAAAGGCAAATGAATGCTGCTGTGTAGCACTGCAGTACCGCCTCTGTCAGCAGCATCCAGTACACATACGGTGACAGTGACAAAAGGCAAAACGGGTTCCACGGTTGCCATGCTATGGCATCTGCCAGGGCAATCCAGGGAAAAAGAGCGCGAAATGATTGTCTGCTGTCACTTTCATGGAGGAAGGAAGGAGTGACGACATTTACCCAGAATCACCTGCAACACTGTTTTTGCACCATCATGCACTGGGATCTCAACCCAGAATTCCAAGGGGCGGGGGAGACTGCGGGAACTATGGGATAGCTACGGGATAGCTACCCACAGTGCAACACTCCAGAAAATTGACACTAGCCTCGGTACATGGACGCACCCCACCGAATTATTGTGCTTTGTGTGGCCACATGCACTCGACTTTATACAATCTGTTTTACAAAACTGGTTTATGTAAAATCGGAATAATCATGTAGTGTAGACGTATCCTAAGAGTGCTTATACCATTATAGCTTAGTCTCATACAGGAAAGGGAATAAGCTATATCAGTCTAAGACACATTTATAACTACACACACACAAAGGATTGTATCAATTTAACTATTTTGGTAAAATAATCAAAGCTGTAATCAACACAGTTATACTGGCACAAAAATTTGTGTGGACCAAGGCCCAAAGAGGAAATTCCAAAGTACTAACTTTTATAGTGTAAATATGGCAAAATTAACTACTGCTTGACATCCTCAATCTCATCAAATGGAGATGGGCTATAACTCTCATAACATACACTATGGCATAAACAATTATTTAATAAACACTTACATGAGTCCAGCTTCCGTCTGAAGTTTACAAAAGTACAAGCATCATGGGCTATATTATGCATAGAAGAGATCTATTCACATCTCTCAATCAATTTATGCAAGTTAGACATGCCTCTGAAACAGGTCAAAGATCTAAAGTGAACTTCACACTTATTAGCCAGTACTTGAGAAAAAGCTCAAGAAAAATATACATGGAGTTCATAATAAAAGGAAGATAGATTCCCTTTGAATTGTAGATAACAAATTAAAAATGCATTCGAGGTCCATGGAATGGCATATAATAGCTGCAAAACTGAGTGCTATCTTTCCAAAACTATCCTAAACAGGGACAGGGAAAAAAGTTTACATTTCTGTCAGACTGAGAAAAAAAATAGTAAGCATTAAACAAAGTTTTTAAACCTTATCAGTATAAATGGTGTTCTCTGTTACATTAATACAGTTTAGCTAATCTTTATCTAGGCTTTGTTGAACCATCTTTAGCTTTAGTGCTGTAGTGCTGAAACAGGAAACAAAAGAAGTCTTTCCAAATTCTTCTCTCTTAAAAACAAGCTGCAGCAGGATTTATGAATCAGACCATTTAGGACTGTGCAATAATAGGTAATAAAAGGGAAACATATGGATGTATCTAAAGACTAAAGAAGCAGTTTTACCCTGCAAAAATATCTGAAACACCTGGGCTTTGATGAATTAAAAGATATTCACTTTAGTGAATATTCACTTTAGTGAATTTGCTATATATTTAAGATGGGTAACATGAGCAAATTAGAGACTGAGCACACAGAGTTGAATGTGCAAGGGAGAAAGAACGGACAGAAGGGTACTGTGGTTATTGGGTCCAAGTAAATAGCTTGCTAGAGAGAGAATGAGATACTTATGTCCATACCTCGTCTCTCTTCAGACCTGTACTGGAGCACATCAGTTCTGTGCTCCCTGCTGTCACTATTCAAGGGCTTGTAGGATGAAGGCTAAAATGTGTTGAAATCAGGAAATAATTTTTCCACCATGCAACAGAATCAAGATGTACATAGCATGCCAATATTTGGTCCAGATGGAGGGGCAAGGAGCAATGCACCAGAAAATAAGAAAAAAAATAGAATGAACAGGAGTACAGAAGGTTCCTAAAAGCAAGCAAAGGACAAGAACAACAGAGTAGGTCAACCTCATGTGACCCCCCACAGTCACCACCATGAAGTGGGGATGGGTGTTGAATATTAGACATCTATACCACACTGGCACCTGGTAAGCTGATGCCTGGCATGAATAAACCTTTAATCTGAAGATTATTGGTGGGTCACCAGCAAAGTGGTACAAGTGGCTGTGATGATGATCTGTGCATGATTTATTCTGATTCATAGCTGCTTACTGCTAATAGATCTAATAGTAAGTTAGCTGCACTGCATCCATCAATTATCTTCTCCCATCTTGTCTTGAATTTGCGGTCTCCGTTGCTGGTCACCAGGATCGTCTCCAATACCACTCTGCTAACAGTTAGCACCAGATAAACACACCATTTCTTTGGGAGTCAGTCTTGCACTGTTGAGACATTGGTGTGCATGGAGAAGAGAATAAGGAAGCAACTTTAAACTAACCATTTTTTTTCATTTTCAAACATACATGAGGTGGATTCATAGATTTCACATGAACAGATTCCTTTTTCCCTTGGTCCCTTAGGTGACTATTCATGGGCTGTGTACCAAGAAAACACAAGACCCTAAGATACCACACAAAGGGAATGCAAAATAGCATCCCTTTGCACTGGCTTACACACATTTCCTATGTTCATTGTGAAAATTAGACATTTTGGGCCTCCTGCATGTGGTGCAGCACAAGTGATATGATGGAGATCACAATGCTGACAGGCTAACATTGTGGCATCATCACAAAAGAGCAGCCCAGACTTTCTGATGTCTGGGTTCCAATCCAACCTTGTAGCTCAGGGCCATTTCTAATTTAACTATGCCATAAGCATGTAATGTGTCGCTGTTATATAGCAGTTTCTTTTTACCACCTGCTCTGCATCAGTTAATCCAATGTAACCATTTGGTAATACATGTGTGGTGTGAAAGAATCAGCAATGAAAATATACTCCTGATAGGTTTCCCATTTATTTCTTAGTCCTCACACTATGTGTGAAGCAACTGTAAATAGCAGTTGAAGTGTCAGCTGAGAAACATTGGGAAAATGCTTAAGTTTAGCAATATAATGTAGCTGAAAACAAGATTTAAAGCCAACCTAATATACATGAAGAATGAGGAGTACTTGTGGCACCTTAAAGACTAACCAATGTATTTGGGCATAAGCTTTCATGGGCTGTGGGTTTTAGCCCATGAAATCTTATGCCCAAATAAATGTATTAGTCTCTGAGGTGCCACAAGTACTCCTTGTTCTTTTTGTTGATACAGACTAACACGGCTACCACTCTGAAACCTGCTACTATACACAGATGTTATTAGCTAGTTTCTAACCCTGATACCATGTCCTACAAGATGCTCAATCCCTTCAGCTTCACTGGAAACAGAGGAAGTTGAGAGCATTCAGCACTTTGGAAGACTGAGTTTTTGGTCATCAACAGAGTTGAAAAAATACCACTGATATTTACTCAAATGAGAAAGTCTATGGCCTTCTGTTCATGCATGTTGTGTTTGCTTTCAATGAATATTTTATAGATCAAGTTTAGTGTTAGGAATATTCATGGAAATGGTGATTTTTAAGCAAATATCAGGGAATATTCAAGGGAAATGTTAATTTCTAAACATGAGTATTTGCCCCAGACAGAATCCTGATTCTGAGGGTAGCCTCATCCTAGTCATGTGATCTCCATGTCCAAACAAAGCCAATCAAAGCCCTGCTGCTGAACTTCATACAGTTTATACTCCCAAAGTCATTAATCACTACCAATCAAGAATTATGCACACAAATTAAGTTGCAAATATTCTTCTATAACAAATACATTTGAATAAAAATTCTTAAACAGTTTGTGGAAAATTTACATAAGAATAAGATACATAAGGAAAGATCCTGCCACTTGAAAATCATATTGAATTGTACTTTCCATTGCCAATCTCAGTGGGACTATTTATGGAGTAAAATACTGAGTAAGGGTCGCAGAATCTATTGCATAACTAGGTGAATAAATTATTCACTGAAAATTATTCACTCAGTTCTAGTGATTAGAGTTAATAAACTTAGGCTTTAAATAGCAAATGAATCCATCGTTTTACTTTATATTTATTGTGACACATATTATTAATCATGTTTATTACAGAGATGTCTAGGGACCAACTGAGAGCAGGGCCCCACCGTGCTGGGCACTGGACAAATACAGTGTGGTGAACCATCCCTGGGCCAAAGAACTTACGGTCTAGTAGAAACTTTTATTGGTATTATGATTTTGATAAAGAATAAAGCCGAAAGATTTGACAAACAGCAAATATGTGGAAATGGGAGCATCAATGTTGTACAACAAATAAAAACATTCATTTATTTCAATTAATTTATTTTTACAAGATTTGTTAAATGACTAATGGGGAAGACTTGTGATTTTATCATGTTAATACCTGTATTTCCAAGTTGAGAAATTGGGATATGATAAAATAAATATTAGGGATTAGTGTTACCTTAAAGTACACTTGGAGAGTTCCATATCTGAGATTTACTTATATGAATACAGATCTAAAAATTTTAAAATATGACCAGATTAACATCATTAGCATGTATCCATGTTAAAGGTTTAGTTTTTCAGCCATTAATTTTAAAATACAAATAGATGCAGTGGAGATTTGTCAAAACCTCTTTATGTCTCAGTTTCGACTGCCCACTTTCATCTCTCATCAGTCTGTGCTGAACAGAAGATCATTTAATAGCGGTTAGAAATTGAGCACTATTTCTGAATATGAAACTAACTTGTTACAAAGTGAAAATGAGGTTTGAATCCAGGCTATATTAGGGTGTCATCATTCTCTTCCAAATAGTCTGAGATACAACAAGCTCCGGAACACATAAATTGCTTTAACACATTACTTGTGGCCTGATCTTGCGAAGTGCTGAGTGCCCCCGAAAAGTGTCCCCTGTTGGGTGACCTGGCTGAGAGATGAAGGTGTACAGCACATCCCCCAGAAGGAAGAAAGGCAAGAAGAGGATTGTTATTATGATATAATAGCAGGCAGCTCACAAATAATTTTACTCTTCAACAAAGGACACATTGGATTAATTCCACTTTGGAGTAAACGTCACAAGAGCATCATCTTGTTGTGCATAATTTTAAATAACTGTGTAAATGTATTCTAAAAATGCTATGACCATAGTATGGAACAATTTCTACCAGCATGCTGTTCCATTATAAATGATTTCAATACTTAGCAATCACCATAGAAACTTCTGTGCATATAGATATGTTATTTAGCAAAAAATGACTTTTAAAGCAACTGAAAATCTGCCTGAAGCAGCATACTATACCCCCAGTCACAGAACATAAGAGACCCTGCCTTGGATTAAGGCTAAGCTATTGTAACTTCTAATATTATACTTGTTTAATAGTCTCACTGGTGTTAATCACCCTGCTTTGTATAAAAGCTTGCTCTCACAGCTCTTTAGCAATTCTAAAGAAACAGAGCTGCCCTTGCAGAGATATTCAATGATTGGCATTTTCAGATTAATTCAGTTAGTACGGCAGACTTGCTTTTAGCCTAAAGCAGCGCACAAAACAAGCTTACTCTAAACTGACTCTAAAAGGAACCCCAAGAACAGGGTTCTTCTGGAAGGTTCCAGTTGTAGTATCTGGTTCACATGATATTTTTGCTGGGTGATAGCCTTAAATATTTTTCTTCTTAACTTCTTACAGCTGAAAGCTACAAAACCTAGCCCAGCTGAAAAAGATCATTGGTGTTTGAAGATATGTGGCCAGAGTCTCAGCTGGGGCAAATTGGCATAGCTCCAGCAAAGACAATGGAGCTATTCTGATTTATACCTGCTGAGCATCTGTTCCACAAGATGTCATAATTCACTGGAAAACAGACTCAAATGATTAAGGAGTATTAATGAGTTGCAGTGTTTTCACAATCACCTCTGCTGAAGGAACGTGAAATGTCGAAGGACTGCAGGTACAGCCTTGCTGCAAATAAATGTCCTATTTAAAATCTAGGGCAAACTATATTGCTATGAAGGAGTGAAATAGCTGCTTGCATAAAAATTATAGAAACTAAAGTCCTTGTGATGTCAGTACATGTCCAAAATTTACAAGGCACGCACAATAGGCTGAATTTGTATTTCTCTAACTATTCACTGAGGAAAAATGCAAAAGTCTTTACTGTAGGAATAAATAAACACGATTTGCTGAATGCCTAATCCACTTAGTTTTAAATTACGAATAAAACTCAGCTCATCTGAGGTTCTTGTTCTGAAATGAACTGACATTTTCCCATTGCCAGTTGCTAGCAGGCAATACCCACTTTTCATACAAACGTACATTTGCACTCATTGCTTCCCTTTCTTGACTCTGAGCGGGGGGTTGGAAGGAACATACCACCTCAGTCCACAGGAGGAGCCTCTCAGACTGTGGAGAGAGAATAAATAATGCTTCTGCTATAAATGATCTCCTCTTATACCTAAAAAGAAGCCCTTCCTAACCCTCAAGAGAGGGTAATATAACAATGGATACTGACCCCCTGCTGACTCCAGAGGCTACAACTTAGAAAGTAAAGTTGCTTCTTTCCCTTACCCTCCTTTTAGCTACACAGAAGTCTTCTTCAGGTGTCTGAAGAAGAGCTTTGTGGAGCTCGAAAGCTTGTCTAGCTCATCAACAGAAGTTGGCCCTATAATAGCTATTACCTTACACACATTCTCTCTCTCTCTCATTATTTCTTTGCATCATTCAGGTAAAGCACAAATTTAACTACCCTTCCCTAGACACTGTATAGAGTTTTTGTGTTTTATCAATTTTAAAAGTAAAGAAATAGATATTTTTTGTCACTCCTGGGAAACAATTGAAAAGGTTTATAAATACATGTTTCCATACATCATTTATGGGAAATTGACATAGTCAGGTAATAAGGTAGTACAATAGTTATGTGTAAACACAGATTGGTTAGTAAGCAAAAAAAATCTGTTAATAAGTGTTGATCTCCCCCCCTGCCTTCTGATAACATTATGTTTGCCTGTAATACAGCACATGAAGGAATGCAGATTTTTTCCTGTTCTTTTATGGAAAAGCAAACCAAAAGGTTATAGCATCCAGACAAACAATCAACCCAACTAGGAAAATACTTCTTGTAGAAGGATGCAAACAGAACAGTTCTACAATTTGTGCGAGAGTCTAAGGATCAGATCATCGTCATCATCATGCTTAGCACTTTCATAGCACTGTCGGGCTGATATTTTCAAATCAGCTTAAGGGGTTTGAATATATCCTTTAATTTTTAATAGGAATCAAGCATCTGAATCTCTTGCATAGTTTCGACAATACACCTGGACGTGTTGAAAGCAATGAACAAGAATCAACTAATTAATGCCTACCACACATCAGGATAACTATGGTTTTCACAATATAGAGGAGCATTACAAGGAATATTCTGCTTTAGAGCATGCTGTGCCAATTCCTTATATCTGCCCATTAAATGTAAAAAATGGAGATTAAAAAAAGTTATTTCTTTCTAAATTGGCAACCTCATTTATTTATTTCTACCTTTCTAATTTTCTTCCATGGCAATTTGGTCTTCCTGTGGTTACCTGCTAACCCTCCAATATCCCTATCGTTTGACGTGAAGTAACATCTTGCATGTCCTCTCTGTTCCAGGCACTTGTTCCCCCTCCCCACACTAGTTATTTTTGACTTCACTGATTATGCTCCTTTAGTATCTCTCTGCTTTCTCACCTTCACATATATAATAAATCTTTCTGCTTTAAGTTAGGATTACATGAACAGATTCAAAAGAAATAAGGACCAATTAAAATGTTCAGCCAGAAGTCAAACTGAATCCAAACTTATTTTCAATATTGCTATGCTGATTTATTCCAACTAAGAATCTGACCCTTTATCTCTGATCTTTCCCTTCGACAATATAGACATAATTCAGGTAATAACCCTGTTAATCATTCCCAGGCTTGCTGTTGTAAGTTCTCAGGTATTCTGGCTCAGCTGTCCGGACCTTTTATGACCCTGTAGCTCTACCAAAAAGCTACACAGATTTATTTTCCAGCACATAATATAAGTAACACCATAACAATGACAATGTTTTTCATCTATGGGCAAAATCATAAAGAAAAGGTCACAACACAACACAAACACACACACAATTTCAGAAATAAAAGATGTTTATTAACAGTATTGTTTTTCACAAAATTATCAAATGGACTCTTATTACCCAAATTCTCTGGAACACCGCAAGTCCTCCTTGATAAGTCCATAAACACAAAATTAATTCACCTGTCCACAAAGTGTGTAGTAACAGCACTCAGTAAAATCAACCCTCAAAAATTGCTCACAAACCCCTATTCCAGAGTAGACATCAATCCACTGGCATTCTCTACCCTATAAAAATGCTTGTAAATCTGTTTATTTTAATACCATCAGAAAGCTGGCCACATACCAGTGCTATATTACTTTTATGCTCCCACAGAAATCATCTTGCCAGTTCTTAGACATAATTGCTGTAAATAATTTTTGATAACTTTTTATTAATATATAATTTATAGTGAATGGGCTAGATCCTCATCAGGTTTAAACTAATGTAGCTACATCAAGTTCAATAATAACATCACCACCTAGCTCTAGAGCTATAGCAGTTTACATCATCTAAAGTTTTGGCCCAACATTTTATTTTTTATAGTCTTTCCTTTAAACGTGAACACTTGCTAGTGGAAATATGAACAATTTTTAGGGTAGATTCTTGTTCCAACACAACTAAACCAGTGCACAGTTCTAATATTTTTTTTTCTTTTTGATATTAATACAAAATATATATAATAAAGTAAAAAAGCTCAATTATTTCTTACCTTCTTGGAAAGCAGGCAAAAGCTATACTGTAGGTGGAATAGTGTACCAAGTAACAGATTTTTGTACACTCTTTCTTACTGGTGGTATGCATTCTACAGGAAAAGTAAATATATTGATATGTACAATATGTTCACAATAGAATCTTTTTGTCCTGTCCTGTCACTGAGATCATAAAATTATTCGATTGAAGATCTGGGATTAGAACAGTAACAGTGAAAAGCTTGCAGTATATACAATTTGCTGTGGATTAAAAATAAACAAACCAGTTCACAAAAGTTCAGGTACCTCTGAACATAGGAGCAGCTGCCTACTACATATGAGAGGGACTGGTTGGATACTTCTCATCTGCACCAGCCCTAGAAAAGCTTTGCTTTAGTTCCTCTTTCTCTCAGAATCCAGCCACCCTCATCCATGCAATCGCTCTGAGGTTTCCCAGCAACACCAGCAGCCATTTAAAGTTTTTCTCAGAAAGACGAAACAGGCAACGTTGTGTCAGTGATGTTAGGGTTCAACACAAATGAAGAAACAAAAACAAAACAGCACAGCACAGTAGCATTTGCGCAGCAGTGTCTATAACTGTCTCTGAGACATGAGATGTTTTCATTTCATATACACCACTCACAGCTTGCTGATGGGAATCAATACAGCCAATATACATTCTTAGCACCCACAAAAATGAGGATTGACAAAGTTGTATTCTTATTATCTTGCATTTCTGAGATAGAGAGGCATGTCAAAGTGGGGCTTTCATTTTTGATCTGCTTATACTTCACTAAGAGAGCCACATATCTCGGATAACATGTAATAAAGAGTTATTTTATAAAGGAAACAAATACATCAAGTTTTGTTTAGTTATAAAAGGCACCAATTATGTCTCACTAAAAATTGCAAGCTATATTGATTGCCTAGTAATTTCTACTCAACACAAAGTCAAAGGGAAAGAGAAGAAGTCACTTTGGACAGATTTGTGGAAGTGCTGAGCAGCAGAAACCCCCATTTACTTCAATAAGAGTTGCTTAGACTTCTAAAAATCAGACCATTTTGAAAGTTCTGTCATAGATAGTTGGTCACACCATTCTTTTTGCCACATCTCAACAAGCTACAGTACCTCATCTCCAAGCAAGGCAAGGGGATCCATAACTGAACAAACTACTGTTTTACTCCATTTTGCTTACTATGCCTGGTTTATATCATACTGATGTGTCACCTCTGCTATCCACTATCATCAGTTAATAGACTACTCTGTGAGAAAGACCACAGTCAATCACAAAGCAAAATCTAAGTAGGGAAATCACAAATGTGAAAAAAATTGCCCACCGCTATTTCAGTGGGTCCAATTTCTTGAACATGTCAGAGAGTGGCACCTGCAATTGCAGAGCAATCCGCTGATTTAATCAGTCACAAAAAATCCTTAGTCTGCTCCTGCAAAGAAAACAGCTTGCCAAAATACTGGTCTCAGGAGTTCTAGCTCATTGGGACACTATGTACTATATGCTTGAGAGGGTTTTGAAAAAACAAAAAGTCACATAGAAGAAACTTCAGTTGCCAAGTACAAGATAAGAAAGCCAGCTGTTCTCCTCACAAGCTATGCACTGGAATCACATTGCCAGGTTAGTTAACATTCTCCATTCCATTTAGAATTCTTGCTTCAGGAGTCAGCTATGATAATCTGAGTAAATACCATTAGTCTGGTTCTTTTACTTATCTTGCAGGTGCACTTTTTCAACATGAAAATTGCTATGTGAAGGGAATACTGGAAAACCCTAAAAAAGGAGGCAGTTTTGCAGTCACACTGATGGTAAAATGCAGAATACTTTGCTACTCAAGGATTCTTAAACACTAGAATACTTGAAAAGCAAATGGCCTGTCAGTAAGCTCTACTATTTCTAGCTTGTTAGAGAGACAATTCTCTCACTACCAAACCACTAAGATCTTGATTTCCTGTTGCTGTATTTTGCAAAAGCCATACGTTTATGTAAGTGGCTAAGTATAAGCAGTAATTATACATAAATCCTCACCATAAGCTAAGTATGGGTTGGAGATTTTTATTTTTGTCCAAGTTTGACATTCTACTCTTGCAGCGGAAACACAAATACATTATGGATAAGGAAGAATGGGAATTCTCTGTTCACTCAATTTAAGACATGACGAAGAGCATCTTTTCAAATACTGTGAAATTCAACCAAAGAAACGCACGAGAGAAGAATGAACTTGTTAAAGGAAGAAAGCTGCTGTGCACCAATTTCTGCTCATCTTAAGCTGCAGGAGAACATTTTTAATGCAAACATGTAATAGCAGAACAAAGTTGTTAAATGAGTAAAAACATGCGCATACCAGATGTAATGATTATCAGAATTGTTAAAAATGAAATTATTAAAGATTGAAAAGCTTGGTCTTAAAGAATTCTATTGATCATGAAACCTCTTTCAATTCATATCAGGAGAGCACAGCTTGTGAAATTTCCCACTCCTCTCATATTCCAACCCAAGACTAGTAGCACTCCTTATGTCCTCCACTGGATGGGACATATAATCATTGCCCCTATATCTTGGGTTGTTTTTCTTCCTCCATGATTGCAGTTCCACTCTTGGCACTCACTTTAAACTTCCACAATTAGGCTCAGTCCTGCTAAGTGCTGAGTGCTTCTCTACACAGCTCTGAACACCTTCAAGTCTCATGGGAGTTGGAGATGCTCAGCATTTCTGAGGAGTTGCTCAGCACCATGCAGGATCAAGCCCTTCCAGAATGCCAATAATGGTAAGACACCTTTGGGCTTACAAATATACTGGTGTCAATGTTTTACATGAAACATTTCTGGTTCACTGTATAATATCTTTTATTTTTCTTTGGATTAAATGCCAGCAGTACACATGAAGGTTTAGTAAAACATATTCTTTCTTTCTTTCATTTGGTAAAGTTATTTTATTTTTGATCCCAAGCTTTCAGCAGCTAAATAGCCTAGGCAACCAACATCTGGTTTACTTGGGTTCAGTCATCAGTCACCCCAATGTTTGGAGGTACATGAATCTCATGCTGGTGGTTCAGCACAGAACTACTCTCAGTATGAAACATTCCCCCTCCCCAAAATATAAATGGCATCCTCACCATAAAGTGCTTGAACAAATTTCAAAGCAGTAGAGTTACCAGGAAATGTCTTTGAAAATCAAACTTGCGAACAAAACGGTGTTTATTCACTTGAAACAAATAAAAACTTTCAATGTGCAAATAAGATCTGTACCCTAAGGCAGCACTTTCTAATACTGACTATATGGGCTCCTCCTCATCCTTCAACCCTCTTTCCATTTTTGCCTTCAAATATAACATACTGTGCAATGATGGAAACTGGGAAATGACAATCTATGTTTAATCATCTTTGTGTTACCTCACAACAATTCAGAACTAAGGGGGACATCCACTGCTTTTGTCCCAACTCCACTGATAGTTTCCTCCACTGATAACAATTAGCTGTAGTCTACTCACTGGAAAAATATTAGAGTGGGGCACAAAAGGGGGGGCGAAATGGGGTGTGGAAGAACACTTACAGTAATTTTAGGGGGGAAATCAACTTTTTTTGAAAGTCAATGTTTGGGGAAAAAAATGACCAGGTGATAGTTGTTTGAAAAATGGGGGAGGAGGACCATTGTTTTTGTATATTTTTCAAAATTCTGAAATTTCATCAAATGTTTGTTTCATCAGCGCTAGAAAATACATTTTATTATTGAAACACTGGTAACATTTTCCCACAAACTTTTCAGTGGTTTTTTGATATTTGAAGCTTTTCAACATTGCTTTGGAATGTTTTTTTTTTAAATGAAACAGTTCTCATCTGTTATAGCTGTCCAAAACACCAAAATAGTTACAAGAATTTGACCAATATTTCTTTTTAAATATTTGTACATTGAAAAGTGAAATCTCAACATTTTTCACCAAAATTATCCAATCTAGAAGTTCACAGAATATGTCCTATGAGTTTGAGCCTATATTCATTGAAGTCAATGGCAAAGCTCTCGTTAACATTAATGTTGCAGGATCATGATGATAAAACATCTTAAGCACGAGTTGTCTAGCTTGTTAGATTAGATTTTCTAACAATTGTCATTAGTGCCTATGTTCTATAAATGAAGAATAGTAAATGCCTCTATTAATATTAACATAGAATAGTATTGCATGTGTATACATACACACACACAAATATACTTCAAAGAAAATTTCAGTTTGCCAATCATGTAAAATTACACAAAATAGTATTTGCAGAAAGGCAGAAAGGTTAACACAGTATATAGTTATACTGCTCCTGATGAGACAACTTGAGAAATGTATGTAGATATGTAGGAGTACGATATGCATATGAAGGAGAATACAAAAAACATTCTTCCCACATATGTAAGTTAGAATTATTATTAATTGATTATTATTTGTATTACCCTTTGTGAATAAGATTCTGCTCTCAGTAACAATGGACTCAAGATTTAAAAAGTAGTATAAAATATCAGAAATTTGTCCTTGAGGATGGGATTTTCAAATGAGACTGATAGAGTTAGGTGCCTAAACCTCATTGATTTTTATGAGATTTGGACACCTTTCTCTGTTAGGTGCTTTTCGAATTCCCAGCCTAGAACATAGGAATGGCTAAAAAACTGTTTTTCCAAGGAATACTGGACAAAATTTTTCATGAAAAAGTCTCCTTTTCATTGAAAATTTGAATTACACAAAATTCAAAACTGAATATACAACAACTGCAAAAGGGTCAATTAAGTAATACCATCAAGGTGCATCACTGGAGATGTAAATCCCAGGACCTGCATAGTAGCATTCTCTGAAATGCTTCCAGTTTCATGCACAGGGCCAGAAAGACAAAACAGATTTTCAGGGTCTCAATGCATGGATGCTGTAGGGAAGAGAGTTTTAGCTTTACTAGGGACTGGGTACCTTTTAGGAATAGGAGGGATGGGCCCCACTTTAAATTTACATGACAAATTTCTGCTGCCATTTTATTTTAAAAGTTAGTAGAGGATTTTTTAAAGTAAGAGCTGGAGTAAAGCTGACAAGTGCAGATGAGCACATGGTTCTGGCAGAGACATCCTTTAGGGATGAATTTATTAAAGGAAAAACTGTATCTCTTAAAAGAAGTTGGTAAAATATTGGTAGGAGCTAGTGAGGAGCAGTTAAACGTAACACATGAAGGCAAGCAACTGAATATTGAAAAAATGTACAAGTGCTTATATGCAACTACTAGAAGTCTAAATAGTAAGATGGGTGAACTAGAGTTCTTGGCATTAAATGACGGTATTGATGTAATAGGCATCGTGTAAAGTATGTGGAAGGAGGATAATCAATGGGATGCAGTAATAGCAGGGTACAAAATATACAGTATTGACAGAATAGGTCACATTGGTGGGAGAGTGACACTATATGGGAGTGAAATCATAGCGTCAAATAAAGTAAAAATGTTAACAGAAACCAACTGTACTATAGACTGTTTACGGGTAGAAATCTCATTCTTGAACAATAAGAAGATAGCATTAGAAGTATACTACTGACCTTCTGACCAGAATGGTGATGGTGACTATGAAATGGTCAGGGAGATTAGAGAGGCTACAAAGGCAGAAAACACAATAATAATGGAGATTTCAACTATCCTCATATTGAGTGAGTATATGTCATCCTAGGAAGGGATGCAGGAATAAAATTTCCAGACAGCATAAAATGACTGCTTCTTGGAGGAACTCGACTTGGAGCCCACAAGAGGAGAGGCAATTCTTCCTTTTTTCCTAAGTGGAATACAGCATCTGGTCCAACAGGTGGATACAGCTGAAGCATGTGGCAATAGCGACCATAATATAAATTAAATTTAACATCCTTTCAGGGGAAAAATGCCAAAGAAACTTACCACAGTAGGATTGAACTTCAAAAAGGGGAATTACAAAGGCATGTTAACTAGTTAAATAGAATTTAAAAGGAAAAATCACAGGACTGAAATGACAGCAAACTGCATGGAGACTATTTAAAAACACTATAATATGGCTCAAAATGTAAGTGTAAATAATTAAATAAAACACTAAGAACCCCAAAATAATGCTACCATGGTTAAACAGCAGAGTAAAAAATGTATCCTTTAATAATTGGAAATCAAATCAAATCCTAGTGAGGAAAATAGAAAGGAGCATAAACTCTGGCAAGTCAACTGTAAAAGTAGAAAAAGGTAGGCCAAGAAAGAATTTGAAGAACAACTAGCTAAAAATACAGACAGAAAGTAACAGCAAAATAATTAAGTACATCAAAAAACTTGCCAAACAGGAAGTGGTGCCACTGGAAGACTGAGGTGCGGAAGGAGCACTCAAGGAAGACAAGGCCTTTGCAGAGAAACTAAACAAATTCTTTGCATTGGTCTTCACAGCAGATATGGGGGATATCCACACACCAGAGCCATTCTTTTTAGGTGGCAAATCTGAGGAACTATTCCAGATGGAGGTTTTGGAAACAACCAATAAATTAAACAGGAATAAGGCATCAAGAATTCTGAAAAAGCAGCAAAGAATCCTGTGGCACCTTATAGACTAACAGACGTTTTGGAGCATGAGCTTTTGTGGGTGAATACCTACTTCATCAGATGCATGCAGAATTCTGAAGAAACTCATATATTAAATTGCAGAACTACTCACTGTGGTATGCAACCTTAAATCAGCTCCCATACCAGTTGATTGGAGGGTAGCTAATGTAATGCCTATTCTTCAAATAAGGCTCTAGAGGTGATCCTGGTAATTACAGACTGGGACACCTAACTTCAGTACCTGGCAAATGGGTTGAAACTATAACAAAGAACAGAATTATAAGACACCTAGATAAATGCGACAGGTTGGGGAAGAGTCAATGTGGTTTTTCTAAAGGGAAATCATGCCTCACCAATTCTTTGCGAGAGTCAACAAGCATGTGGAAAAGGATGATCCAGTTGATTTAGCATACTTGGACTTTCAGAAAATCTTTGACAAGGTCCCTTACCAAAGGCTCTTAAGAAAAGTAAGCAGTCATAGGATAAGAGGGTAGGTCTGCTCACGGAACTGGTTAAAAGACAGGAAACAAAGATAGAAATAAATGGTCAGTTTTCAGAATGGGAAAAGGTAAATATCAGGCATCACCAGTGATCTCTATTGGGACCTGTGCTGTTCAACTTATTCACAAATTATCTGGAAAAGGTGGTGAGGTGACAAAAATTTGCAGATGTCACAAAATTAATCCAGACAGTTAAATCCAAAGCTGACTGCAAAGAGTTACAAAAGTAATCTCACTAAACTTGGTGATTGGGAAACAAATGCAATGTTGATAAATGCATGCTAATGCACTTTGGAAAAAAATAATCCCAACAATACCTACAAAATGATGGGGCCTAAATTAGCTGTTACCACTCAAGAAAAAGATCCTGGAGTCATTGTGGATAGTTCTCTGAAAACAACCACTCAATGTGAAGCAGTAGTAAAAAAGCTAACAGAATATTAGGATACATTAGGGAAGGGGTAGATAATAAGAAATATAATATAATAATGCCAGTATATAAATGCATGGTACACCTACACCTTGAGTACTGTTCTGGTTGTCCCATCTCAAAAAATATATATTAGAATTATAAAAGGTTCAGAGGAGGACAACAAAACATCATTAGAGTTATAGAACAGCTTCTATACAAGGAAATTAAAGTCTGAAACTGTTCATATTAGAAAAGAGATGACTAAAATAGATATGACAAAGGCCTATAAAATCATGAATGGTGTGGAGAAACTGAATAGGGAAGTGTCATTTACTCCTTCAAATAACACAAGAGGTCATCTGATGAAATTAATAGGCAGCAGATTTAAAACAAACAAAAGGAAGTACTTCTTCACAGAACACAGAATCAACCTGTGGAACTCATTGCCCTGGGCTGTTGGGAAGGCCAAAAATATGTATCTGGGTTCAAAAAAGAATAGATAAGTTTATGGAGGACAAGTACATCAACGGCAATCAGCCACAATGATCAGGGATGCAACCCCATGCTCCTTGTCTCCCTATACTTCAAACTGCCAGGCAATGAATCTCTCAAAATTACCCTTTTCTGCTCATTCCCTCTAAAGCATCTGGCCTTGGCCATTGTCAGGTACACAAATACTGGGCTAGATGGACTATTGGTTTGACCCAGTATGACTGCTCTTATGTAGTTCAATCAGGGATATTGACCCATGGAGGAAAACAAGGTCACGAGGCACCTCAGATATGTATCCCATGAGTCACCGTGGCAGTATTTCCCAACTGAATTTTTTCCTGAGCATTTGACTGACAATTTTTGTTTTTTCAGTTTTTGATTTTTTTTTTTTTACTGAAAAGTCAAAATTTTCCATGAAAAAAAATTCCTATCAGCTCTACTAGAATGATAATCTGTGAAAATGCAGCTCAATTACACATTCATTTTCTCATTCTCTTCTCTAGCTATATTTTATCTTAGCACGTTCCTTCTTCCTACTCTGTTGTTGTTATTTTTCCTCCTTCCCTCTCTTCCCCCATTCCTCATTTAAAAGGCTGATTTAGTGCATCTCAGGCTTGGCTGTGTTAAGTGTTAAAATCGGTGGGAGTTGAAGGTGCTCAGAACATTGTGGGACTGGACCTTAGCAGCACAGAAATCACAGCATTGGGTGGATTTAAAGAACAGGGAAAATTTTGGAGGGGAGGGATTTTATATGGTGAAATAGATAGATTTACTGTACTGAATAATGGGAATTTAATTTAGGGTAGATTTCTGCCTCCTTAATTCATGCTGGGTAGTACCTTACTCTTCACGTAATCCTATCCTGTTGACTTCAATAGCAGTCATCACGAGTAAGGTTCTATTCAGCCTGAGTAAGAACGTCAGAATCTTGGCCTTGACTGATTATGGTTGTTTCCTTTACTGATTTGTGACTCTACAACCAATTCTTAAGGGTGCCCATCCCTTTTGAAGAAAAAATCCTGGTTTCTCTGTTCAATTAGAACATATTTTTTACAGCTGTATGATACAACTGCCCAAGGGAGATATGCAAGGGGAGTGATGAATGAAGTGGGGAAAATGCTGTGTTTGCTAGCCATTTCCACTTTGCTTTGGCAGCAGAGTTTCTACTTCAAGGCAGCTATTCAGACCATCATTTAATAGACAGGAAGTGGCAGGAGTTTCAGCAGCAAATGGATGAACTGAATCTGAGCAAAGTACGGGTATTTCTTCACATTCTGTTCTGGTTTACACGAAAATTGCAGACATGCCTAAACCTTTCCAATATGCTGTGCAGCTGTCTCCCTTCCTGAATTCCATCCACGTTCAAATACAAATGCAAATAAAATGTGATGGTCTCAGTATGTGATTTCGAGCTACAATATACCATGACATCCACATTAAGGAAATTAAAGGAATTGGAAACATCCTTTCTGTCCAGATTCCTCTAAAATCAATGGAAAGATTCATATGAACTTCAGTGAGATCTATCTTTATTACAGGGAGCTGGATCAAACCTTTAGCTGGGAATTCTCTCAGAGCATTTAACAGGGTTTTGTCTGTGTGTGTGTACACAAGTATTTAGCTATGCACATCATAAGTAAATAACCACAGCCCAAGTACATTAATGAGGAAAGGACTGAGATAACCCACTGCTTCTGAATACTATTGTTTGAGTCCTGCCTTCAAAGTTCAGACTGGAAATTATAGCTGCAGGGATTAGAATGGAAGTTAGATCTCTTTACATTGGGGTGTGTATGATTGCACAGTGGTGGGGTCAATTCTGTTCTTAGAGCAATATTCCCAGAGGAGGAGAAGGAGGAGGAGGAGTTGCTCCCAGCTATCAAGCATAGTCTGATGAGTTTTTCCCAATAGGCAAGCATCAAAAAGGTGGGAAGAAAAGAGTGAATGTCATAAAAAGGACATCCACGGAGATATTAAAAGAAATATATTACATAAAAACTTTAATGGAGGAGATCAGATTATACGAAAGATCTAAAAAATAGACTATTGGTCAACACATTCCCAGAAAACATAAACAGCCAAGTAATAGGTTTAGAAATACTTACTGTTTGGATCTACATTTTCACAAAGTTCTGTTTTTGCTTCCCCATTGGGCCTGTCGCTAGCTTTGTGTGAAAGCCGTGATGACATGGTCGCTGCCGTCACTACGGCCTTGAAGCTGCGTTTCCGTTTCTGGACATTTAGTTCAGGATGGAAGATGATGATGTACACTTTCGGCATGTAAAGCATCCCCAGGGCCACCGAAGCACTTAAGTTCATGGATATTGTAAGTGTGGTAGTTTGTATGTAGAGCTAGGAGACATAACACATGAGACACTATTACAAATAAAATGATTGGGAAATAGGCAGTAGCACTTAAAGAGGAGGTGTTAAGTATAATCATGCGTCTTGAGATGGGCTAAACGTCTAGGCAACAATGCATCATGCTTTGTGAGATGCAACAGAAAGAGGAGAGTAATACTTCAGTGGGCTTTAGAAATTTATTAATGTTCTAAAAAACCTTATATTGAGTTTACAAATAACTACCACTAACTACCATCTACTAGAATCTGATCCAGCAAACTACTGAGAGCTCTTATCTACCAATGGACATCAACTACCATGAAATCAGTAGCAGCTGAGGACACTCAGGATCTTGCAAAAGCTCTGGCTGCTCTGATTTAGGGCTTAGTCTTCAAGTATAGCTTTATTTATTTTATTTTGTTTTATATTTTATTCAGAGTGTGAAGGTCAGATTCTGCTTTCGGTTACACTAGTGTAAATCTAGAGTTACTCTGTTGTAACTGAAACCAAATTTCCCCATTAGGGAAGATGAACACTGTAAATGTAACAGTACGACTTGTTTAGAAATGTTATTAAAGCTATCTTTTACATTTTGGTAACTTTTCAACAACCGTATTTCAAATTTCTGTTATTTATTCAAAATGAGTAATATAAGTACCCAAAGAATATAAAATGGATTTACATACTGTTGACTTGTAGTTAAGCTTGTTAGCAAAAACAGTGTGTGCAATAGTCAGAGAATGCTAGTACTGTAAAATATGAATTAAAGAAATCCATAACATGTCCTCTGTTTAAAGATGTTCTGCACGTACATAACTAGAAGTGCTGTAATTTTGTTTGAAATAATCTTTTCAGAGGATATTCAATACATAAAATGGAACAAGGCTTGGGATTCAAGGATTGTTCTAATTACACAGGCTTAGACACAGTATAATAAATATGTGAGTGCGAAAAAAGGAACAAAATATCTGCAGGTGCTCCTTGCATATACTGTATGCCCACATCCAGGAAAAATGTTCACACCAGGCAGTACTACTTCTGGGATGCAATATATCTCACTGCAAACCAATCTCTGCTTATAATGTCAAGAAAAGTGCAGTTGCAGAGTTAAATGCCCACACTGCCCTCATTTCTCCAAATACCTGTTCTCAGAAGAACCTGAATGTTCCCCAACTTGGTAGGGTTTATCTGGATGACAGTTGCTATTATATCGATTAAGAACACCAGTGGAACACATAAAATATTTGCAGTAAATGAGTATATAACTATAAAGAAGTATAACACTTAAAAACTAAAGTCCTTACTCAATTTCTATTCACTCCATACTCAGACCAAACTCGTATTATCTTCAATAGACTTTTGCAAGAGAAAAGACTTCAAGATTGTGAAAATACATGATGGACCAAAAACAAATATCTGTCTATATTTCACATGTTCAGATACGTATATTTATCTCTATTTCTATCTAGATAGACGCCATATATATTCTCTTACCCATATACAACTATACTGCCATTTAAAAGTATGTAAGATAACCTCTGCACAGATTTCTTAGCGTCTGATTCCCTTCTGAGTGACACTAGTATAATGAGGAGAAGCACTACTGATGTCAATGACATTATAGTGGTGTACTTGAAAGATGAAGGGGGTCTCTTAATATCTCTTTTAGACTGGTAACAAAATATAATAATTCATAAATAACATAATAATAATAATAATGGAAAACATATAGAAAAATCTGTTATTAATGGTTTGTTGTAAAACTGAGAGGGCGTCTCTAATGGGGTCCTGTCTTTTTATTCATGACTTGGATAATGGAGTAGAAAGCATGCTTATAAAATGTGCAGATTACACCAAGCTAGGAGGTGTTGCAAACACTTGGAGGACATGATTACAATTCAAAATGTCCTTGATAAAATAGAGAATTGGTCTGAAATCAATAAGATGACATTCAATAAAAACAAATGCAAAGTATAATATTTAGAAAGGAAACATGAAATGCACAGCTACAAAATGGGGAATAACTGATTATAGATTAGTAATGCAATGGAGTCATGGCCTCCCTCTGGAATCAGGACAGAGTCATACATTCAACATTATGACTTTACAACAGCCTTACCGTATGAGAAGCAAATGTTTTGGGGCGGACACAGTGCAAGTTTCAGCACAAAATGTTTTAGAGTCTAAGAAAATAATGAAAAGAACAAAAGGAAATCTATCTAGCTGTAACTAAGAGATATTTTTTAAAATCTTACCTAGTATGAAAGTATCTTTTTTTTCTTTTTTTAACATGGATCTTAGGTAAGAACAAAATTAATTAGATAAATAAAGAGGTTCCTGAATTTTTGAACATGCAT
The DNA here is from genome assembly GCF_003597395.2 of Chelonoidis abingdonii. NCBI lineage: Eukaryota > Metazoa > Chordata > Testudines > Testudinidae > Chelonoidis > Chelonoidis abingdonii. The sequence continues at coordinate 24,343,286 of NC_133785.1, forward strand.
TTAGAATTTTGTGTATAATATAAATGAAGGGCAAAATTCTCCTGTCAGATCCACACGATGGACTCTGGTTTACCCGACTTCCCACTGGTGCCAAACGTGGGTAGGGAAGACCATGTATTGGGGTTGAGATCCATCATGCAGGTCAGAAAGCAGAAATCTCCCAGTTATTCAAGCATGTTCATACCAGTAGCTTATAATCATTGGCTTCTCTGCATGACAATATGTCACAGTTTTTAAGAAAAGTCAGTGGGGCTACACCAGAACTAAATTTGGCCCACTGACATAACACGTGATTATAACATCAAACTACTTTTTCTTTCTCTCTGACTAATTTCCTCAGCTATAATGTCAATCGGGCTTAGCCCTTTTATGTAAGAGGTTATCGATAGTGATACTGGCACACCCTGGCACTTGCGCTATTTGGGACAGCCAGAAATGGGAGACAAAAGCCACCATGCTCTGGTGTGCAACATCCAGATGTGTGACATCGCTACCTTACTGACTTTCTGCTGGAGATGGGCTTCCGGATGGACCATGAGTTTGTCGTCAAGGGCCATGTGTTCCGCAAGGGTACCATGAAGATTGTAGCGTACAAGATCTTCCACATCCTGGTTCCAGGAAATGCTAATAGCATTGAGCCCTTGTCTCTCTCCTACCTTGTGGAGCTGAGTGTTGTAGCTCCGGCAGGACAAGATGTAGTTTCTGATGACATGCGAAACTTTGCTGAGCAGCTAAAGCCCTTTGTTCACCTGGAGAAAATTGGCCCAAAAGGCTCACATGAGTGAAAATGACCCAGCAAATATGTCTAGTTCCTTTCTCTCTTTTTCTCAGTGGTCCTGGTGACCAGCATGTAGACACACTTCTTCCAGAATGACTCTTGCAGGAACTGAGGAGATTAAAGGTTTTAGTTTTGTTTTGATATATATATATATATCACTATCAAAAACCTCTTATATATATCACCCTTGACATAAGTCTATTTACTGCTTTTCTAAGCCAGATCTCACTGACTGTGTAGCTAGTCCATGGCAATGAGTTTCCTGGATTAATAGTAAATTATACAGATCCTTTGTAACCCATCAAAATAAGACATTCTGATAACAGGAGAGCATACTGTTTGAAGGCAGCAGGCCAGATTCTCAGTTGTTGCACAGTGGTGTCCTCAATTGACATCAGTGGAGCAACACTGATTTACATCGGATGAGGATTTGGTCTAAAGCCCTAAAGCATAAATCAACACTGGTCCAACTGCAAAAGCTGTAATCAGTCTGCATGACATGCCGCTTGCACTCATTTTCATCGGAGCAGAGAATGTCAGTTACATTTTTATTTGGGTGCACAAGGTTGTTCATTTCTATTCCCCATAGTTAACTGGTGATCTTACAGTGATATTTAGTCAACAGTGCCTTTTGCAGCATCTGGTTCTACAATTACAGTGAGGCTCCCTAACTCACGCATTGCAAAATGAAGGAAGGAGGAGAGGGCGGGAGAAGAACCTTTGAAGAACGCAACAAACTGAGCGATGCACAATGAGTCTCATGACAAATGGGAACCATAAGGGAAATTTCTAGATACAATTACACATGAAATGCAATTTACATGCAAAGATTTCACTGCTTGCTTCATGTATTTGATAACTTTTTGCAAGTGCTTCTGGTGAATGCAAATCAATACTTTGAAACACAAAGATTGAGATGTAAATTATGCAAGAAACCTCTTACTTCATGAATGCTTTTTATGGGTGACCAGTGTAAGGCCAAACAATGGGAGCCCAAGGCATTTCCAATCTTAGGGCTACATAAGGTGCAGGTCGGAATAAGGGGTAGTGTGGAGCCACTCAACACAAGTGGGTGCTCTGGCAGAGATTGTGCCTCAGGAGGTACAATTCCTCCTGAAACTTCCCAGTGCTCAGGGATGCTGCATTATCCATTAGGATAGTAAATCATGATTCCGTATTTGGGCCGCGATAGCTCTGCTGGCTGTTGCAGAATGAGGACTGGGAACATGGTCCTGCCTCCTTTGTGCTGCATGAAGTATTAGTAGGAGAAGTATTGCACAGGAATAGGTCTCCTGTATTTTTGCACACTGTGAAAGAGCAAGCAGTGAGCTGAAGATCACTGGTTAATAACTTTGGCCAATTGTGCACATGCTTTGCGAGGATTTAATTTATTGTTTAGCTAGAAGCATGTGAGAGAATGAAACCCATTTTATCTGAAATCTGATGGACACTGTGGCCTCCCTATACTTAAGTATAATGGGAAGGGATGAGTCTTACTTACCCAGTGAATTGCAGTATATTTCTGAAGAGAACTAGAGTAACCTATGCTAAAGTTTGTTTATTTTGGGCCCTGATCCTGCAATGAGGTCTTTGTGGACAGACTTCTATTCCCACATGGAACTCACAGCAGAATTAATTAGGGCAGAAGGAAATTGTACTATTCCGTATGCGCCACAAAATAACTAGCTTTGCTGCTAATAAAGGACTATTCACATGAATAAAATGTAGCGGGATAAGGCTCTAAAAACCTTACAAATTTTAATTTTGTACAGCTTAAAACATGTCGCGCTGGCATCAGAGATCAGACTTTGAAGGAGCACATTAGAGAAAATTAGGCCCTAAGGATATCATTCAGATGCAAAGGCACCCAGATTTTATCATTTATTTTACATAAAAGATTTTCATCTGAATTTTAGATTCCTATGTTTTCCACATTCTTGTTTTATTCATGCAAATGATGAAAATTGCCTTAAAAAGCTCAAGAAAAGGATTAGATTGGTCTTGAATATACAGATCTATTAGCTAGCAATTTTTAAAGCACATATAATATCAATGGCACTGCTGGGGTGAATAAGGATTACTACCATGAGTAAAAAACTGCAGGATCGGGCCCTTAATTCTTTTGCATCCAGTGATTAGATATTGGTGAACACAGTCTGAATCCAGGAGCAAATTGCTTTTTTTTTGGCTGACAAAAAAAAATCATCCACTGAATTGTTTCTCCTTATGATCATGGGAAATTAAGTTTAATACTCTGAAATATTTTTGCATTTCCATTAACTCACAAATGGACTAAAAAAAGATTTTTCTCAGCCTGATTTATTTCACATTTATATAGTATTAAAATCAACATTGGTACACCTCATTGAGATGAATAGGTCAGTTCAAAGCTGTTTCAGATCAGTTGTGTCAGGGTGGTTGAAGACAACACCCTGTTACTCATTATATAACCATAAAGGTGAGAAACATCTTTTTAATGAAAATTTAGATTCAGGAGCCACAATTCCTAGATGGGGATTGTATTCAGTGGCTACAAAATGATGGAAAACAAGAGAACTTAAATATAAATGGTTTATAGATTTTCTCTTTTGTCTTGGTTGCTATTCCCACCACACAGAAATTATCTTGGCATTCTGCAGACAATAAAAAAGGATGGAAATATTATCTTAAACATGCATATTTTTGTATATTGTTTTTATACTCACCCTACTAACATGTACAACTAACTTCTGGATCCAAAGATGTTTAATAATTTGTTCAGTGCCTGAACTAATGCAAAAGAAAAATAATCATCTTCACAAAAAGCAACTCTGCTGCTATCCTGATCAGTGGAGACAAAACCTTCCTTTAATATCTTATGAAAAAAGGAAGAACCTCAAGCAATACATTAGCGCTATTAATCAACAGTACTTCCTGCATCAAACTGAGCTACCTACATAACCAATCTGCATATGCAAATACTCAGATTGAGCATGTACAACATTGCACACGGGGCTTTGGAAGTCAGGCCTACATGTTTCATTTTACTATTTGATACATGCAGGAAGTTAATTAAAAACTTCCTTCTTGGTGGGTATGTACAAAAAGAAAAATAAGCACAAATGTCATGTAAACATGGACAGTCAGGACCTGATCCAGAAAGGCACTCAGGAACCTGTTTAAGATTAACTATGTGTTTGGTCCCTTTGACTTGTTTAAAAACTAAGCACATGATTAAGTGCTTTGCTGCATCTGGGCCTAAGTGAGGAATTAGTGAGTTGAACCTCGGCACTGCAGTGCTTCCCCTCACCTCAGGAAGACAGAACAATTCTGTGGGAAAACTACATAACTGAGGCTCCATGAAAATGTTTAGGGGAGAGAGTTGATAAGGGAGGAAGAAATAGTGCCCAACTGGAAGGAGGCAGAGAGTACAGCTAGAAAGCACTTCCCCTTTGTGGATAAAATTCACCACTATGCAGGGGGCAGGACAAAGGCCTCAGATCACTTATATTCCACTTAAGCTTTTGTGTGTTTTTACACTGAAGTCAGCAGAGTTACACTGGCTAAAAAGTAGAATAGCGGTGATGTAGTGAATAATCAGGCACAGTATTTTATACAAAAAGTCTACTCTTCCCCACACATTTGCCTGCATGATGTTGACATTACCCATTGTTAACATTTGTAGTTGGACAGATTGATTTATTAGTAATGTGCTTTAGAAATAGCAAAATGCTAATTAACCTGATATCCTAATTTGACATGAGAAACTTAAAGTGCTTTAAAGTGACATCCCAAAGTCCCAATAATGGTTTTTCTACCCCTCCATGTGACTAACCTTTGCATGTTGCATTTCATAGGTGGCAACAGAAGTGGTAGGCGGTATTGTGGCTAACACAGCAATAGAAGACTTATCTGACATGCTTCTGCTGTGCTGCCAAGGACAAATATATCCCTCATCTGTTACACATCCCATCAGTGCTTTCCCTTCACTAATACTATAGGCTATTAGCAACTTTTGTACTACAGTACTTTGTCTAGTACCTGGGTCAACATCATATAAAATTTGTTAAAGTGGCACAAAAATCATAAATAAATCTGCATGTTATAAAACTTATCAGCATAATCCTATGTAAGCAAACGCTGAAGTGGTACAAATGGTTTTAAAAAATCCATACTATTTAATTTTGGGTGATTTTGCATGTGGCACATTTCATTTCCTCCCAAATTTCTTTTAAATTACTAGTCCAAGCTTTCTGCTGATGTACCTGGGCACAGCTCCGTCAACTTCAATGCAACTGCACCCACTGACACCAGCAGAAGAATTGTCTCATTATATTTCACTTCAGAAAAAAAAGGGAAAACATTTTTTTGATATTTTCAATGTACAGACATCTGCATTTTTAATGTACAGACATATTTCACAAGCACCTGTAATCAAAACTCAACTTCTATATCAAAACAAGCAAGCACAAAAACTAATGTGATTATTAATATTAGTGCAGTTTGATCATTTAGAATGATCAATTATATTTTCACTAACATATACATTTATTACTACAGAGCTATGGAATACCAACTTATGAGCATGGTGATACCAGAGTTAAAAAGTTGACCCTGCTTGCAACTGCTTCTTGATGTGCTGTTCTAGTTTTGCTACCTGGAAACATGGTCTACTTAGCACACAGTACATCCCAGAGGAGAGAATTGTGAGTTGATAAGGCTGGAAAAGATCTGACAACAGGAAATTTTTTAAATCTGTCTATTCTTCATTGCATAGTTACACAGTAATATAGGACCACATGGAAAGCATGGGTCCCTTCATGTCTAGAACTGTCTGATAACTTTGTCATCTCTAGTCTATATACACACATGCGCGCGCGCACACACACACAATTTTTAACCTTTTTCATGCTGACGTGGTTCAGTTTTGTGTTTTAGTTGGCAACAGTAGAGGGAAGACAGACTAAAGGTTCATTGGCCTCTTACAAGTTTGACCTGTACTAGGGAGGGGATAAAGTGCAGTCTTAGCCACTTGGCATACATATGCCCATGGTCCTCCGCTCTCTCTCCTCAGATTACTAGCACTGCTTCCCAGATGAACAGAAAAATTATATCTGACCCCTGAGTGGGTGTCTATAGGACTGAAGGTAGAAAAGGCCCCCTACATCCTAGCTTCTCCCAGCTCACCATGCTGAAGCAGCCTGAGTTTTCTCCTCATTATTTAAAAAAATGACTAGTGTCAGGATCTAGAAGGCAACCACAGCCACTAAACAAATCATTGCAATGAAAAGTGGCCCTGCACTTCTCTCCACCCCATGATGGAGACAACAACTGTGGGTTAGGATCAATCTTCTCTCCCACCAGGTGGCAATTCGGTGGCTTTGACAGCAAGCCAGTCCTCCTGGCCCTTAGGGCACCAGCGCCATTCCTCATCCACTGTCTGCACAATCACAACAGTTGTATGGCAATGAGAAGTTACATTTGTGAGGATCAGGTTTCCATATTTTTCTGGTGGACATCAGAAACTAGTTGGTGAAGTTCTTTGGGATACCTGATGGGGGACGGTGAATAACCAGCTTACTCTTCAGGGATGAAGGGAAGGCTAATGGGTGTCTTGGCTTACAGTACCAACATTTGAGCTAGAAATAGGGAAAGGAAGAGGCCAAAGACAGGAAAAGGATTGAGTTTGACCCGGTTTGCTAGAATAAAGAACAGCTCTGACCATGAGTAAGGCCATCTGTACTGTTCATTCTGATCCTCCTGCATATTTTTCAGTGCTTGAGACCAGGATCGGCGCTAGGGTTTTGAGCGCCCTAGGCGGACGGCAATTTTGCCACCGTGGCTCCGGTGGAGCTGCCGCAGTGGTGCCTGCGGGCGGTCCACTGGAGCGCGAGCAGCTGACCGTCCGCAGGCACCACTGCGGCAGCTCCACAGGAGCTTCCTGCCGCCCCCTCCGGCACCGCCGTGACCCAGGGGACACCCTGGGCTGCCGGCTGCCGTGGCAGCTCCCTGACCCAGGGGGCTCCTGGGCTGCCGGCTGCTGCGGCGGTGCCCGGAACCAGGGTTAGAGCGCCTCCGCGGCAGCCGGCACCCCAGGTTTCCCTGGGCCAGGGGACACCCTGGGCTGCCGGCTGCCGCGGAGGCGCCCTGACCCAGGGTCAGAGCGCCTCCGTGGCAGCTGGCAGCCTGACTCCCTCTCTGTCCTAGCAGCAGTGGCTGCTCAACCATTTAAAAAAAAATTTGGGAGCGCTTTTTGGCGCCCCCAAATCTCGGCGCCCTAAGCAACCGCCTAGTTCCCCTAAATGGTTACACCGGCCCTGCTTGAGACGCAGTGGAGAGTTTCTTTGTGACAGGCAAATGCTGAGAATGGTTTGAAAACATAACTAGATGTCAAAGCAATGTAAGTATTTCTATGCAGATTATTATGTAGAGTGTGAAGCTTTACAAATGACAAGGATGCCAATGCAGGGACATTTGATAAACAAATGGTAGTAGCTATGATGATTGCAGCTATTTCTGTAGAAAACAACAAGGCATACAAATGGTCTTTCTGAATTTCACTGGCAGTGCCATGGAATCATTCACACCATTTGATTATATAAATTCAATGCCGTGTAATTAAACAAAAGGTGATACTCTCTTCAGGGACAAGAAAATGATAGGCATTTACCATCCGCACATTTTCTTTTTAACAGTTGGTAATTTTGCAAGTTGGATGGAAGGAATACTGATTTGCTATTAAAAACAAGAAAGATCATGAAGGAATTGGATTAATATGTTCTGCCACTTGATAAAATGTAGGAAACTTAGCTGGTTGTGGACTAACACAAACACATTTGAAAATGACTTCTGATGTATTTTCACATTTTCTTAGATGTTGTGGGCCCCATAGAAGTCAATGGCAAAACTCCCACTATAGGGACAAGATTTCACCCCCTGTATTTTTTTTTCTGAGAAATATTCCTGGATATGCATATATATATATCTTTTAAAATTTTCCTCCTTTCCAGAATTTGCATGGTACATTATCTTGATCCAATGAGTTCAGAACAAAGTGGTTTTGATTCTAATAAGAGCTGTGAGAAAAACTGGTTCTCTCTCTTTATTTTATTATTATTGTTATTATTATTATTTGGTTCACTATCCAGTCTGCAAAAAAAAAATAAAAACCTTGGTTTTGGGTTGAAAAGAGTGTTTCGGTTTGGGTTGGGGTTTTAAAAAAAAAATTAAAAAATAAAATAGAAGGATATATAAAAATGAAAAGTCATTTGGAATAAAAAACACATTTTGTTTAAAAAAATGTCCAGATGAAATATTTTGATTTTTTTCTGAGGGGATATGACAAACAATTTGGCCACATGAATTCAAAAAAAAATTCAGTCAGCTTGAATCTGCACTTTTCAGCAGGAAAAAAAAATTCATCTGAAAAATTTGGCCCATCTCTAATTCTGAGCTTGAATTGATATAAATCAAGAATGACTCCCTCCTCTGCAGTCATGGAGTTGCAGTGTTTAAAACCAGGATGAGATCAGAAAATAGCCTAGGGTTTTGATGAATCACATGAGGAAGACACTTTGCAATCAATAGACCCCTGACATAGACTCCAACATCATCCATTAGTGTCGACAGCAAGCAATGCACTAAAAATCATATTTTATAAATTCCATTGGCTAATGTACACATGCATGATACATTTATGACTAAAGTAATTAATTAGCTATCAAATGGACCACAGCAGGATTAAAAGATGATGGGGGCAGACAGCTATTCTTTGCATGCTAAAACAAAATTCTCCTTCTTATGAATTGGTTTGATTTTCAACCTGATGTGCCTATTTACCTACTTGAAACCATCCCACAAGTTATGAACATTGAACAACTGGTTTTCAAATTTTATCAGACTTCACAGCTACAATAGGTTGCATGATTTTGCTCAGTGCAATTAACTGGTCTGTGATTCCGCTGAACAGATAATTTACTACTAAATTATTACCTCCTGTGGAGATACTCAGTGAAAGAGGTTTGATAGGCCAGGAAACTTTGTGAGTTCACCTAGTGGATATACCTTCAAAATGAACAGGGAAGGGGGCAGGAGACGTTCATTGAAGAGGGAGGAGCCCCAGTGTGCAAATCTGGAGAGTGTCTGTTATAAGGGACGAAAGAAGACCCAACTCTCTTGTAAGGCTGCCCCTTTTCTCTTATCTTTCCCTCATGCAACTTGGTTCCAATGGGAAGGCTCTCCACGTCTACATAAAATCCACCTCAGAGGATAGAGGTGAATTACTATTCTTCTTTACATAATAAATAAAAAATGCTACTACTAATAATAATAATTGATAATAAAAATCTAGCTCTCACAAAAAAATATCTACACAGATATTTATTGGGCTACATAGAAAACAAGTGTTGCAGCAACTTGTTGTTCAAACTGAGCAACTTATGATATAAATAATTGTCTTATGCTGACATCTAAAAACAACAAAAGAACATGGAATTGAAACATACGCAAACAGTTAATGTATCACTGATACTACAATTAAGATGAGAAGCTTGGACAGTAAATTGAGAGCAGATGAAGCTCAGCTCAAAGCTTATGAGCAGGGGATGGGGGATTGGGGAGGGATTACTTTTCCTTTAAAGGTTTTTAAAATTCCCTTCTTGGATTCATGAGAAAACACTTCCCTTGCTGATGTTGGCTTTAAACTAGAAAAAGGAAAATTATAGCTTTTAAGTCCATGAACTGCAAGATCGTGCCATTTAGCATGATCAATCTTGAGTACTATAAAGAAAATGAGTAATTCAGACAGCGTGCGTTGAAACAAGAAGCAGCAAATTTCCTTCCTTACTACTTTCCTTCCAAAATATTTGTTAAAAATACTTATTTCTTGAAAATGTGAAATTGTTTTAATTTTTTTTGGCATAACTTGGAGTTAGAAGACTGTGACATTTCCAAGGCTTTGAAGAAACTGAATTTTCATTACTGTGTGGTTTAGGATAATTCTGTTTTCTTCAACATATTATTATGCTCCTGAAGCATTGTATTTGTGGAAAAAAAGATAAATACCACAGACTTGTGTGTATCTAGTCTTAAATAGTGATCTCTTGTCTGCTCCTTGCTCTCCTGAAATGAATATGAAATATTCTTAAAAACATTATACACACAATAAATTATTTCTGCTTATACAGCTTGACAAAGGACGTAATAAATATATCATCTCAAAAACAATGGTGCCTGAGTGCGTTTTTGTATGTACTTTACTGTGAGGTAGATTTCTTTTATTCTTGCTAAAATAATGAGGTGGGACTTCAAAAAAGGTTCTGACTTGAATCACCATCTTTGAAGCAGAAAAACAACACACACCATTTATCTCCGTAGGAAACTAAACTGTGCCTCCCATGCTGTATATATAGACATACTTTGGCTTCATCAATTACGTTTCCATGCTTTTATCTCTTGACCAAAGGCACAGATTTTGTTAGCAATAAGCACAATATTGAAGAGTAATGTTCAGTTCTTTTGGGCGTAGAAATATAGAAACAATTCACTCTACAGTTACTTCTTTGAACATTGCGTTTGGACCACAGATATCCATCTACCATTATTTGATTTAATTACAATGGATTTCACTTAATTCCCTGTAATAAATGTAAGTATTTAATCAACAGACTACGTAGCACAGAATTTGGGGTTATAAAACACTCATACATAAGGCGTCCCACTAAGTGTTTTACAATAATGAGTAAGATATTTGGTACATCAGTGATTATCCGGTCCCACATAGCAACGACTACATGCTTAGCAACAGTTCATGGACTGGCCAGATCCTCAGATGGTATAAATCATCAGGGTTCCATTAACTTCAGCGGAGCTACACCAATTTACAGAGAGGATTGGGCCCATCATATCTGACATCCACTCTTTTCAAAAAACACTGATCAGGTTTTTAATTTCTACCTGAAAAAAGCCACTGAAAACAATCAGAATGGCCTTTGTTTTAATGCTGCATCTAGAAGAGGACATCTCTGACAGTGCAGCACCCCTTTGTCCCATACAGTAGCTTAAATATCGTGTATTAAGGTATTCACTGATACGTGATATGTATGTACACAGCAGTGGTTCTTCTTCTTCTTTTTATTTGTTAGAGATAAACGCACAGACTTTCTGTCCAGAAGGTAACAAAGGGACCATCATCATCATCTAGTCTGATGACCTGCACGTTACAGGCCATACACCCTCACCTACTCATTTGTGCAATAGGTCCATAACTTCTGGCTGAGTTACTGAAATCCTCAAATTTTGATTTAAAAAATTCAAGTGATGCAGAATACACCATTTCGTCTAGTTCAAACCAGCAAGGGGCCCCATACTGTAGAGGAAGGCAAAAACAGTTTGATAAGATGTGATATAATCAATAGCTGTTGCAACAAAACGAAAGTGAATAAAATGATTATGATCTCAAAATACTAATTTCTTGAAGCAATAGTAACTATTCATATAAAGTTCTGGTGGCCTGATTTTCAGAGGTGCTAAGCACCTTGAGGTACCAGTCTATTTAAGTCAAAGGAAGCTACTGGTGCTCAGCCTGTTTGAAAGTCATGCCATGGGAGTATTCTGAGGGTATTAACTCTCTGGGATGCAGACAATCAAAACTCCGATTTTAGGCAGTAACAAGGTACAGATCAATTCAATATAAATATCAGTTTTAAAATGAACTTCTAAACCTCTCAAGCTTATCTCAATTATACCAACTTTTTCAGGCTAACATGCCACTCATGGCCAACTTGGTGACTCTTCTTTGTGACCTATCCCAAGAAACAATCTTGTTACTCTCTAAACATCCCTTCAATAGATCTCCAGATTTTCCTCCCTTCTTCACGCTGCCTCCCAAGGAGAAGGAATAAATCTCACCAGTCCTATATATGGAAAAAAGAGAATAACTTAACTCTGCACTTGGGAGTGTGTCCCTTTCACACACACATGCAGAGCACTGAATCTTCTTCACAGCTCCAGGCAAACTGCAAATGCCACAAGATTATACAGCAGAAATCAATGATTGCTCTAAAACGCATGGTTCCACTCTGCCCAGAGAAACGCACAGATGTCTAACCAATATTACCAGGAACTTTGATATTGGATGTGACAGTTCTGTCCACAAATCGACTGTCTGAGATGCTCTGAAAAGCCACTATAAATCACATTAAAGCAGAGAAGTTCGGGAGAAGATCATAACCAATACGGTGCTGTGGCTGTGAAATTCTAGTTGGCACAAATATTGCTTCTACTTTTGGGTGAGCTCTTACTCCCTCCTAACAACGTGATAAAACATGACAGAGAACAAAACAGAGTTATCCTACTGGGGGAAGAAGAATGCGAGTTTGATAATGATGGTAATGCCTAAATATGCTTACAAGCATTCATGCCTCCTGTTTTAAGGTTCTGGCAGATACTAGCTTTGCAGTGACAAGATTATATACTATAATTATGCAGGTAATGGGTGTGATGAATTATGTTTCAATATGTTGCTAGCAGCAATAGGGCTTAGATACCAAAGGGAAAATTGGGGTCATATTGTGAAAGATTACCACCTGCAGAGGCCAAGCACAAAGGCAGACAGTACAGCAGTAAACAGGTCCACAAGGACTAATTTTCCATTTCCCCTGCCAGCATTGTAAGAACTGTTTCTTCTAGTGTCATAGTGCTGTAGACAACTTAAATTTTCATGTCTTACATCAGATCGCCTGGCACATGGCTGGTTTTTTAGATTGTATTTCACAGCCCTGAGAAAGGCAAAAGCAGAAAATGCAAAGATAAACTACTGTATATATTTTCTAAGGAGTTCTGCGTCTCTTTTGAGCTAAATATTTTTATGCAGCTTGTTCCATTATAATAGGAGCTTTTTTGCAAAAGAGAGAAAGAGAAATTTGCCTGCTTAAGTAAAAAAAGAATGAATATTTATAGATCCATAGTTTGTGTGATAAATCAGAACAGTTTATTAAATGTTACAGCATTTACCCTGATGATTTTAGTGCAGAGAAATAAACAATTTGGTCTCTCTCTACCCTTACCACAAAGAAACTACAATAGCTAATCTGGGAGGAAATTAAATTATTCAGGTAATTGGACAGAGCAATGAAGCAGAAGCATGCAGCTACTGTCAAAGGACATCAAATGGCTAACAGAGAAAATTGCAGCAGTATTGTAAAAAACCACCACCTTCCAAAGTCAAATTGCTGATAGAGTATGCACCATATTAACTGTGCATCCATTAGGGAAAGGTGTAGTATGTGCATGTATGTCAGCTTTATAGCCATTAAAATGGATTCTGTAAACTACTTCCAAGCATTTAAAAATACCCAGCTCAGAAATAAATAGCGAAGGCCTTGTCTTAAATCAGAAAGAGATTAAACTTGTCATGAGCCTATGCCTTCCATGAACAGACTGCATGCTGTGATATAACATGGATTTCATAATTTCATGGTCTCTTAGAAGCAAAAAGTTTGCACATAAAAATGTTCCAACAAAATAATCTTGCAAGTCTAGTAATATTCTGAATGCATTAAAAAACTCACTGAAACTCATGGAAACTATTGAAAAATGGTTTATATAAAGATGAAAAAACTGTTATATAATATACTAGCCTTTTTTACCCTAAAATCGAACATAAACCAGCATATCTGCCAATATTTTTCTTTCCTAAAGCCTTTTATTAATAGAGTGATTTATATGAAACCAAAGAGAGAGAGACACCCCTCAGTGGGGTAAATTGTCATAGTCCCAGATAAAATTAATGGCGCGAGGACAGATAAATCAGCTGAAGGTCTTATCCAGGATCTTTGATCCTTTGGATTTCTTGTGTTTTGCTCCTGACCTGAAGTCATAGTTCTGGGTACAATATCATAATCCTTGCCACTGTAATTAACTGAGATACTAAACAAAGAAGATAACCTGGTGAAGTAACAGGCAGTGGAATCAGATGACTATGCCCGTTATTTATGTTTTGAATTGTTTATTATTTTAATATTTGTGGGCTAATAGAGGATTTGGGGACTAGATTAATAAAAGATTTAGGCAGCTGTCTCTGAGTACCCCTATTGGATCAGTCCTCACAAAAACAGAGGAGAATGAGGAGGTGCTGCTGCCCCCCCAGTACCCAAAGCCCAGTGATTAAAACATGTGCCTGAGAGATGGGAGCCCTGTGCCAGCATTCAAATCCCCATTCTGTCTGACTCAGAGCATAACTTGAACCCAGATCTCCTACCTCCCCAGTGAGTGCCTTAGCCAGGAAACTATAAATTATAAGAGAATCACCACGACCTCCATTTTTTGTGAGAAAGGCACCTAAGCTATATTTGCCCTAACTGCAGAAGAGGATTCACGACTGTGAATCCCAAGTGGAGAAAGGTGCCTCCCTCCGGTACAGAGGTGGGCACATAACTCCCTTTGACGTGCAGGGCTTAGGCCACACTCCTCTCCTTGGCATTTCCTATTGGCTAGCTCAGACGGCTTGCTGCTTGGACTGCTGCCTTTTGTGAATCCCTTTCTCAGGCACCTAACTCTTCCCAACTCTGCCTGGGGACCTAAGCTGGGGCTGTGGATTCCACTAGGCAAACAATGCAACAAAAGTTATTTGTTTCCCCAAAATTTAGTATTAAAATAAGGACTTTGTCCACTCCCTCATGCTAATCATATGGCTTTCATTAGCTAAGCATAATTCTTGAGATGTGATTTTCCCTTTATTCCCAAGGATTACATCACTGGAAGGAATTTTGCAGCTTTTGTTTCATTCTTTGCATCCACCAATGCACCACTAAAGTGACTGACACACAATCTTGGAATTTTACGGTATTCAAATCCACACTTCAGCTACTGTTATAAATCACATTTCTCCACACTTACTGCATTTTATTCATTTTATACATGACCAGAGATTAAAGTTCAAAAGAAATAGATTTTTCTATCCTTCTTATATTCAAAACATTTCTAGTCTAGAAATCTTTAATTTTAGTAACTATCTATTGAATAATTCAACAGAAAAAAAATTAATGCAAAGTTAAGTTTGAAATTTTAAGCACAAAAAAGTGAGAGTTTGACTGCAGTAACTTTATTTCTGTGCCCATATGTGTATGCATTACTTGGGTCTGTGTCTTTCTTAACCAACAGAGAGAGTATGGTGTCCCCGATATCTCACTGCACATATGAAACCGGAGCCTGCATGGAGAATAGCTGGCTCAAGAGGACCTGGGAAAGACTGAATTGATGCTACTTGGAAGACAGAAATGCTTAATAGAACTGGTTAGTTCCAACATCTCACCCTGAGTTAATGACATCTTCTTTCTGGTATTAAGATAATATCATGAAATCATGTGGAATCTTTATTTACAAAGGGTACTTTAATAGCTGCAGTCCCCAAACCCAGAGTGTTCCACCTTCAGTTTTTAAGAATCAGAGGGGTAGCCATGTTAGTCTAGATCTGTAAAAAGAAACAAAGATTCCTGTGGCACCTTATAGACTAACAAATATATTGGAGCATAAGCTTTCGTGGGTGAATACCCACTTTGTCAGACACATGTGGTGGAAATTTCCAGAGGCAGATATAAGTATGCAGGCCAGAATCAGTCTGGAGATAACAAGGTCCGTTCAGTCAGGGAGCATGAGGCCCTATTCTAGCAGTTGAGGTGTGAAAACCAAAGGAGAAGAAACTGCTTTTGTAGTTGGCTAGCCATTCACAGTCTTTGTTTAATCCTGAGCTGGTGGTGTCAAATTTGCAAATGAACTGAAATTCAGCAGTTTCTCTTTAGAGTCTGGTCCTAAAGTTTTTAAGAAGACTCTCCGTTCCTCTCAGTGCTGACCTAGCCAAGGCAGTCCATTTGTTCATCATGTCTATGACACGTTATTGTTATTCACTATTCTTTGGAATTAAAAAAAACCCTCACAACCCTCTATGCTGATACATAACAGACTGATACATGCCCTAAAATGAACACATATTACATTATACTGTACCAACTAATTAAAAAAGCAAAAAAAAAAGTAAAAAAAGCTAACACAATGTTGGGCGTCATTAAGAAAGGGATAGATAATAAGGAAGAAAATATCATATTGCCTCTATATAAATCCATGGTATGCCCACATCTTGATTACAGCGTTCAGATGTGGTTGCCCCATCTCAAAAAAGATATATAGGAACTGGAAAAGGTTCAGAAAAGGACAACAAAAAATATTAGGGGTATGGAACGGCTTTCGTATGAGGGGAGATAAATAAGACTAGGACTTTTCAGTTTGGAAAAGAGACAACTAAGGGGGATATGACTGACATCTATAAAATCAAGACTGGTGTGGAGAAAGTAAATAAAGAAGTGTTAATTATTCCTTCTCATAACACAAGAACCAGGGGTTACCAAATTAAATCAATAGACAGCAGGTTTAAAACAAACAAAAGGAAGTCTTTTTTCACAAAACGCACAGGGAATGTCTACACTACGGGATTATTCCGATTTTACATAAACCAGTTTTATAAAACAGATTGTATAAAGTCGAGTGCACGCGGCCACACTGAGCACATTAATTCGGCAGTGTGCGTCCATGGTCCAAGGGTAGTGTCAATTTCCGGAGCGTTGCACTGTGGGTAGCTATTCCGTAGCTATCCCATAGTTCCCGCAGTCTCCCCTGCCCCTTAGAATTCTGGGCTGATGGAGCAAAAA
>NC_133785.1:24360488-24533020 GCF_003597395.2 Chelonoidis abingdonii
ACTCTGGACAGCAATCTGAACTCGGATGCAGTGGCCAGGTAACAGGAAAAGCCCCATGAAATTTTGATTTTCATTTCCTCTTGCCCAAGCGTGGAGACTCTGATCAGCACGTGGCAATGCAGTCCCAAATCCAAAAAGAGCTCCAGCATGGAACCGTACGGGAGATACTGGATCTGTTTGCTGGTATGGGGAAACAAATCTGTTCTAATCTAAAGCTCCGTTACAGAAGACAAATATGCCAAACGCGTTTGAAACCGGTCACAGTGGTACACTGTGGGATCCGCCCGGAGGCCAATACCATCGATTTGTGGCCACACTAACCCTAATCCGATATGGTAATACCAATTCTAGTGCTTCTCTTCTCATCGGGGAGGAGTACAGAAACCAATTTAAAGAGCCCTTTATATCGATATAAAGGGCCTCGTAGTGTGGACGGGTACAGCGTTAAATTGGTTTAATGCTGCTAAAATCGGTTTAAACTCGTAGTGTAGACCAGGCCACAGTCAGTCTGTGGAACTCTTTGCCAGAGTCTGTTGTGAAGGCCAAGACAATAACAGTGTTCAAAAAAGAACTAGACGAGTTCATGGAGGATAGGTCAATCAATGGCTATTAGCCAGGATGGACAGGGATGGTGTCCCTAGCCTCTGTTTGACAGAAGCTGAGAATGGGTGACAGGAATGGATCACTTGATGATTACCTGTTCTGTTCCCTCTAGGGCACCTGGCATTGCTCACTGTCAGAAGGCAGGATACTGGGCTAGATAGACCTTTGGTATGACCCGGTATGGCCGATCTGATGATTTATGTTCTTATCTGCATCCAGTTTGTCCTATGGCTCTATAAAACCCTAAAGGGGATAGGATCACACAATTTCAGAGAATACATATCCTGCTCATCACGTCATTTATGTTGGTCCAGTTTGTTTTGATCCCTGGCTCAGGGTTGTGGAGTCCCTTGCCATATCCAATTCATGCTACTAAACGAAAGCATTCTCCAAATACACTCTGAGAGTGGGGTCCAATCTAGAAAGCATTTGTTCTCATCTTCCAGACTCAAAGCTTTCCCAAAGTTTAAGGTTCTGATCCAAAGCCCACTGAAGTCAATGGGAGTCTAAGAAAACTTGAATCTTTCAGATCTGTCTCAAGATGATGTTGTTGGGGTGAGTCAGATCAGATCCTGTATATGCCCTGTTGACTAGCGACAGATGCTTAACCCATAGAAGCACCAAGAAGCTCTGAGCAAAATCCTATTAATATGAAACTTGGTGGTGCTTCTGTGGGACCACCGACAGGAAACATCCAGGATCACAAGATGCTCTTACTCAAACAGACCCATTCTATTGTGTTATAGAGATAGCTGGAGCAATAAGCTATTGTTTAGGATTCCCAGATTATTGTGCTAAAGTCACACAGGTTCAAACTGCATTTGGGAGTCCCAATCTCTCTTTATCTCCTTCTCTCCTCCCCATTGTTGCTTACCTGCACAGCCCAAGAGATAACCTCTGGAAATATGGCATTCCTTTTTAAAGTGAGAATTTGAAAATATCAAGCTATTGAAAGCCAGAGATTGTTAGGGTGACCAGATGTCCCATTTTTATAGGGACAGTCCCGTTTTTTGGGACTTTTTCTTATATAGGCGCCTATTACCCCTCACCCTCGTCTCATTTTTTCACAGTGGCTATCTGGTCACCTTAGAGAGTGTGGGAACCACGTCCTAAAGGAGATTTCATCAGTTAGATAAGTGGGAAGGACACAAATTTGTTCTGAGTATGCTTGACTATGCCTGAGATGGACAGCAAGCTACAACGTGGTGACATTTTTTACAGTATTGGTATTGCTGTTATTTTTAATTCTTAGGAGGTGCTCAGATAATAGGGTGACGGGAGACAAATAGAAACCTAGTTAAAATTGAGGAAGAGACCAGGACTGTTACAATATCTGGCTACACACCACAAGACTGTGGTGCCTGTTCCTTTTCTTTTTCCTATTCTTTCTTTTTTTCAGTTATATTGTTAACAATAGTTAATCTACATCATATTCACTCATTTGATTGGTTAATATGTTGTCATACAGATGCAACATCTGTACCTCTACCGTGTAGCTCAAAAAATGTCCAAAAACAATATTTAAAGTATTGGTATAATGTCACCTGTACCCACTCATTCTCACCTGCATGTGATGCTGCTATTTATGATCTGCACTTATTGTGATATACTATATAAAAAGTGCTAACATATTCTTTAAAATTGTAAGCTCTTGTGTTACTGTAATATATTTCCAGGACAATAAATAAATCTGAAGCCTGGTTCATGTCATACCACCTGTCTCCATAGATGACAATCGTTATTGTGAAATACAACCCAAGCCCAAGTTTAGAGATAAGATGATATATTTAAGAAAAAAATATTGTTCTGACTGAGATCAATCAGATTTGTGCTGCACTTGTGATTCGGGGACAATGTATAGCTTTTAGTTGACAAATAATGAATTTAATTAGAAATATTATTGACTGTATCATGGAAGATATTGACAGGCTATATCATCTCATTAAATAGTTCAAGTAGATATGACAATGTTATGTCCAAGCTATATATCCCAATATTCTTGAGACAATATTATGTCCAAGCTATATACCCCAATATTCTTGAGACAATGGATGTATTTCTTGTTACTGCCACCAATATTCTATTTGGTTTCTCTCCAAGTTCTCTCATGTTGTCAATCAGTTTAAGAGTACAGGGCTAGGCATCTTTTCTAGTGACTTTTTTCCAGTTGTTACGTACTAATATGAAGACATTCATCCCGCTGATAACTCATCACCTGCTCCTGCATAGCCATACCGTGCAAACTCTACAGTTTCATAGAGCTTGACTTATATAGTCATCTATATTATAGCAACAGACTTTTTACTCTGCAATTTTCAGACTTGATAAGCGGCCTGGTTTTCAGAAGTGCTGAAGACTTACTGCTCTCATTGCTCATCATGTCTAAAAAGCAGGCAGAAGGGGTTTAACTGAGTGACTCCGCTTGGTTTTCAAAAAAGGCACAGCTAAAATTATAAATGACACTTTTTAAACAACATTCTTAGACACCCTCATTATAGTATTGTGTTGGCAACCAAAACATATGCAATTCCATTGTAATTGTCCATAAATGGCTCTGCTCTCCTGCACAAATTACTTCATCCCCTGTTTTCTTTTCTTCTTTCTGCTTTAATCTTTCTGTTCCCTTAGTGTCACTTGTCCATCCTCATAGCTTTATGGTACAATTCTTTGGTGTAAAACCTCAAGTAAAATTAATTAGCTAACCTGAAATTATATTGTTCAACCTCATTTTAACTGTGAATGACATCATTTTATATAATCTATCTCTGATGGGCCACTAAAATAATGGATAATCTGCAAAATTATTCGAGAAAAAACTTTTACATAAATTTCTTAACAAAAATATATAACTTATTTACTCTGGGTTACCAGTACTGTCACCAAGACTTCAGCTGCCAAAAGAAGAAGAGGGGCATGCAGTATCTTATGACACATTCCATGGCAAAGACTAAGTTGCCCTGATATGTCACATCTGAAAAATAAGTTGGTCATATAATCCATGTCAATGAAGTAAAAGTGATGAGCCTCAATCATATCCCATTTTGGGAGATAATTTGGGCCTATTTTGTTCTCTCACAATGGATCATTTAACATTGTTAACTGAAAAAAAATCTGACTAGTTCATCCCTGATTTCTGAGATTTCAAAATACAATACCAAACACACATTTTTAATTTATATATACACACACACACACACGCATGTGCCTGTATATTTGGTATTTAGATATGCGTGTGTATTTGGTATTTGTATGTATACATACCAAATACATACGTGTGTGTATGTGCGTTTGTGCGCGCACACACACACACACAGTTTGAAACTTGGTTCCCACAATATTAAAAGGGAAACTGTATCTTCAGGTCTGCATAATGGCACTCAGGTGAGATGATGTGGGCCATATAAGTGTGTAGTAAACAGTCCAAACTCTGTCTTTGAAGGGGTAAATGGAAGCCAAGTGTATACGCTCTAAGGCTGAATTAGAAATAGAGAAATTTCAGAAGATGGACAGTTTAAGACTGCTTTTGTTACTTATGCCAATTAATTATTGAAAGTAAGTACATTTGAGGGTTTAACCTTTGAAATTAGATATCTTCCCCATTTGTGCCACTGAAGCTAGGAAGGATTTGAAAGTGTTTCTGGAAGAATATAACAAGGTATTTATTGTCAGAAGCATGCCAGTGGATTGAGCAGGGCTGGCACTAATATTTCATATTTCAACTTCAAAGTAAATAATTTGCCAACTGATGACCTTTTCAAGAAAAGAGTTAAAAAAAAATCAAAGCTGGGTAACCAATACAAAACAGCTAATCACATGAAATTGTTAGCGTCTGTCCTATATCTATTCATGCTACAATGTAGCATTGATTAAGAGGTAGATTTCTCCTCCCTGTGAAGACAGCAATTGCTTTGGGTTCTGACCCCATAAATTCAAGTACTATGACACTGAATCAAAGAAAACAAAAGTCCTGTTATCTGGAAGACAATTAAGTCTAACTTGCACTGGCTGTAGAAACATGCATAAGAAATTAATAATAATGTGGAGGCATGAAAAATGAAGCTGGTATTACCTGATTTCATTTATGAATCATATTTGTAAATGACAAAAGGTAACAGCTAATGAAATGTATGATTGTGTGAATTCACAGGTATGCAGTAGCATATGAAGAATGTGCAGAAAGTACAGTATTTAAAACTTCCCTTGCTTTAAAGCCACCTTGCCATTTTAAACAGATTTTTATTGACCTGAATTTGTCCTAAAACGTGGAAATTGGATGTGATAAGCAATCTCTCACTGAATGGCTCCTAATCTAATCTATCTGCCACTACAACTGGGCAAATACTGCAGGCACTCACCATAAATTCACTTTGATGTTACCTCATCTAGTCAACAGGCATGTATCAGTGGTATGTACCAAACTCCACTGTGTAATTCACTTAAACGGCACTTGCAGCTGCTGGGTATTGTATCTCTCAAGAGGCCTTAAGCAGATCACTGGAGATGTAAAACCTTGTCTTACTATAGCATCACAGAAGCGCCAAGGTCAATGACAGGCTCAATAAATAATATATAATAATAATAATAATGAAAACATGAAATAGTATTGAAAAGTTACTAATTTAAATACTGCTCTGGGGAAATTTTCTAATATTCTAACTTTACGTTTGGAGAATTTAGGATAAATGGTGCTATATAAAAGTAAGAGGATTATAAGGTTTTGTTTGTGCAGTAAGCATTTTGATTCTATGGTACTGGGCACTATAACAACTAAGATGAGCAGATATTATTCACTAAACTTTTATCAGGAAAAACAGAAGGGATTGTGATTAGAGATTGTTCTAAGACAAGAGCCACTCCAGAAAACACTCCATCTGATGCAATCTTCTCTGATTTTGATGGGCATATTTCACTGAGATGAAATCATGGGAGAAAATATGGCTAAAAAGTAAAACCCAGGCAGTGGTAGGTGAGCAGTATTTTGGGCACAATTCACATCTGATACAATTATGAAAGAAATTACCTCCCCCTGTGTAAAGGTGAAATTCACCCCACCATAGCACCAAGCTCGGTAACTGGTTTTTTTAAGAGTTGGATGATACAGAATACAACTCCTTGTGTAAGCAGGCCATGAGACTAGCATGCAACATTTCTGCAGGCACTTTTCCAGCCTAAAGGATATAATAGCACCTTGGCATCTCCTCTGCATTGATGTGAAGCAGTTGGATAAAAGCCCTTTGTAAGATCAATGTAAGCTCTCTGTTGTCGGGTCTATTTGAAAGCTCCCCCTGTGCCTGCACAGTGGGTGCAAAAATAATAATACCTAATCTTATATAGTGACTTTCATGAGTGGGTCACAAAGTACATTATAAAGGAGGTTAGTATCACAATCTTCATATGACATATAGGGAGACTGAAGCACTCACTGGTTCTATTCCCAGCTCTCCCGAGTCCCAAATCAATGTTCTATCCACTAGGTCACATTGCCTTTCCATCACAGCCTATGTCTTGTGTCCCCCAGCATAGTCTTATCCAGCCTCACCCATCAACTGTTGGTGTGTAGAGGGTCCTGGAGCAAACCCACTGTGAATCTCACCGTAAAACAAAGGAGCTTCTGGAGAACAAGTCTTTGGTTCATGTAACTGAACATTCTGTGAATCCCTGAAGGCGGCTGTCAGGGCTGAGATGCTATGATCTTTGATTTATGACTAGAGATGGCTGACCTTGTAACCCAGAAAACTCCACTCCACTCCACCAAATATTCCTGTCCATAAAACAAACTATAGGGATGTACGGACATACACAACTATAGACAACTGTCCCTCCATCTCCATGATCCTCATCTGAGGAGTCCCACAAAGTTCAATTGTTCTCTCCAAATTATCCCATATCTACATGAAGCCATTCAGAGGGTTGGTGTGACAACACAAGCTGAAGTGCCAGTAGTAAACACAACACACAGTTCTACATCTCCTTATACATCTTAGTTTTCTCAATGCCTAGTGAAAATCAACATCTAGATGAAGAACAGCCAGCTGATACTGAACTCAGAAAGACAAAGATGATATTTGGAAGCATTTGGAAGAATTATTTTCCTCTAAACATTCCCCACAATTGAATTCATCTGCGCTGATTGTTAAACTGGTCTGTAGCACTGGCTCCTCTTGGATTCCCGATGTTAGTGGATGCCCACACAACGATGGTAACAAAAACATCCACTGCTACAGGTGACTGCGCAGAAGAAGGTGCCACATGCTACCAGAGACCTGGCCTTGGTGATCCATGCATTCATGAACCCCACACTACAATGCTGCAATTTATTATATAGGAACGAAGCCACGCACCTTGACATTTTTCCAAGAGGTAAAAGGGTGACCAAAGATCTAAATATTATGCTTGTTTATTCCATCTAGCTTTCCTTCAAAAAGGCCCCAATTCAGAAAAGCACTTCACGTATATATTTAAATCCATCCTTATAAATAACATTCTTTAGCATGTGATTAACTTTACACCTGTGCTTAAGTCCCATTGATTTCAATGAAACATGTTCAACTGCTTTCCCAAACCAGGGCCAAAATTATTACATGTGCAGACATTAATAAGCAAACAAAGCCTGCCTATAAATTAATCATGTTATTTCTTCTGCAGGCTTGGAAGGAAGAAAGATTAAGAGGTCATTCCTTTTCTTTCTATTTTTGAATTCTTAGGAGTTGATCATGAACCTAGCTAGGAGAAGAACATCTCTTTGAGCTTTCTTGATTACTGATCCTACTCTAAGGCACAAAAATAGAAAAACCAGGTTGCCAGGCCATTCTCAACAACTCTGTTGCAAGTGCTCCTATATTTGTGTCCACCTGGATTTGAATTAACACAACAAATTAACAGTGGTATTTACTCCTTATCAAAGGAGCTCTCAGAATGAGATTCCTTTCTCCTTCATTTTTCCTCTCAACCCCAGCCAGAGTCCTCACACTCCCTGCACCTCAACCCCTTGTTCCAGCCCAGAGCCACATGCTGAACTCTGAACACTTCATTTCTGGCCCCACCTGGAACCTGCACCTCCCCCAGCCCAGAGTCCATACCCCCTCCCACATCCCAACTGAAATGACAAATGTAATTTTTCTTACATGTTTTTAAAACTTATGTAACTGTGACAGTATCTAGAATGAGGTAAACAGCTGCCAGTATATTTCATTTTAGCTTTTTAGTAATAATAGCTCAAGCCAACAGAGTCTTTATGTCACAAGATAAAATTCAGTCAATTTGAACTCATGTAATCTAGCTTTCTGAAGACTAGAAACCACGAGATCTGAGTCATGTAGAATTTGTGTAAACAGTTAAAATTAAAACAATGTTAGTTCTCTGTTGCGTACAAAATTCTGCAAATACAACAATCTCAGGTAAAATATTTGCATCCACTCAAACTTAGCTTTGGGTTCAAGGTACAGCTTATATTTTGAAAAGTACAGTATGTGTGCACTGAAGTTATTGACACAGTTGGAAATAGTTGTATGCTATGCTCTGCAAGTTTCCAAAGCTGTTCCAGAGGTTCAGGGAGCGGTATAACTCCCCCCATTCTCAGAAAAATTTAGTTTAGAGATTGATAAATATAGATGGCGCTATGAGATTAAGAAAGGCTGAGGTAGCTAACATGCAAGTATCCACTCTTTCATGCCAAGTTTAAATGTTGAAATCTTAACAACTCAAATCATGTTCATTAATCCCTTGTGGTCATAAAACACACTTGTTTGTGCAAACTGTGTATATATATCTGATTGGGATACCTGGATGCATCTGTTCTGCACATACAAACACACATTTTGCAGGTGCAACCAGGGAATTCTATTACACTATGGCTGAAACTTAAGCAACGAAGTCTGAAAATTTAGTCATGACTTAAACTCACTTGTACCCAAAATACCATAAGGCTTTTCTGATTACTACAGGACAGGTGAAACACAAGTATATTGTTTTTAGCAATGCTTGTGATAAATTCAAAACACATTCACCGTACGTGGACAGCAGACCAAAAATCCCTTTGTTCATGCTTTCCTCACTGAGCCATCATTGCCAACAGTTCAGTAAGCCATGCTATGTGTTGCAGCATTTATAGACAGCATGAATCATGAACTGACATCTTTTACCCCAGATGTAGCTATTAAAAATCTACCAGCAAACTCTGACATTTTCCTTTCTGAAAGCAAAATCGGGCTCTCTCTGATTTTAAGACTGTATCTGTGATATTACAGTAAAGGTGTGTTAGCTTTTTCCATTATAAACCCTCTGCTTTCAGTGGCTAAATGTACTAGTCAAGGAATTGTGCATTAATCATCTGGTACAATTGCTGTAAACCACACTTCCCTCTTTCTCACTCCCCACCTCCCACCCTAGCTGAAATCTCACATTCTTTATTGGTTTGAACCAAGGAACGTGTTTCATTGATCAGTGATGTCATACTTCATCCTGCTGAGCACTTTAAAATAAATGAGAAGACATCCCCATAGTAGGGCATATAAGGGTATGAAAGATGTGCTGAGAATCCATAAATATTCTGTAAAAAAAAAAAAAAATCCTGCACAAGCAATGACGTATTCATATTTTATAGGTGCATTCCAGTAGGTGCTCATTTCATCTATTATTCCTTTGGCAGCGTCCAAGTTTGCATTTAATTAACTAAAAGACTTGAGCCATCCAATTTTTGTTGCTACTAATGTATCCCAGTTAGAACAAACTGTAACCATGGAAACTACTAAATCTATCATAACTCATAAACTGAAGTGGGCTTATGGAATCCTTGAGTTTCTCTGACATGCAGATGGGCATTTACTGTCATGCTAAATTGGGATTTGGTAATCTCAGAATACAAAATGATTTAGGTGGTCATTTAAATAAGATTTCATCATAAGGAGCCCACCATTTTAGATCCTGGTGCCAAGTTTCAGTCATTATACGATCCCTCTGCTTTTGTGTGTGGTTAGGGAGGTATCAATGTGCAACTCTGAAATAAAACCCTTCCCCTTCTTAATTTTCTAATATTGCATTTATTTATTACAGTACATGGATTAACAGATTTCTTTTCTAAATTGTGGTGCTACAGTGGTGATCTCTGGTAATGTCCAATCTATTTCACGAATCCTCTGACTCTGTGACACTATATCTTATGTTACAGCATGACAGATCATGATCTCTTGTTCCAGATCACGAGGCAACCCAGAAATTAACTCCTGTGTGTTGCTGTAGGAGTACACAGTAGTTGTACCTAGATCAGAGATAACACCACAAGTAAGTATTACTTGTATCTATTTCTCAGCAGATAATTTAGGGTATTTACAGAATACTACATGAAATATTATTGAGAAGTCAGAAAATGTGTATTTTAAGACAAGATAATATGTACCCTTCACTAACCCACAAAGTGAATAAAGCTAATCAATACACAGACCCTAATCTGCACCTATACATTTAAATATTAAGTATATATTTTAACAAACTTTTCTCCCCATCTTTATGTGAGACTAGGACACATGCATTTATACCGTTCTACCTCTGAGTATCAAATACCTATAAATGCCTGTTGAGTACCCTGGGAATCCTCCTTCCCATAGATGAGGAAGCAATTCTGTAACACTAACACCAGAAATCAAAATAAAAACTTGAATTCTTGAAAAACTATAAATAAGTCAGAGAATATGAACCATTGGGTTCCAGAGAAAGATAAACCAAACTGCCTATAGTTAACATTTCAATGAGCCTTGCAAAAATGCATTTTGGGGAGGTTATAATCAGATCTGGACACATTTTCTCCTAGACGGAAGTTCACTTTAGTAAGAGTTGTCTTCCCCTTGCCACATTTTTCGAGTCACAGTAATATAACACTTGGCATTCAATTACACTCCACTGTTGCCAAGAGAGTACCTAGGCATATATCTAAAAGATATATTTTATTTTCTCCCAAACAAGCCCTTGCTTGCTTTCAGATCAGACTGCATTTGCTTCCTGCACTGCCACTCTGTCTGAATGCCCGGGCTTTTTGCTCTACTCTCTAAAATAATGTACAGCATCTTTAATGGCCCAGGCCTTTATTTCTGATCCATGAAATCAGCTAATGAACTACATTGATTTAGCAAGTACTCAGGTATGAAAACAGTAGGGTTTTTTTCCACTGAAACCTGCCACAGTCCTCAAAGGAAGGCACCACTATAAAACAATTTATTGTTTTACTCGCAGAACCATCCCATCCCCACAGCAGATATGTATTTCAAGCACTGACTGTCTCAACTGTGCTAGCCCATTTTTCACCCCATATTAGTGACACTTGACATCAGTTTATGCTTTTGCTTTTAAGTGCATCTTACTTTTCACATTACCTAGTGGATTACCATTGATAGCTCAAATTGTTATCAGGATCTGCTCCACTACTAAAAAAAGCAAACATGTCTTCAAATTACCTTTAATTACCTCTATTAAACTGCAGCTTGCTCTGATGTGAAAAATGTAAATCACAGAGAATAAAGAAAAGGCCAGGGCACACTGTTCATGTAATATTTTATTCTCCTATTCCCTCACTAAGTCCTTAAACAAATGGCCCCTCTTAGACCTACAGTTTGATTAATATGTTGTGAACAAATAAAAGGAAGACATGGTTGTTTCTGCTTATGATCCATATAGATTTTGTAGCTCTTGCAACACAACCTTCAGATTGTTTTATCACTGGGACTGGATGACTCAAATAACTGGTAATGGATTACACTGTATGCTGCCTTTCTCCAGCTCAAGGTAGGTAATGACTGAAAATGGCTACCGGTTGATGGATGGTAAGAGGCTGAGGGGAAATGGCTAGAGCTGGGAGAACACAGCACAACATTTTTTCCAAGTTATCTGTTTTAATTTAAAGGGCACATCCCTTTGGTTGCACTCATGCTCTCCATGAGGACACTGAAGTGATGGAGTTTTACTTGCACAAATGCTTGAGCACAATGAACTTTAAACTCACAAGGATATTATATTAAGTGATATATTTTATCACAAATAGAAAAAAACAGCTTGACACGGTGATGGACAGAAGCCCTGAAAATTAAATGAGTTACAGATAAGGTTTTAATGCACCCAACTAGCTGACCCAGTCAGCACAGATTTGGGGCAAGAAGGTATATGCTAGCTAAGGGGACTTTGTACATGGAGTTGCTGATCCTCCCCTTGTATACCTTGGAGGTCCCAGGCAGATTTCCAGTTGCTGTGCCTCTCCTTCCATGCCCCTAGAGTTCATATTAGAAGAGAGGCGCATATAGGCCTTGGTATCTTTGGTGATTAGAGACTACTGTGACAGGCACATTAGCAATAGCAAAGATAAACAGATAAGACAGCTCAATCACGTCAATGTAGCATCTTTCAGAAAAAAAACAGTACTTTTTATATGAAAGAAAAAAATATTACCTTCATCTTGTAATGAACTGTGGCTGTGCTAATCATCAGCAGAGATCAAACCTGGGATCTTTAGTACCGGAAGCACAAGACTTATCTATCTGAACTCTATACTATAGGTTTCTTACAGATAATCTTCAAATTCACATACACAACTGAAGACACAGAACTGCCAGAACCACTCCCCTATCCTTCTTATACCACTCTCTTTCAGGTGAAAATAAAAACTTTCCCCAATGGCAAAAGAAGAAGAAATGCTCGTTGTTTACTCCTAAAAACTCCTGGACCATGGACAAATTTCAAAACTTGGCTGTAGAAAATGTCAAAAAATGCACTATAGTATAGGTATAATGAGTAGGCACTCCAACCACTTCCCAATCACTGCTAAACACACTAACACCCTCCCACCCAGCCACCCATACCAATGCCCTTGATTCTTGGATGACTTGTAGGAGACAAAGCAGGAAGGAGGAAAATTCAGTCATTGGTTGTGGATAATAGTCTGATACACAACCAGATTCAGACACAGAATTTGTCCCAACATCTAATGCTGCCATAAAGGAGGCAAAGACAGCCTATTTCTCCTCTACTGTAGATGTTGTGAAATCATGCCCCCAGAACTTTTCCAGGATGCAATTCAATTAATAAATCCAGCCTTCCTTCCCTCAACCCCAGAACACAGCATGTCTCCCTGTGAGGAATGGTTACTTATTACACATAGGCTAAGAAGAACAATAAGCTAAAGGCAGGACTGGAGTCACAATGCTCTTCTTCCCAAGAACTCGGGCTGTTCTCTGAGGAAGTTGTCCTGGAAGCAACCATAACAATCAGGGCCTACCAGATATGACTCTGACCTTTGCTCATTCTGTGGAGTAGAGAACACTTGGGTTATTTCCACAGTAATTCAGATTCTCGGCATCTACTATATGAAGTTTTCCAGTCAGTGCTTTTTTAAAAAAGGTGTGTGAGGGGGGAAGGGAGGGGGTAGTGGAACATGATCATCAGGTCAACACAAACTATCTGTAGAAGCTCCAAGTACTTTAATTTGGATTTTGTTGGGTGTCAGTTGTGCAGAGTGTCTCAATCTCAAGCCCAATTCAGTGGGGAGGTCAGGCTGGGCTTAAATCAATTTGGGGCAGGCCACATGACAATCTACGTGTCAGAATTGGAATTTATGTACTCAAGTTGATTGTTTAGGTCCCTAAATACAGATCTGGAAACGTGTCTTTAGGCACCCCAATTTAAAAATCAAGCCCTAACTGATGTTTTTTATATCTTCTCACATATAAATTGGGAGATGGAAAGGTTTTAATAGTACAGGCAAGATTCTTCTTTTTCCCATTTCTTAAACACACCTACAACAACAGGGAAGCACAACTGCTCTGTAGGCTATTTTAGACCTAACAGAATGTCCTGCTTTCCTGATGGCTATTCCACCTGTATTTTACTGGTAGAGAAAGATCAGGTCAGTACTTAAAAGCTGAGCATGATGTTCTTTTTAAACATTTCAACACATAAAAAGATAATTCTGTTTTTCCCTTTGCAATTTTATATTTGTATAGTATATAATGGCAATGACGACCACTGGATCACACATTTCTTGGCAGTTAATGACCAATCTGGATTAAGGTCCAGAGCTTTCATCTCCTATAGCTGGTCATTATCTGGAAAGAAATACCTGATGAGAGGTCAGTGTTGCTTAAGTATAGATTTTTCTAAATGAAATGTAGATATGTTCACTTGATTATAATAACTTTCTTGGTAGAAAATCAATGCTGGACAAAACTTGCTTTTCTCTGTTCAATTTTTTGTTTTGTTTTGTTTGTGTACCTCCTGTCTCTTTCATGATTTTTTTTCAAGTGACTCAAAAAACAATGCCACCACTTGATTAATATAGCCACCTAAAGCCCATTCATCATCTGGCCATCCACAAAGTATTTCAAAATATCCTGGCAGCTCAGATCAAGTGACCTTGACCTTTACATGGCAGCTTGACCCACTGGAAATGCATGCACCATGTTCAGTCTTTCAGAGAAAGAATTAGATAAGGATACCAATAAAAATGGCATTACACCAGACAAAACCAAGTGCTTCCTTTATGAGACTCTTTTAGGAATTCCTCAAGTGCAAGTCTTCTGTTAAAAAAAAAGGAAGAAAACCAATATTCTCAGGTCCCTTCTCACAGGTTTCCTTTCCACTTACAGTTCACTTCTTAACCTTTCCTTCTTATATATGCTAGCGTGCATCTGTTTCAAAAATCTCAGATCAACTTTACTCTTTCTGAAAGGCTTTTAATTTATGGTGAGAGACTATTTCTCTGAAATTGGTTCTTAGAGGCTTCATAAGAAATTGAAACATAACAAACAAAACAATACAGGGATTTCCAAAGACACCTAGGAGAGATGAATGTCCAATTCCCATAAGTGGCCACAGGATGGTAGTATGAAAATTATCACGAGAAAAAAAGACTTTTCTTCAGGATAAAATTTAATTACGAGCAAAACTGAGGATTCCTCACAATTCTGTTTAAGGGCAAATTTAATGATTTCGGAGGGGAAAATCTGCCCCCCCCCCCGTCATAAGTAGATAGGTAAGGTAAGGGTTAATTTTCTTTTGTCTGTAAAGGGGAACCAAACACCTGACCAGAGGACCAATCAGAGAACTGGAGTGTTTAAAAGTCAGGGGCGGGAATTTGTATACTCAGGGTCTTTGTTGTTTCCTCGGCTAGTAGTAAAGAAGCTTTTCTTCTAAATCTCAGCTTATCTCAAATATTCTAACAAAAGTCTGTGAGTACAAGGGAAACAAAGTAATTTCGGCTATGAGGAGAGCTTTTGGTGTTGTCTATTTACAGATTGGATTGCTGGGTCTTGTTGCTTGCCTCGTCTGTGAGACAAGCTATCTTGCTAACTCCAATCTTCTTCTCATTCTAACTAAAAGGCAGTGAGTACAACAACGGAAACAAAGTAAAATCGGCTATGATATGCTTCCTTTGTACTTACGTGTGTGATTGCTGGTCTATTTAAATTGGCTATTTTTTAATTCAGACTGGTTATTCATATTTCTTAAGTAGGACCTGATTAATTTTTATGCAAGTTATTATTCTGTTATTTTCTCTCTTTCTTATATAAGCTTTCTTTTTTCAAAACTTGTGGAAGATTTCTTTTCTAGTAAGGCAAAGCCACCTGGTTGGTATTTTGCTCTCAATTGTCCTGAGGAATAGACGCTTATCTCTCTGGAAGCAAGAATACAGTTTCTTGGTACTCACAGGCTAGACCAACAGGCAAGCCTGGGAAGAGGGGAGGGTTACTCTTTCCTGCTTTAGACTCCAAGGGATTTGGAATCTGGGGGGTCCCTCCAGGGAAGGGTTGGGGACACCAGAGAGAGGAAAGGGGGGTCAGGCCCTATAAATCCCTGACCTGGTGGCAGCCTATCAGATCTAAGCTGGAGATTAAGCTTAGAGGACTTCATGCTAGTACCTCATATTTGAACTCTAAGGTTCAGATTGAGGAATTATACTATGACACCCCCCCAGTAAAATGTCAGTTGAAAAATAGAATTCATAGCTCAACTTAAATGTACGTGTTTACGGTGCTTTATATACCGGTAGTTATTCGTAGCAATAACAATAAAATGATTAACAGTAATAAAAGCAACCCCATGGCCAGCAGTAACACTTGGATTGTAGGCATCCCACAGAAATCAATGGCACAGTTTCATTTGACTTCAAGATAGCAACATTGGGCACTCATTGCATCTAATCTTTTCAGCTTCCATTTGGTTTCTGCTATTCTGAAATGAGCGGTAGAGAATCTAGCTATGAATCTGTGACAGCACCACGCAAGGGCAATGAAAAACAAAACTTCGGCTGCCATTTGAGTTAGTATGCTTTTTTGCATGCTGCTTTCATAATCCATTCATATGCAACAGCAAAAATACTGAAGGCCCTGTTCTTACTGTTGAAAAGGTTTTATCAAATGAAGCTCTGACTCCTGCATGAAAGTTCAGCAAGAAAATCGAGGAACATCTGCATAGCTTGCTTTTATTAAATAAGCCCTTCATGGTTTTCTTTATGCTCCTGGATGAGCTTAGAAACAGCAGCCATTATTTCTTACTCAAAATAACATTATTGTGTTCTTACAGTACCCAAAGAGTTCAGAAACTGGTTAAGATACACTCTTACTAAATGCTACTTTAGTCTCTGGCATTCAGCTTATAATGTTAGCCATGTTCTAAAGGATTTCTCCGAAAAGATTATTAATTCTTGTTCAAACAAAGAAGCATTAATGAGAACCAAGGTTTTCCACAGCAATTTCAAAAGCAAACTTCACTATATATAGTACGTTTCTGGTCGAATATGTTATTCTTTGGCTAGTCTTTGTGGAAAAGCCCCATAGAATTTAGTATAGAATGCAGACCTTTCTATACATATTTTAAGCCATCCTACATTTATATCTCTTCAATAGAATTCTCAGAGAAAAAGTTACATTATGAGGAAGTCGAGGTTGAGAGAACAGATCAATACTTAAGGGGCAAATACATTTCAGGGATATTCTAATTGCCTTCTCCCCAAAGAAGTATTACAACTCAAGAAATTCAAAATTCCTGTTAAACTTAACAAAAATCAAAAAAAGTATAGAAATACAAAGTTAGGGCACCCAAACACTTTAACTCTCCTTGTATTGACAAAGTAAGCTTATAATGAAGGTTTAGTGTTTGTGGTCCTAAAGTGCATGAAACTGATCTATAAAGACACTCAATTTTTCCCCTTCTCAGTAATGTAACTATCTTGCAAAATCTTTATGTAGTTACTCCTAACTTACACAAGGAGCCACCCTGAGGTGGATGGGACTGTTGATGTAAAAACTACTCATATACACAGATTTTGGTGGACTGATATCTTAATGCTGTTAGCACCAAAATACATTAAAATAGAAATTAATCTTCCATTGATGCCATAACAGTAGTTGTACGGCCATTGTAACAGCTCTGCAGGAGAAAATTACACTGTCAATTCAAGAATGTTTGACATTGTAAAGATTTCAAAATGCAAGCAGAGAGGAGAATTTCATCAACAAAGTAATTACTCTTTTGGACTCAAAACACTGTCAATGGAACAGTAATTATTTCATGTTAAGGTTTTGCCAGCTTATGTTGCAGATAAAAAGTGTTATGTAACACTATTGTGTGCATATGCAACAATTGCTTTGCAAATGTAAAACTCCCCTGGCGGTTTTAAATTTCCTAAAGAAAGAAAACTAAAAGGCATATGTCAACACTATGAATTAAATGCTTGCAAAATTTTAGCTTTTAAAATTAATTTGCTTTTTAGCCAGAGGCAGTTAAATATGCACCAGAAACCAAAATGGAAAGCTACTTTTCCCCGTCCCTAGAAGTTTCCTTTAGAATTAATTTAGTATGTGTGGAAAGTTCCAGAATGATGTGCGTGCGCGCGCGCGCGCGCACACACACACACACACACAGACCAACAAAGAAAACACAGAGGAGGCACAAAACTCTCAACTCTCAAAATATTTGAGTACTTCCGAGCACACCAAATTCCTGCCGATGGTCCACTAGTCAGGAATGTGCGTGATCTACTTTTTTTTGCAGACATGCACTGATTGCTGTGAATGCAGCATGTGATGCACATGAACAATTGAAAACTGGGGTTTGCAATCCCATGTTTATTCATACAACATGAACTATGATAATAAAAGGCTCCCCACACTCTCAGACTAATATACATCAACCTGGAAGAACCACTTCAGTATGGTACATCTAAACTGCAGATTTAACTCACATTACCTACACTCAAGTCACTTCTCGCAAGTTAGCACAGCTGCATTGTGAGCTGCTGTGGGGACTTATGGGAAGGCATTCGAGAACTAGTGGCACTCAAGCAGAGCTAGCCTGCTTTCACTCTGCAGAGTGACTGTGTTTGCAACTGACTAGTTGCACTACCTTGAGTTTTAGCCTGTACACCTGACAAGCCAGGCGACTTGAGTTAAAAGCACCACTACAATCAAGTTAAGGGTTTGTGTATGTGGATGGGACTTGAATTAGGGGCAATGCTTGAGTTATGACATGAGGCTTGTCTTCACTGCAAAGTTAACTCAAGTCATTTCAGTTCTTTGCTTCTCTACTGAAACTGCCAACAGGGATATCAGTGCCCATTGATTTTTTTTTTCTGGTGCAGATCCCTGTCCTTTAGAAACTGGGATTGTGGAAGAGAGGGAGATTTTTAAGACATAGGGGACAGTTAGGTGTCCAACTCCTATTGAAAGTCAAAACCTATTTGTGCCTTTGAAAATCTACTCCTAAATCAACGACCACAGTAGATTTGAATTGAGCCATCAGCTCGTGTTTGAAATACTCATAAGAAAATCTAAGGGCTTGTCTACCCTGCACTTCGGTGGTGTCAATTGTGGAGTGTACCGAAGTGTTGTGCTTTAAGTGCCCTACACATGGACACTGCTGGCACAAACTAAAAGGTACCTAGTTCGCATTAACATAGTCCTATTCAAAAAAGGACATAACCTTAAATGCTTGAGGTGAAGTCTTTTTTTCCCTATTTCATTGAAACTAATTTTTTATTCCATCTTCATGAACTGTTTATATCAGGTCTTTAACTTGATCCTACACTTATGACATCTTTTCACAATTTTTTTTTCTAAGCATGATCGTTTGCATTACGAAAAACATGAAAAGTTGCTGATTTCAACTGTTTCTGTAGCCAAATTTCAGTTTCCAAATAACTTTAAAAAACATAGAATTTCTTGGGGTGCAGTTTGCAGTAATAACTAAGCCTATGTCTACACAAGCATTTTTTCTTAAAATTCCTCATTGTTGCCAGGGCTGTCCCTAGGGGGATGTGGGACCCGGTGCGGAAGTGATGAATCTATCACTTTTGGGACCAGCACGTCATTTCCAGTACCGACAGCGCCGGCCAATTGCACTGGCCCGCATGGTCTCCCAAAACATGGTGCCTGGAGCAGTTTCCCCGATTTGCTGTACCCAAGTGATGGCTCTGACTGTTGAACAGCCAAAGTTGTAGCTCCAGTGGAGTACCAACAGAGCATAGCACATGACTGGGTCTCCTATCCCCTATTTTAATACAAAGAATAAGTATTACACCAACAATGAGAGCACCGGAGTAGACTAGCCACCTGTATTTTTACTGCTGTGTCATCTGACCCTGCTTGGAGCAGACCGTGAAAACACAGCACACAAAGCACAGATGGATGATCTACCTTTTTGTTTTCAGCATTGCTGTGACTGTGATGAAGCTGCACCAGTGGGAGTGCAACAGTGGGTCATTTTAAGAAAATTGTTAACCTAGACTTGGCCTTCCTGAGCTGCAGTGACTTTGAATAAGTGGCCTGACACTGGGAGAAATGCTGCATATTCACATTAAAAAACATTTTGATGGACATTTATTTTATACTTTGCAAACATACATGAGCTTGTAGAATCTGTAGGAAATTATTCCATATTACCCTTTAAAGCAGATAATTGTTATTTATCATTTACAATGTGGTGGCACTTGGAAGGACAACATGACAGGGCCCCACAGTACTAGATGATATACAAACATACAGCAAATGATAGTACCTCCAGGGAAACCAGAACAGATTTAATAGTGAAATGGGTTCAAGAGTTATCCATTGCTGTCAACAATTTCAGATGACTAATTACAACATCTATGATGCACAACTTTGGCAAATTTTCATCTGAAGTAGTGACTGTGAGACTAAAAAATAATAAGATTCAGACAATGAAGTTCACTGAAGGCCAGGGAGGAAGGCTGGTCTTGTGATTAAAGCACTGGTTTTAAGCCAGATGACATTTAGATTCAATTTCTGACACAGACTTCCCAGATGTCCTTGGGCAAGTCACTTCATCTCTTTGAGCCTTAGTTTCTTTCAACAATACAATGAGGATGATCAAATATTTTCTATCTATTGCCTATTTAAATTGTAAATCCCTCACATCAGGAAATATCTTCTACTATGTGTTCATATGATTCATAAAAACATAAAAAAGGTCATACAGGTCAGACCAAGGTCCATCTAGCCCAGTATCCTGTCTTCTGACAGTAGTCAATGCCAGGGGCCCCAGAGAGAATGAACAGAACAAGTAATCATTAAGTGATCCATCCCCTGTTGCCCATTCCCAGCTTCTGGCAAGCAGGGCCGCCCAGAGAGAGGGCAAGTGGGGCAATTTGCCCCAGGCCCCGGGCCCCGCAGGGGCCCCCATGAGAGTTTTTTGGGGCCCCTGGAGTGGAGTCCTTCACTTGCTCCAAGGGCCCCGGAAAACTCTTGTGGGACCTAGGCCCCTGGAGTTTCTTCCGCTCCGGGTCTTCGGCAGCAATTCGGTGGCGGGGAGTCCTTCCACTATAGGTCCCACCGCC
Organism: Chelonoidis abingdonii; assembly: GCF_003597395.2. NCBI lineage: Eukaryota > Metazoa > Chordata > Testudines > Testudinidae > Chelonoidis > Chelonoidis abingdonii. The sequence continues at coordinate 24,380,920 of NC_133785.1, forward strand.
AAAGTACAGGATCTTCGGGGCACTTCGGCAGCGGGTCCCAGAGAGGAAGGACCCCCTGCCATCGAATTGCCACTGAAGCAGAGGCCCCCGCCGCCGAAGACTCCAGCCCCCCTGAATCCTCTGGGCAGCTCTGGCTAATAGCCATTGATGGACCTATCCTCCATGAAATTATCTAGTTCTTTTTTGAACCCTGTTATAGTCTTGGCCTTCACAACATCCTCTGGCAAGGAGTTCCACAGGTTGATTGTGCGTTGAGTGAAAAAATACTTCCTTTTGTATGTTTCAAACCTGTTGCCAATTAATTTCATTTGGTGACCTCTAGATCTTGTGTCATGAGAAGGAGTAAATAATGCTTTTTTATTTAATTTCTCCACACTAGTCATGATTTTATAACACCAGTCATGATTTTATAGCACAATAGCACAATTTTATAGCACGATTCTTAGCACAATGGGGTAGAGATCTTGATTGGGGCCAGTAGGTGGTACTGTAAGACAAATAAATAATAATAGTAATAGAGTTAGGACAATTGTTTATAGTCATAGATAGCGTAGTTGTTCTTGTGTTCCTTCCTTACCATTGTGTAATTTGAGACTGCTCAACTTAAGAGTCTATCAGTAATTTTGATTGCATTAACAGTTAATACCAAAAAAGCTCACAATAACAAGCATCAAAATAGCACAAATGCTTACCCAGGGCTTATTTTCACTTCCTTGGTCTAGAAATAGTGCAGCTATTGTCACAGGGATAAGTTTTATCATAATATTTCCCATAATTTCTGGCTCTGCCTGGGTTAATTAAACAAAGCTCAAAGCAGGGAGGTGAGGGACCGTCAAGGAGCCTGTTATGGCTGCCTCTTAGGGCCTCACCTACTTGTGGGCTCTAAACTGTGCCACTGGTATAAGGCAATAGTCTATAATGAATCACATGCCAGTGGAAGATTGGCAGAGTTTTTCTGTGCCTCATCCACTTCCTGACCCCAACGTGTCACATACACCAGGGCTGGGGAGGACATAGGCTCAGGACCAGCTGTAGCACACTTGAACTAGCTGGTTGCTCTCCTCCAAAAGATGTATTTTCTACTGGGCATTTGTGGCCAGCTCCTCTGTGCTGCTTGAGCAACACAAAACAATCACGTAATACAATAGAGAATCTGGCCCCAGGTCTCCACTTGACCACATTGGGGAACTGTGATTATTCAGGTCACAGCGTACACTCTCTCTTTGTCACACAGACTCTTTTTCAATTACATTTATTTTTCTATGTTTTAACTCAGACTTTTTTTGGGGTGGGGGAGGGGAATTTACATTTATTTTTTAGTACAGAAGAGAATGGAAAAAAAGAGGCTAGAATTATCACAGTGAAAATATCCCTCACTTTCTGCATCAAACATCAAAGCACTAATGCTTGCAGGCTTCAAAGAATCTCTCTGTGACTGAAGACCTACCTCAGGGGGTGCTTACTTAAAAAAAGTAATTTCTGCTTAAATGAATACATCACCATTATGAGACAGTTCTATATAAATATAAATGGAATATTATTGTTCCATTGTGAAGCTACATCATACAATAATTGAAAAATTCAGAAGATGAATTTGTTGTTAATTATCCTTTAGTATTCACCTGTATATTCCTATTAGAGATTCAGGAGGCCATTACTGCACGAGCACGCTGCGTACATTTCTCACGCCATCCTAACAGCTGATGGCACCTCTTCATTGGAAATGTGCACTCTACTCCTTAGGTAATTATGTAGAGCATGATTGTGGCCTTGAGCTCTATCTGTTCAATATTTTAAATTAGATTTTTACCATAGAAGTGCATATTAACACTAAAGGGGTATTACAATGCAGCAAATGTGATAAAACAGATCAACTTTAAACTTATGTATGTTTTTTCTGTTGTTTCAAGAATCATAATTCCATTAATTTAAGTCTTCTAAGAGGATCTAATTATACTAATCAGCTCTTACTTCACTTGGAGTAGCTCAGGATTTTCTGTATTCTAAATCTAAATATGCACCTTGATAAAAGAGCCCTGCAGTTCTACCACCTCTGGCTGTGATCTTGTCAGCTCTTATAAACGAAATGGGGTCAGATCCTATCAATACTTGGATGAGAGACCTCCAAGGAAAAGCCTGTGCTCCAGGAGGTAGTGTGCTGATTCAATAAAGTAGCAATCTTTCCTTTTTCAGAGTATTTAACTGATGACCTGGCATTGTGTTTCTGGATGTGTAAGTCTCTTGAATAAGAAAGGAAGAAAGTTAGTTCTGACTTCTTCCAGTCAGTCATTAAAGATCCCAAAGTACTATTTGCAAGAACAGGGGTGCTAACTCCATTACCCTTGTCAAAATTACAATTTAAGTGATTATTTGTTGCCTAGTTTAAATTCCTCCTGCTGCTCTAGCTGGATATGCTCTTCTTAACTGGGTTAATGTACTGCCAAAAGCAAGGTGATGAGCGCAGAATGAGAACCTGTATAGAATATGTGACAGATAAGGCAGTATCCTGCAACATCTTTGGTAGAACTTACTGAAGTAAGTTGAAATAACTTTGAAGTCCATTGTATTATAAATGCAAAATGTATTTATTGTTGAGGGATTGTATGTAACTTCTCTAGGGAGGAGTTTTGGCCAATGTAAATCCTTGGGAAGTGTTATGAGCTTCAAATAATGTGCCAGGCAAGAAGAAACTTTTGGGACAAACAAACATAAGTGGGTTTTCTTAGGAAATATCTGGGAGAGAGGTCCACCTCTGGAATCAACCTTTTGAAGCTATGCCTAAGGAAAGAATCACTGTGTGACTATTTACTTATTTATGGTCTGTGAAGATCTAAGATCCCAGCTGTATAAAGGCGAACATATAAAAACTCTTATGAAATGGTAAACAAATGAAAAAATCCTTTGTGAGGTTGGAAGGGCTGAATCTTACCACAGCCATTGATGGAGTCGGGAGGTGATTTCTGGTCAACTTATTGGTATGAGTGTAAGTTCTTTCATTGTATTTAACATGTTTTCTCTGTAATACCTTTCCCTTAAGAATAAATGTGCTTGCTTAGAAAGGGCTGCAGGGTAATTCTGGAGCAGCGAACTGCAGCCAGTGGGAGCCGCGATAGGCCAAATCTGCAGATGCAGCAGGTAAACAAACCGGCCAGAACTGCCAGGGGCTTTCCCTGAACAAGCGGTGGCCCGCCTTTGAGAAGCACTGGTTTATAGCATCTGAGGAGAAAGCAAAGAGCAGGCACAGACCCAATTAGGCCATCTGACTTGCTGAGGATATCACAGTGTAAGCATGAAACTATGCAGCCTGGAAATATCCCAATCAAAAGGGAGAAAGATGCAAGTCTTCCCTCAAGAAAAGTGACAGCCGAGGAGCAGGAAGCCTAGAGGGGTGCCCTGGGTGGGCCACAGAGGGGGGAAAAGAAGTGCAGGTGCCCTGAAATGTGACAGAACAGAACAGAATTTCCTGCTTTACTCTGTAGTACCGTGTTTCTGAGTGCTATTAAGTTGGTACATTTCAGTGGTAGGTGAATGTTTTATATACATTGCGTACCGCTTATAAATCCATCTGTAAAATGCTTTAGGGTTTTTCTGCATGCCAGGGAGCCATTTACTATTATTATAGTAGTAGCATTTCTAAAGCATTCTACACTGTACTCTAGATACATCATATAAATTGGTGATGAGCTATATGGGTCAGGAGAAAAAAAAAAAGGCCCCTCTGAACCATTACACATTTCTAGAACTAAATTCTAACTGAAATTTAATACGTTAAAATATTCAGATACATTTCTTCTGACTTTCTGTTTCCTGCTGAGACTAGACATTGAAGTATAAAAAAATGTCATAAGAAAGTAGTTTCTTATGCAATGTGTAGCCCAGTTCTGCAAATTCTAGAGCTGTAGGGTGCCTTTCATCTGAGAGATTCAAAGTGTTCTGAAAATATTGTATCTTTTTTTCTTTTAGTTATACTGGTAAACCCCACTGATATTAATGGAATTACTTTAGATTTACTGATGTAAAGAGGGGGAGCTAGATTTGTCCTCCAGAATAAATTTTACAGTTTAAAAAACTGAGGCACAGAAAACTGAAAGGATTTGTTCACAATTCATAGAGATTCTACAAAAGACCTGAGAATATAACCCAGTTCCTCTGCTTCCCTGTATTATGCTTTAACCACTAGACAGTACCTCCTTGCTTATTCATCTGAACATTGGGATTTGTATGTGAACTGAACTCTTACGACCAAACATTGTGAGGTTCACTCTGCACAGGAATAAGTAAATGTCAGTAGATGTTGAGGCATGAGTGAAGAAACTTACTAGAGTATGTGTGATGGGAGTACGTAGATGAGAGACAGGGGATTCTCTGATCCAAAAAGAAACAAAAAGGTGAGCAAATGTTTCAATAAGCAAGTTTCCTCATCTATGTCTCTCTTTGTATATTTTAGGAATATAATTTACAGGTGACTCTAGCAAGATTTAATACATGCTCCCAGCAATAACTCATGAAAACACAATAGATCTTACTGACCCATGCAGCATTATAGGAATATACTTTCGCATGGGTAAACTATTCTTGAGCAGTTTCTCAAAAATAGTAAAGCAAAAAGAGGCTCTCCTTCAATAACCAAAATGCATAATAGCATTTGCCAGTTTGTGCTTTTTTGTATAGGTCAGTTTAAGAAAAAAATTACTCTATATTCATTTTTGAGTATATCTTGTACAGGCATTATAAGCATAATGTACATCAGCTTAGTAAGTGGGTAGGGAAATTTTATATATGAACTGGTGGAAGGGTTTGATTATTGCTAAGCTGAGGGAATATTGGGAAAAAATTGTACGCATTTACCTAAATTTTAAATTAAATTCATTTCAGCCATGCTTCAATTATTTTGCATTTGATTCTACAAAGATTTGATTGATCCAGCTTTTCTCGCATACTATACATGCTTTGCAGGCACTGAATATTAAGCTTGCACATGCAGTAAGACAAGTTAATGCTTAATTTGCGTATATGAGTATTCACAGTAGAATGTTTTCTATTCTATTTAATATATGTTCTTATACTGCTCTTATCATTGTAGTACCTGAGCACCTTCCAGCAGTGTATTAAGTGACATGATTAACATCGGTCACACATGGTTTATTCTTTCTCTCCTTCTCTCCCCAAGAGTACAAATGTGTGTGCAGGATAGTGCTTTGTTTTTGTAGGCTTAGGTGTTTTTTAAACAAACACATAGTGTGTATTTTAGAGAAGGCAAAGTCCAAAAGATCTCTCTGCACTTGGAGCAGAATGTGGTGAGGTTTGTGATGGTCCTTAGTCAGTGGGAATTCATTCCACATGTGAGATGCATATTTTGCAAGGAATGAGTAACTGTGAAAGAACGCAGAGAGTCAAATAAGGCAAAAATCTTGAATGAATCAAGATGTGCCATGGAATCTCTATGGATTGAAATTCCATGCCTGAATAGTTAGACTATAGGAATAGGAATGCAACAGACTATATGACGAGGATGGAGATGATGATTGTGAAATGCTCATGGAGATTACAAGCTACCACTGCAGAAAACACAATAATAATGGGGATTTCAGCTACCCTCATATTGACTGTGTGTGTGTCACCTCAGGAAGGGATCTAGAGATAAAATTTCTAGATACTATAAATGACTGCTTCTTGGAGCAGCTTGTCTTGGAACCCACTAGGGAAGAAGAGATTCTTGATTTGAATTCTAAATGGAGCACAGGATCTGGTTTAAGAGCTGAGTATGCTGAACCATTTGGTAATAGTGACTATAATGTAATGAAATTGAACATCCTCATAGCTAGGGAAATGCCAAAGAAACAAAGTAGCGTTTAATTTTTAAAAAGAGGAACTACACAGAAATTAAGAAACTAGTTAAATTAAAAGGAATAATCACAAGGGTGAAATGCCTGCAAACTACACAAAGACCACAATAGAGGCTCAAACTAAAAGTAAACCACAAATAAAAAAAAAACAGTCAAAGGACCAAAGGTTCTTAAACAAACTAATTAGTCATGGGATAAAATAGAAGGTACTTTTGTGGATCAGTAACTGGTTAAAATATAGGAAGCAAAGGGTAGGAATAAATGGCCAGTTTTCACAATGGAGAAAGATAAATTGCAGGGTCCCCCAAAGAACTGTACTGCAACTAGTGCTGTTCAACATTTTCATAAGTGATCTGGAAAAGGGGGGTGAACAGTGAGGTGGCAAAATTTGCAGAACATGCAAAATTATTCAAGATAGTCAAGGTCAAAGCTGATTGTGAAACATTGCAAGGTATCTCACAAAACTGGGTGACAGCAACAAAATGGCAGATGAATTTCTGTTGATAAGTGGGAAATAATGCACATTGGAAAAAAATAATCCCAAGTATACATACAAAATGATGGGGTCTGGAGTAGCTGTTGCCACTCAAGAAAGAGACTTTGGAGTTATCACAGATAATTCTCTGAAAACATTCACATAATATGCAGTGGCAGTCAAAAAAAAAAAGCTAATGTTAGGAACCATTCGGACAGAGATAGATAATAAAACAGAAAATATCATAATGCCACTATATAAATTCATAGTATGCTCACATTTTGAATACTGTGTGCAGTCCTGTTGCCCGATCTATAAAAAAGAGATCTTAGACTTGAAAAAGGTACAGACAAGGGCAACAAAAATGATTAGGGGCATGAAACAGCTTCCATACCAAGCGAGATTAAAAAGACTGGAACTTTTCAGCTTGGAAAAGAGACAGCTAAGGGATAATATGATAGAGGTCTATAAAATCATTAATGGTATACAGAAAGTAAATAGGGAATTGTCATTTACCCCTTCATGTAACACAAGAACTAGGGGTCACTTGATTAAATTAATATGAAGCAAGTTTAAAACAAACATAAGGAAGTACTTCTTCACAGAACACATACTATGTGGAATTCATTGCTATGGGATATTGTGAAGGCCAAAAGTATAACTGGCTTCAAAAAAGAATTTGATATGTCATGAAAGATAGATCTACGGATATTAGCCAATATGGTCAGGAATGTAATCCCATGCTCCTGGAGGGCCCCAAACCTCCAACTGCCAGAAACTGGGATGGGATGATAACAGATAGATCATTAGAAATCACCAAATTCTGTTAATTCCCTCTGAAGCATCTAGCATTGGCGACTGTCAGAAGACAGGGCACTAGGCTAAACTGACTTCACTTGCTGCACTGAGGACTACACGTGAAAAGACTTGGTGTTAGTGATTGTGGTGAATGCAGTAAATCCGACACCCTTATTATATTTACATGGGATGAAACAGGGTTTGATCCATCAAGGGCACAAATTTTCCAAAACCCCATCACAGGCAACTAAACAAGGCAGACTAGGATCCAACCATGGTCTTTAGTATATGCACACAACTCTTCTGTAACCAGAGAAAAATAAATTAAACTATGCACCCAGCCAATAAATCTCACAGTGGACTTTGTTTTTCCCCCTAGAAAAGCTGTCTCGGGTATGTCCTACATTGTCCTTAAATCAAATGGTTTAATATTTTTCTAAAAAATTCCTACTCCAGTATATCTGCCACCTCACCTTTCACTGAGAGTCCTAGACCCCTTGGGACTTCTTCCAGCCTTCCCTATTAGGAGAGGGTCATGATCATCTAGTCAGGAAACAGATATACCACCATGTCACAACTAACAAACCTTGAATTCCAAAATTGAGCCTTAAATGTTGCATGTAAACTCAATCCACAGAGGAAAGAAAACAGTGTCAGTAGCAACAACAACTCACTACCCCTTTTTGAATCCTCCAGCCTGTCATCTACCTTTCTATCCAGGTACTGACTTGGCCCCCATCAGTAAAACACTGGAGCAGCTCCCAATAATTTAAAAATAGAAACAACAATTTACATCTGTTTACATGAGTGCACCTGTGTTAATGCTGATGAAAAACTACTTTGGAGAAATGGGTTTTGCATTTAGCTCTGAATATGCAGAGATCAGTTGTCACTCTCTCTTGCAGTAATGAGTTCCATGGTGTTGTGAAAGTTCTGTTTTCTGAACATGTTGTAGAGTAGTTAGATTTCTTCATCAAAGGAAGTGTGGACAATCTCAGCTAACAGGTGGTCCAGAGGTTTTCTTCTCTCATTTACCATTCAGGAAGGGTTGGGGTAAGAGACTCAAATTGGTGGCTCTAATTGCTTTCACCACTTATATTACTTCTAGATGTATGAAAGCATCGTTTTCTTGGAATAAAAGCCTTATGTTTCTGATCCTTCTCTTGGCTTGTTCTTTTCATAGCCTGTGTGTCCCAGGGTGGAGTGAAGAGGAGTCACTCTTCCACAAAACAATTTTAGACCATAGAGGGTCTACAAGGCATGATTTCACACTGCAGCAGCAGAAAACTAGGGTTTTTGTTTGTCTCTTTTACAGCAATGCTATAGATTTGTAGAAATGCTGTGCTTCTGAGTCTGTCTGCACCAGGCAGCATTTTCCACCACTGTTGCTCAAATTTGCTCCTTTATTGCTTTCTGTGTCACAGAACATCTGTGAATCAGGTGAGGGCATGGACAGGTGCAGTGATGCTAACAGCAGTCAGCAAGTAGCTGTAGCACTTCATTAATTCATTTCCAGCCCTCTTGGTTGGGTAAAGTATGGTATATAGAATTTTAAAATGTGGTGATCATCTCCGCTGAGTCATACTCTGCTGTAGGGGTTCTTAGAACCAGATGCTTAAAGGGCATAGGACATCTATAGGTGGATGTAGGGATAATTACTGGTTTAGGGGATGAACCCACTGCCAATAGAACAGTGAAAGGGCAACTTGTCCTTTGAAAAATCAGTGACTCCAGAACTTGAAACTCCTATTCATTTCTGCGGTGCTTACATAATAAACAACATAGATGTAAACAATCTTATTCACAGCAAGATAAAGCAGCCAATTGTGGGGTATATCCCTTTTGTGCTACTCTTGACTTAACACTCCTTAACAACCACCCACTGTGCTGAAAGAAAAATTATAGGAAGGAAGCAATAAATTAAATAATAAGTTTAAGAGCAGTTGCTACGCTATTACTGTGGTGCTATATAATTAAGGATTTTGAGTGGGTCTGAGCACATTTTAAATCTTTGAAACTTTTCTATAGATAATGGTATTCAAAAGTTTATACTGTATACACATTTTTACATAAATGAGGCTATTCTGATAAAATACATAAAATCACAATCCTTTTAATCAGTCCTCTTTTGTAATCTAAAGTATTTAAATTATTATTCATTTTCATCTGACAGGGATTTGAAGGGGATTTCAATGCAAACAGTCCCCTCTGTGAGCAATTGTCAGGCTAAGCTATAACCCTAATAACGTGAGATTTGTAGAAGCGAGGATTGTGTGAGGCGAGTGGGAAAGAACTGTGTGAGAAGTTGTTGCAACCTTGAGTCAGATAAGTACGGAATGTAGACTGTAGTTTAAATTAGTGAGAAAAATAAGATACCAGGATGACCTATGTATAAACAAAATGCAGCTGTTGCACATTATTGTTTGTAACAAAAGGTATAAATGCTTGCTGTAATTTTTTGTCAGCTGTTTAGCTCTCTCCCTCCATGCAATTGCTAGAGATAATAAAGTATCTGACTTTGCTACAGCTAGAGAGTCAGAACTCTGTTTTTCTCCAACACATCATTTGTGGGTTTTAATTAATGTTTATTTTTTCATTATTAAAAGACAATGTTCCCATTAAAAATAATCCAGCCTTCAACAAAAAATTGTCATTATATACCCTTTTCTTGAAGGAGCACCAGTTCTATGTTGAAGGTCCTTAATTGAAATTCTCGATAGATTTTTAGCAACGGTGGCAAAAATCTTTTTACTTGAGATTTTTTTTAAATGTGGCTTCTCTTAGACCAAACACAAGTGTCAGCTCATTAAATTCCATGATGGTCTCTGAAAGATACTGTCTTGAAGCTTAAAATTAAAAGCTACAGTGCCTGAACATGCAGACCACTAACAGCTAGCTAAAAACACAGTTCTGCGAAGACTAACTGACAGAATAATGATGGAGGAAACTTGACGTGCCATAATTTTATACTGCTATTGTCATCAAAACTCATCTCTATTTGTGTTATCAATTTTAGAGGCTTTCGTTTTGGGTTTTTTTTGGTAAATTGTCCCATTGTTTCATATTTGTCATTTTAAAAATGGTTTAAAAATTACTTTCTTTTTAAGAGAAAGCTGAGATTCTCCTTTATATTTCTTTGTGCCCCAAATTATAGGAAGTCTGCAGTCACAGGCTGCATGATCGGCTGAAGCTAGTTCTCTCTCTCTCATACAATGACATATGCAGCAACAAATGTTTGACTCTGACAGACATCCACAAAGGTATAGTTGCTATAGCAACTGCCATATCAAGCATTCCTCGGTGAGAAATATATGCTTGTTCTACCTGGTTAATCAATATTTATACTGCCGGAATTACAGAGTATCTTACTTTTACCAACTGTACAATATGTAAAGTACCACTGCCATGTAGTTGTTTAATCTGAATAAGAATCCAGTTGGTATGTGCCTGTGAATTATTGTATTTACATTACTTTTATACAATAAGTACAAATGTGTGCTGCCAAATGCAACGTGTATCCTGACTATTCTATTGATTTGAATGAAATGGCCATCCTCAAAAATGTCAGCAGAAGAGGAGGCAGGAAGGTTACACAATAAATGGGATTAAGAGTTTCACATTTCGCACTGGTGGTCATACAAAGAAATGGAAAGGAAAAAGTGACAGAGATTTATGTAATTTGCGCACAAAAGCAAATTCTTGGCTCTGGACAAAGAATACAAGATGCTGATTGTCCCCGCCCATCTGAATTCCTGGGTAAAATATACCCAGAGAAGGGGATCATACTGGGAGAGAAACCATCATTATTCATTTAGAGTAATAGCTACAACCTTCTTATTCTATAAACATCTCCACAGTAGCTTAAAAAAATCCCATAAGGATAACAGAGCTAGGGGCATGGAGACAATTTTGTATCGGTTTTGAGGAAGTGATGAAACAGAGCAACTACCAGCCAGCACAGCAGGGACTAAAGACAGACTCTGGGCCCAGCTAGCTCCACCCTGTTATACCTGCAGCCAATGCCTGCCCTCCTGAAGGTGCTTGGGACCGTGACCAGGCCCCTCTCAAGACTCACAAGAGGACCCCACAGGAAGCAGGCCACCCAGCTAAGTGGACTAGAGAGGCCATGTCCCAAACTAAACAGACATTGGTAGGAAGTAGCCCAGGGCAGCAAATTTAGACTCCCTGCTAGGAAGGCTACTCCTGTTCAGGGGTTGAAAAACACCAGGTCTGGGGCTGGAATCTGGTGGAGAGGGCAGACTTAGCTCCCCCTACCTTCAAGACTGAGATCTGCAACAAAGCCAGGGGCTGGAGGCCATCCACTCTAACCACTAGAATGTCTAGCCACCCAGAATGCCCAATTGCAGTATGACTTTGATATTAACAATTAATAAAAATGAAGAGTAATCACAGATATCAGGTGATAAAATTCTCAGTACAACATATCTAAACAGAATGATGACCGATCCCTATGTAGTACTTCAGTCACCTGATTTGAGATTTTAGGGGCATAGTCTATATCAGTGGTGGGCAACCTGCTGACCGTCAGGATAATCCGCTGGTGGGCCACGAGACAGCGTGTTTACATTGACCATCTGCAGGCACAGCCGCCTGCAGCTCCCAGTGGCTGCAGTTCGCTGTTCCCGGCCAATGGGAGCCACGGGAAGTGGCGTGGGCCAAAGGGACGTGCTGGCTGCCGCTTTCCGCAGCTCCCATTGTCCAGGAATCGTGGACACTGGGAGCTGTGGGAGCCCATGCTTCTGGATAGTCAATGTAAACAAACTGTCTTGTGGCTCGCCAGATGATTACTCTGATGGGCCACGTGAGGCCCGTGGGCCGCAGGTTGCCAACCACCATTCTACTTGCACAATTCCATTTTTCATATAGTTCCAGGCTATAATATGACCTTTAAACTTGGGGAAACCGGAATTTCTAGTAACATAACACTTATAGATATGACTTGTTTCCAAATTGCATTTCTTTTTAGAAATGTTAAGAGGGTGATCACAGGAAGATATATTTCTGTACATATGAAGAAGTTATGCAGTTATTCTCAAGTCTATGCAAGCATTCTGAACATAATGCTGAATGTACTAGTGTAATAATGCAAAGGGGCATTATATTTCAGACAAACCAAAATCCGCTTGGTTTGTCTGCTACATAACATAGATTGATATTCAGGATTGCCATTAAACGATCTAATTTTTCATTATTACATTCTAGACATTTAGGGAATTTAATTTAAGTAACAGAAAGTAGATGATAGTTTCTTCCTCTACAGTTATTCAATATCGATTTCTGATTTCACAATGCCTTCATTACGTAGGCTTAACATTCGTAGCAGAAGGGAAAAAAGTGATGGTGCTAGGCAGAGATGCATGCAATTTAAAAAAAAAATCCTGCCCTGGTGATCTACTTTTATGCCCAACATTATGCAGAAATGTGACTCAAGTCAACCATTGTACTCTGAGTTCAAAACAACATAGGTTTGGGACATTTCCCAGAATCCTGAATTAAATATGGGGTAAGATTGTAGAGGAAAGTCTACAAGGCCTTTGGTATTATGATAAAGGGGTTCTGCCACAAACAAAGGCCCACAGAACAAAGGAGGTAGCTGCTGGAAAAGAAGATATAGTCCTGAGGTAGCAGGTTTTAGTTGTTTGTTTTGACATTGCTACCAGATCTCAGACTCAGGAAGGCCTGAGTTCTCTGAAGGAAGAAACATACACTAAGAGGTGCCATATTGTTTGTTTAAAAGAAATATGGTTTGATCTGGTCTGCCATTGTCATAAACAGATAGCTAAGGGTTAATGTCTCTTTCACCTGTAAAGGGTTAACAAACAGTGAACCGAAACACCTGACCAGAGGACCAATCAGGAGACAAGATACTTTCAAATCTGGGTGGAGGGAAGCTTTTGTTTGTGTTCTTTGTTCTCTGTCCGTGTTCTCTCTGGGGTCTGAGAGGGACCAGACGTAACCAGATTCCTCCAATCTTTCTAAGAAAATCTCTTCTGTTCTAATTCTAGTAAGTGTCAGGATAAAGGCGGCTTTAGTCTTTTTGTTTTTCTTTATTTGCAAATGTGTAGTGTGCTGGAAGTAGTTTAATTTGTATTGTGCTGGGGGGGGGAGGTTTTCTTTCTAGTGTCTATAAGCTGAAAGATCCAAGACTGTAATATTTCATCTTGAATTTGCAGTGATTATCTTTACTCTTCTTTCTTTTATTAAAAGTTTTTTTTTAAAGACCTGATTAATTTCTTTCCCCTTGTTAAGGCTAAGGAACTGAGTCTGTACTCACCAGGGAATTGGTGGGGAGAAGGGAAAGGGGGGGGGGAGGAAAATTTCCTCTTTGTTTTAGATTCACGGACCTTGAATCTGTATTGCCTCTGGGTGAGGGGACGATGGGAGGGGTGGAGGTGGAATTCCTCTGTTTTAAGATACAAGGAGTTTGAATCACAGTGATCTTCCAGGGTAACCCAGGGAGGGAAAGTCTGGGAGAGGCAATGGTAAAGGAAAGGGTTTACTTTCCTTGTATCAAGATCCAGGGGATCTGGGTCTTGGGGTCCCCAGAGAAGGTTTTGGGGATGCCAGAGTTTATCAGGCACTCCAAGTCCTGACTGGTGGCAGCTATCAGATCTAAGCTGGTAATTAAGCTTAGGGGTATTCATGCTGGTACCCCATCTTTTGGACGCTAAGGTTCAGAGAGGGGAATTATACCATGACAGCCATAATTGCCGATAATTGTGCAGTCTGACACTCCTAGTTTTATAGTCTGACATGATACAAAGCCTACTGAAGTCTGTGCATGTCTTTCCAATAACTTGCATGAGCTTTGGATGAAGCCTAATTTTCCCCAACCATCCATCACCTTTATCTTGTTGGGACTAAGCCTTAGCTGAGTCTGTCTCTGTCCGCTCCTTGGAAGATACCATTTCATCTAGGTTGTCAGATCAAAGAACATATTGGTTGCGTTTTTGTGTTCAATTTACTGTATAGAATTTGTGCTCTGTTAGTCAGGGAGCCAATGCAGGAGAATCATTGGTGCAAATATTATAGCTCTATGTGACCTGAAGGTGTATTTAAACTAAATAGTCTATCTGGATTTGATATGTACATCTTGTATCTGTCCGCTTTGCCCTTTATATTACTGAAATTGGTAATCAAATTAGATTAAGTGGAAAAACAGAAATGTAAATAAATGTTTCTAAGATGAAGAATTATAGAAGTTTCTCCTTCCCATGCAAACTGTCTCCACGAGCTATCAGTTGTGGCACAGACAAAGTAACCAATTAAACAACTTTAACAAATGGAAAAATGAGAAAAAAAATCTGAAAGACCTACATACCACAATTAGTTAATTATACGCTCATTTTTCAGTTCATATACCAATCTTTGTTTTATTTTCCTTCACCTTTATCATAAATGCATTGCCTCTGAGAAACTTTTCAGTTGTAGGTCTAAAATAAAATCTACATTAGGGTACATTGATAATAAAGAAAGCAATCTATTCTTATAAAATCGTATAATATACATTTCCAAACTACATTTGAATAATTTGCACCATATGATATGATGTCTCTCTGTACGATTATGTCTGTGAATAGAAAACAATCAAAATAAAGTGGACAATGAATAAATGTAACAAGGACTTACAAATTCAATCTGCACTATATCTTATGATTTTGTATAAACATCACTGCACTGCCACATGTACACGATCGTCTATCTAAAATGATAAGTAAATCTATTCCAATAACGTTAAAGGATTGCAATCTCTGATATTTATAACTAGGGACATGAATTTTGGGTAACAAAAGGCTCTTGCACAACATAATGATTCAGCTACTCAATTGGTGTAAATTGGCATATTTGCACTTACGCCAGCTCCATTGATACTAACTGAGGATCTGGCCCAATAATTCCTATACTAGATCAGACAGTGGTCATCTAATTCAGTGTCCTGTCTCAAGTAGCACTGGGGATAATTTAAAGAAAAGCACAAAATCTTCATCTAAAAAGATCATACAATTTGAGGTACTGGGAATTTCTGACTCCAAATGACATGTTTACATCCAAGAACACGAGGCTACTTACTTCTTATACTCTATCATTTATCTTATGCATAGGACATCTTAATTTACTCATCCTGAATGTAAAATTGCTTTCACCACTACCTAACACATAAATGTAGACATTCCAGTCACAGTATAAGAGAGAAACTATAATTCAAAGTAAAAATTGATTAGCAAATAAAAAGTAAAGTGTCAGGGAATAATTACATGTGCTGTTCTGTACAGCAGTCACACACAAATCAAGTTTTTCAGATGAATACATTGTTACACAAGCTACTTGTATGACTTCTCTCCTTATCTTTTTACTTTTGTAGTTTAAAGTTTTGACTCAATTTGGCTTATTGATTTACTGTGCTTTACTTGACCTTACAGATCAGTCTGTGTCCTTTTCAAGTGCCATTTGTACTGACTCTAGCATAAACCTATAACTACTATAATTGGCTTATCAGTTCTTTGAGGCTGCTCTGTTTCTGATCAAGGTCCCACACGTCCACTGAGAATTTAAAATAGTTTTGTTGTCAAAACCAATTATGTCAGGAGAGTTGAAACTAATGTTTCTTTTGTACAGCCACTCTCCAAAGGTACATGTTAACAAGCTGTGCTACACCATCATGCTTAGTTGGGCAGCAGATGGTGTATGAACATTGTCAACTATCTTGAACCCTGAAAACCCATGAGCACTTCAGTTGAGGACAGCTTTGATCATTAGAAGCTGCTTAAAGTTCAACAGCAAGTGACCCATTATTCTCAGAAGGAGCTAGCCAGTGCCAGATTTAAGGACATTGTACCAAATATATCTTCAAGAAAGGATGTTTTTTATTCTAAGATGATTCATGAATGGATACCGGTTTCATTGACACAGTTACTCTAATTCCACCCAAATCAACAATAGATGAGCATATACTGTAATAGATAAAATACAATATAAATCAATTATGTTTATAAATAATCTGTAAAGAAGTCAGTATGTGGATACTTCAGTCAAGAACTAAACAGCCTCAAAAAACTGTTAAGCCTGTTACATATAAGGATATACCAGATTCACCAAAAACATAACAAGCCCCATAACAAATCAAACTATAATAATTCACAAAGCATGTGTAGCAGATCAGATATTAAATAGCAAGAAAAAAAATGGTCAGTTGTGTAAATGACAGTCTGAACGAGATGTGAATCAACCAAGTTAATGTAATAGCTCACATACCAGGGATGGTGTCCAGATAAGTTTTTAAATACAATTTTCAGTACAGCCTCCTCCCTCTCTGGCCTTCCTTAAACCCCATACTTCCTCATTCCAGTCTGTTAAAACACAGCTGTTGAGATCATCTTTCTCGCTCACTACTTTACTACAGCACTACTTATTATATCATTTTTCTCTGCTTCAGTTGCCTCTTTGTGAGAAAGACAGCAGATCACACACTCCCAAGTGATATTATGTTTGTGGTTGTTATTAAAAGAATAAGCCCACACAATGAAAGTCACAACACTACACTGAACATCACTTCCCAATAAGAGTTAAACGTTGCATGGAATTTTGTCCTGACCCAACTCCTCTTCATGGCTGATGTTCCACACAGTATATTCAAGAGGAAACAACTGACAGGAAATCATTAGTGTTCGTAGGAAGACGTTTTTCAGACAAATAGCTACCAGACTGATCTCTGCACTGATGGAAGATTTTGTAAGTAAAGAAAACAGTATGCCATTCATATTTGGTGGCAAGTCTTGTTACTGTGCCTCTAAAAGCCCAGTATTCATGAATATCTGTAGAAGCTGGAAAGAACAAGGACAAAGAGCCATTGGCAACAATCTGTTGAGATGACAGGCAAACTGTAATATTCTGGTTTTGTGATCATTCTGCCCTCTAGGCTCCAATAGAAGATAAGGGGCCAACTACTGGCTAGCTAGGAAGATCTCCTTTCGCTCAAGAGGTAGAGGCCTATGTTTTACTAGCACCATCCTCTCTGTTACAAGTAAGATTAAGCTAGTAATTGTCTCTGTTGTCTGCAGTGTACGGATTCAAAAAATTGTGTTTTTAGCTTTGCAATTCTCATCAGCTTTAAACCCCATGACTTCAAAGTTTTGACAATACTATTTGAGATCAGCTAGTTTTTATATCAGTTTGCTTAAGTCTTTTCAACCAACAGTTTAATCAACACATTTAGCCACCCCGTCACGTGTCAACAGTAGACTCCATTCAACACAGCTCAGACAATATTTGAGCATTGCTATTCTGAACAGTGCAATTGCTAATTAAGAACAAAGTTATGAATGATCAAGAAATGGACTCAACACTGTTTAAAGTTGCTTGCACTACTTACTTCTTGTCTTTCCTATCAATGCCTCACTGGTGGAAACTGCACCAGGGATACACTCAAAATGTACATCCCCTCCTGTTGAGATAACATCCCCTTTCTCAGCTAGCACTGCTCCCCTGTGTGGCTGTGATGGCTGTCATGGGGCCCACTGCAGAAAGGAGACAGTGTCCAAGCTGAGGTCTTGCAATCTTCCCACTGAAGGTGTTTGCTGCTGGGGACTCTGCATCCTACCCAGAGCCAGCTCCAGCTTTTCTGCTGCCCCAAGCAGCAAAACAAAAAACAAACAAACAAAAAAAAGACGAGTGGCAGCACTTTGGTGGCAGCTCAATCGAGCTGCTTCTTCAGCAGTGGGTTGTGGGTTTTCCCTCTCTTCCTCTTTGGAGGCAATTCAGCGGCAGCTCAAAGAGGAAGAGAAGGAACAAGGGACCCGCTGCTGAATTTCCACCAAAGACCCAGATGTCCCACCCCGATACCGGATAGAGTGCCACCCCTTTGAATTGGCTGCCCGAAGCACCTGCTTGCTATGCTGGTGCCTGGTGCTGACCCTGATCCTACCAGTGTAACCGAACTCTGAAATTTAGCCTTAAACTGTAAATCTTAGTAAGACAAAAATTTATGAATTCTAAAGAACCATTTTTTCATTGTTACCTTGCCAGTGAAAACATCAAGTAACCAAAGTATCAGCCTGCAGAATTTAATTTCCATACTGCTGTCCGCACAAAAATGTGTTGTGTCATTGATATTTTTAATGATACTTTAACAGATCGTCTGACTTTCATGTATCAGATTTCAGTGGAGCAAATTTTTCATTGTAGCACATTGTACTGCGGGTGTAAAATAAACCATTTTACTGGGGACCTGAACTACCCACTTGCCTATTCACCTAAGAGAAGAAGAAATTTTGTCTTTATGAGTGGGATGAGCTGGGTCAGAGTCTGTGATTCTGGGATCTATGGGGAGCAAAGGAGCAGAATGATTCAACTCCCACTTCTCCTTTAATAGGAGGGGAAGTTGGGAGTAGAGCAGCCAAGACACTAGCTAGTTTTTTATGAGGCAAGGAGAAAAGTGGTTGTATCTGCTACTTTTTTTTTTAAGAGGATGGGACAGAGAAGACCAAGCAAAGCAATCCCTGAGCCACTTTTCACAGGATGTTGGGAGGCAGTGAGGATAAAACTGGCTTGTGGGCTGCTGCTCCTTTAAGAGGATGGAGGGAGAGCGCGAAGCAGAGGACCCAGGTGGACAAGAGGAAGAGGGAGGCTGGGATTCTACAATGCAATAGGAAGGCATCCAGCAGGAGAAATTTTGCAAAGCTTACACTATAGAAACCCTTTTTCACACTCACAAATGGATGCAGTTATGCAATACATTTCCAAAGCTGCAATCACATTCCTAAGCACAATTAAAGTAATCTAAAACTCAAAACTTCACTTAGTCCTGCTCATTGTAGTGGTGAACAAAAGGGTTTTTTTTGCCTTTTTCATAGTGCTCATGGACCAGGAAAACACAGCTTAAGAAATTTAGTAAGGAGAGATAGGTAACATGAAGTCACAGTTAATGACTGAATTTGAAAGGATTCCCTGCACACACAAAATTTTGGAAAATGCATCGTTTTTGGACATGCTATCTCTGTAGAGATTAATGCCTCCCTTCTTGCTGTGCATTGCTCTGCTGTGTAAATAAAATGGGAAGAGAAAAATTCATTTTTGTTTGTTGGTTTGTTTAGGGAAAAAGAAAGCACTTAGGCCTACTAGATCCTCAAAGATATTTAGGTGCCTAACTCCCACTGATTTCAATAAGAGTTAGGTGCCTAAATACCTTTGCAGATATGGGCATTCATGTTTGGGTTGAAGTGTTACAGCAACAATTGCAAACACTAGGCCAAACTCTCAGGTGGAGCAAATTAATGTAGGCCCACTGATTTCAACAGAGCTATGCCAGTTTGCACAGGCCATTTAATCCATAAATTGCACCTTAGAATTGATTACTGATAGTGGCATAGTTCAAGGTTATCCAACTTGCTCTTGTTTGCCTGAGTATCTTTATTTTTAATGTAATGGTACCTTTCCCTCAGATGACTTGTCTCCTATCTTTGTGTGGGAGAAAATATGCAGTAGAGTGGAGTGCAAGTCAATTGCACATAGGTTTTAGAACAACAACAACAACAACAAAATCAGGTTGGGTTTTATCTAAAGCCTAGTGAAGTCAACAGGAGTCTTTTAATTCAGTTTCATGGGCTTTGGATCAAGCACGTGGATTAGATCCCAGTGTTTTGATGCCTAATCTGCAGAAATTAAATGGGTCAGATTCAGTCCTGGGTATTAGCAGAATGTGCTCCACTAATTTTAATGGAATTGGCTTATGCCAGGACTCTATGTTGCTCTGGATGATTTAGAATTCTATTCTTTGTGAAACAGAAGACTCATCAGGACAGCTATTTTCTGTCCTTAGTGCTTAACTCCAGAAGTGCAGACATACAATAATTGCCATGTTTTTTTCCCCACAGATGCTAAGTTTCTATCTCATAATCAAAATAACTTACTTAAGAGTCATCATTTCAGGTAGCATGACAGCTAACCCCATTCATCTTACTGAAAAGGTACAACTGAAACAGACAACAATGAAACTAATGGTTCAACTGATTCCTATTGCTCATCTGCCAATTTATCAAATGAATGGCCCACCAACTAACTGGAAGAAAAGTAAGGTTATATACTGCTACATGTAACAGTAATATATTTTATATAGCTAGCTCATTTTTGGTCTCTTCAGACCATAATTTATAGCTGCAATGACTCCTGATATATCAGCCTAACAGTTCATTTTCACCTACCTTTTCAGCTGACTGTGCAGTACCAAAAAATATTGGAATGAAGGCAAGCCATACTATACAGGTAGTGTACATAGTGAATCCAATGGGTTTAGCTTCATTAAAATTCTCTGGGACACCCCGAGTCTTGATGGCATACACAGTACATGTAACCATTAGGAGAATGCTATACCCCAAGGAGCAAATGATTTGTAGATCCGTAATGTCACATTTGAGAACTCCTCTGGCTTGGTCAGGGTCCATAGTCTTCTGCTCATCATAATCTATGATGATATTGGGTGGATCAACAGCAAACCAAATGAAAACCCCTAGAAGCTGAACTGATATTAAACTCGAAGTGATCGCCAGCTGCGATGTTGGGCTTATAAGCCGAGGTGCTGTCACTGACTTTTTGCCCTGTTCAAATATGCGGTAGATGCGGTTTGTTTTAGTTAAAAGGGCTGCATAGCTGATGCACATTCCCAAGCCCAGGAAGATACGTCGGAAGGAGCACACTGCAATATCTGGTTTGGCAATCATCAGGAAAGTAATTATATAACAAAGAAATATTCCGGTCAACAGGACATAGCTGAGTTCCCTTCCAGAAGCCCGGACGATGGGAGTGTCATTATATCTAATGAAGGTCGCCATTACAAAAATGGTGGCAATAATTCCAAGCATAGCCAAGAAGACTGGTATGACAGCCCATGGAGAGTGCCATTCCAATTTCACAATGGGTATAGGGCGGCATCCAGTGCGGTTCTCATTAGGTCGCTCGTTATACGAGCAGAGCAAACATGTCACCTCATCAGCTTGGTACTGGTATCCATCACAGAGCTCACAGTGCCAACAGCACGGCATCCCTTTCACCATCTTCTTCCTTTCACCTGGTTTACAAGGCAGACTGCAAACAGAGGATGGGATCTCGCGTATTCCTTTACCCCATTGCATGTCTTCAATCTGTGAAATGAGAAATGTGAAATACAGAGGGAGGTTATTTGTATGTTGCTGTCGGGTACTGCTAGGAAATTGAACTCAGTTGTTAGCAAAAAAAATCAAGCAAGCAATAAAAACACAGATGGCTTCCTGTGTTTTTGTGGGAACTGCAGATGTCAGCATTTTCACATGCAATCATGCAGGCAGAATTGTAATTACTACTGTAATTTACTATTTTTATTATTAACAATCTTATTACAATATACATCATATGGGAAAAAGAGAGATATTATAGGGAGATGTTAGGACCACAACACTTTCAAAAGGTATAGGAAGCCATTGTTATGAAAATATGAAAATATGAAAATTAATAAGAATACGTAATGGTTTAATGGAAAGTAGCAATACCATAAAACAACTATATGACATGCATCTACAACTTGAGGCTTGATTTCATTTCTTACTAAAACTAGAACACCAGATACATCCAGTTCATGGGACTAGCTATTAGAATTCTTGCTATAAGCTAGGGATATATCAGTTGGTTGTGACAAAGGAGGAGAAAAATCTGGGTGCATTGGTTGATCATAGGATGACTATGAACCACCAATGTAATGCAGCCATCAAAAAGGCTAATGCAGTCCTATGATGCACCAGACAAGATATCTCCAGTAGACAGAGAAGTGCTAGTACAATTACACAAGGCACTGGCAAAACCTCATCTGGAATAGTGTGTGTAGTTCTGGTCTCCCATGTTTAAGAAAGATTAATTCAAATTGGAACAGGTGCAGTGAAGGGCTACTGGGATGGAAAACCAACCTTATGAGAGGAGACTCAAAGAGCTTAGCTTGTTTAGCCTAACCTAGAGAAGGCTGAGGGGAGATATGATTGTTCTCCATAAATAAATCAGAGGGATAAATATCAGGGAGGGAGAGGAGCTATTTAAGTTAAGCGCCTACGTGGACACAAGAACAAATGGAATTGGCTTATGCCAGGACTCAACAAACTTAGGTTTGAAATTAGACAAATGCCTCTAACCATCAGAGGAATGAAGTTCTGGAACAGCCTTCCAAGGGAACAGTGGTGGCAAAAAGCCTAAATGGCTTCAAGACTGAGCTTGATAAGTTTATGGCGGGGATAGCATGATGTGACAGCTAGCAACAAGTATCTCCAATGCCCAGTAATGTGCCACTAAATGGGAGAGGGCTCTGAGTTACTGAAGATTATTCTTTCCAAGGTGTCTGTCTGGGGGGTTCTTGTCCACATGCACAGGATCTAACTGATCACCATATTTGGGGTCAGGAAGGAATTTTCCCCTGGTTATATTTGCAGAGACCCTGGGTTATAGGTTTGTTTGTTTTTCTGCCGTCCTCTGCAGCATGAGAGAGGTGTACTTTCAGGTTTAAACTAGTGTAAATTGTGGATTCTCTATAACTTTCAGTCTTTAAATCATGATTTAAGGACTTCAATCACTCAGCCAGACACCAGGTTAGGGGTCTATTATAAGAATGGGTAGGTGACGTTCTGTGGCCTGCAATGTGCAGGAGGTCAGACTAGACGATCATGATGGTCCCTTCTGACCTTAAAGCCTATGAGTTAGCTTTTTGTGACTATTAATATATATAGGAAGTCTAGGGTTTGCAAGTCTTAAATGAAGGATTAGGTCATACTTTCATAATTTAATTCAAAATCAGTCCTGGCTCAATTTCATTTCATATATTTAAAAAAATAAATAAAGTCACATGCTGCTCAAAATGTTTAATTTTCTTGCTATGCTACCAAGGGACACTGCTGAGAATGTTAGAAAAATAATCGCATAATAATAGATATTCCAAGGGTCTGGCACTGTATTAGAAACGTCATTAACCTTCAATATACACAACTTATATTGGAAGAAAGACCCACGAGTTCTTCTTTCATGCTCTGCTGAGTTAAAGGTGCATAATTTATAGAAACCAAAGGGATATTGACTCCAGTAGCTTAAATGAATAAATACAATTATTTAATTATAATGATAAAGATGATAAGGTCTCACTGAAAAGCTGGGCACTAGGCGCCAGGAACTATGGAGTTCTAATCCCAATCTGCACCAATTTATCAGATCAATTGAGGCAAGTCACTTACATTCTTTGGGTAAAATTGTCAGATGATGTAAGCGTTGGTGTAAATTACATAAATTGGAGTAAAGTGGTGAGTGTCTAAGTTATATGCTGAGGAGGCAGAATGAATTGTTTCAGAAGGAAAAGGAAGCAAGAGGGAAATATAAGAAGCAAGAGGTGCTGGAACAATTTGTATTAAGGCGATGCTGAGAGCCATTGAACCAAACTGTAAATCCTGTATATGACAGAAACCACTTCAAGCCAGGAGCTTTGGCAGCATCCCCAGTATCCCTAGTCCCAGCACCTATGATAAGAAGTTGAAATGGGACAGGATTTTTAATTGTCTGAGTATACTGCAAGAAGGACAGGAGACTTGTTATGGGTTTTAATCAGGCCACAACTTTATTTTATAGATGTCTGGGACTACCCGGCAGATAAAGTACAGACTGCATGCAAATCCATGCTTATTCAAATCAATTCACCGAGGCTTCCACTGGCCCCTCTTTCTTTCCATCCAGGTCCCAAAGCCGACCCATGGTGTGGAACTTACTATTCATCAGCCTCTCAAGAGGCTTAAGGAGGGCTATAAGAACAGGGGTCGGGGGGTTGGTTTCCTGCCGTATCAGTCATGGGAGTCCCCGAACACCCGCCCCGTTCTGTTTCTTTATCTGGTACCTCCTTTTAAATCCTTTACCAGGACATTTATCTGGTCACTGGCTGCCCTCCCTATGGAGTACCTGCACTGAACAACTGCCACCAGGAGGCACCAGCCATTTGCTTGGCTGCTTCCCCCCAACCCCGCCGGGTTTTCAGACATCTGCAAATGGCCTCTTGGCTAGGAGCCCTACTGGGGAGAAAGAACCCATTGTCCCTTGTGTGATCATCAAGGGACACCAGCAGCGGCATTGTCCTTGACCTGGTACTGCAACAACCGCCCTTAACAGGGCCACATAGGCAACTCAGTCTCTGGATCCTTGTATTGACAAGACTCCTTAAAAGAAAACAAAACAAACAACTTGTAAGTTGGAGCCAAATAATCTTCATTTTGCCAAACACATGACATTTCGAGGTTCCAGAGAGCCTGTGGCAAACCGGAAATGAGACAAGGCATCTGCTATGCCATTATCCATGCCCGGAACGTGCTTGGAAGGAAAAAAAAAAACCAACAGATGTTGAAAGTTAAGCATTGGGGAACAAATGCCATTACTAACTGTCCAATCCTGTGTGATCTGGAACTTTGGCGATTGATAACCTGTACCACTGCCATGTTATCGCACAATGGCACACCCAAATTAATAACCATTTGTACCTCCACAATGATACCCCCTTAAATTGACTTAGAAAGCTTTTCCACACCCACAAGTCTTATTAAATCTGTGTAGTGACTCGTATGTAATTGTGTGGTTTGGCTATGCCAGCCATTGCCGCTGCTAGCCAGGGACAAAAAGCCCGCCCTAGAGCAACAACCCTGCAAGCAAAGTTCAGCTCAAAGCCCAGATAGGTTAATGTCATGAAAAAGCCTTCTGTTTTGTCCTTCACTAGGGGTTTCCCCAACTATTTAGCGAGGCTGTGAACTGTGTCCAACAGGTGAAAACACTCATGTGACCCAGCTCGCCCTGTGAACAAAAATTGTGCAAATAATGCACTATTTGTTTAGTCTCACTGACTGCACCACTGCCCAATGAAACATTGTACTAAATTTCTGAAAAGCTGCACAGGATACTGAACAGCTCATGGGCATAGCCTTGTCTATATTTAGTTGCACTGAGTAGGTGAACTCCCATTGGATAAGCTACCCCAGCATAGCCATACTGCAGAGCCCTGTTTCCCCATAGACCCCCTGGGAGTGTCTACCCTGTCCCCTGCGGTTACATGCCCTGATGGCCGATGAGTTGCCATGTGCCCCTTCCTTGTCCTGCTGCTGAAACTTGAGCCCATGCTGGGCCTACCCTGTCACCCTGTGCAGACCCCTCACATCTACCTGCCTGAAGCTGCTGTTGTAAATGCAAATTAGCTTGCAGCAGCTGTGTAATAACGTCAGTGTTCCCCACTGAAGGTGCCACCCCTAGGTGGTTCTGTCCAGGCTTCTCGACCTTCTGCTCCTGGGCCCAGAGTACTTACTACCTCAATCGGCTGACTCCTGTTCCTCACAGGTGAACTCACTGAGTGACTGGTTGAGCATGGTCCCTGCACCTGGCTGCGGCCTCTGCAACGGCCACCCTTTGCCAGGCTGGAAGGCCGGATACCACATCTGCCACCCATTTCCCCAACCTCTGTGTGGCTTACATTACACTCTCCCCCGGGATCAGCATTACCGCCATCCCCTCCCTTAGGTTTTTTAGGTGACCTTGCGCCCTTTGAAGCTTTGTAATGCTGTGGAGAAAACCTCAGAAACAATGTCACTGACCATTTGCTGCACATCTTAGCTAACAACCCCATCAATGCACACAGCCAGCTCATCTGAGTGCATGACGCTTTCCTGTGATCATTTACTAAGCCTCCTTTAGTCCATGAGGCTGCCCTGGGTTATTAAACACACCACCCTGGCAGTAGCAGTCCACATACTTGCGAGCCCCCTTCCCCTGCTGCAATACTGTTTGTCTTGGGTTTCCTTCCAGTCCATGGGCTCCCTTGGGGCTGCCCTGCCTGTGCCTGTCCCCTTTCCAGCAAAGATATAGGCACTTGAGGAGCAAGCAGCACAGCCATGAAACAGTTAAATTTTCCTTGCCTTGCTCGGTCCCCTTCCCCTCCCACCCACCTTAATTGTCCCATGCTTTACTCCCTCCCCTTCCCAGGTAATACTCAACTTGCTCTAAGTGAAATGAGAGGAGGGGCCAAATCCATGCTGATGTTTATAACTCCTCATTCTGAGGTGGTGAGTCATCCACCACTCTGACTGCTTTTCCAGCAGCGGTATGTCTACCCTCATCCCACTAGCCAGAAAGCATTGGCCTTATCTCCTGGCCAGCCAGAAAACACCCCCACCCCCATCCCAGTTTAAGGTGCAGGGTGGTGACTATGAGCTTTCCTTGTTATGTTGTACTTGCATATTTTGCGTCCTTGCCAAGTCCCCTTCCCCGACTGCAGCTTGCAGCCTGCCTACCGAAGAATTGGTACATAAGGCCAGCCGGTACATAAAACAGTTACATTTTCCTTGCCTTGCTCTACCCGCCTCCCATGCACATTGAATTCCTTCAAGCCAGGAGGTTTGGCATCACCCCCAGTATCCCTAGTTCCAACTCCTATGATAAGTTGAAATGGTACAGGATTTTAAACTCTACCGATCACATAAAAGCCAAGACCCCATTAAAAAAAAGAACCTAAAAGAGCAATGAAAAACATGATAAAAACAGAGGAGATGCGGTCTGTCTTAAGCTTCACATAGTTATATGCCCTTTTGGTTGTATTATAACCATTTAATACGTAGGTAGACTGAGAAGATCTCAAGCTAATTTATTTAAGGTTGCAGAACAAGAAAGTTGCGTAATAAAATTTACGAGTTTTGATTCCCATTTTCCCTGTTCTAACTATCATACAGAGTTTCATTGATCTCATATTTCTATTGTAACCTAATCTGCAGTAGTTGACGGACTTGTACTAATTACGCTAAAATCTCAAGGAACCATACAACTGAATCCTTAATGCATTATCATACTTTTCTTCTACTATAAGCTTATAATAGGTAAATTTCCATATTCTCAAAAGTATTCTATAGCATAGCCTGATATTTGAGACAGCCTAAAGGTATCTCATTTTGTACATATACTGTGTGTAGAGATAAACAGCTAATCAGGCAAAATTATAGAAAGTCCTTTATTTGTTTACTAAGTATACACCATGATAGCTCTATATCATTGGCCTCAAAGATTTGCTAGTGTTCTGTTGCTTCTGGCTAAAAAATTAGTAATGAAACACTGCCTCTCAGTTAAGCTACCTGACATGGAAGTCTGGCATAGTGAGATTACAGATCTGATTGTAACTAGAGACACAAAGAAAAGAACATCTGAGACATTTTTGTCTTTAAGATAAATTACTGGTTTATAACTTCTTCAAGAAACCCAAACAAAAACAAAATGTTTGTTTACAGACTACATATTGTCTATACATTAGGTCTTAGGTATTTCTAAGGTTATCAGTTTGTTTTCTAAGAGATGGCAAATTATGCCTAGGTTTATTATTTATTCTCTCAACTGCCTTGCATCTAATTTTGGTTTTGAAATCCTGCATCTGAAAGAGAATTCTGTTGCCACAGTAATTTCCATTTGTCAAATCATATTTGATTACTGCTTGCACTTATGTTGTTTACAAAACTGGTAGCTCTTTTTATGCCACACTTCTAATATTTTTTAGTCATTCCAAATAGGATCCTACCCAGGTAAGATGCAGTATTTTCAAAACAGTTCACTAAACACATGTGCTTCTAAGACTTTTTTTAAAGAGGTGAACTGAAATGCTATTTAAAAAATCACTTTGGTTGAGAAACTAAACTATTCAAGGACCCTTATAACTTAAAAATGGACAGTCTATTTAAAAACAAAATATTTTTTAAATCTGTTCTTCCTTCACTTACCTGACATAACCAAAACTCAAGGTTTTGCTTATCTTGTTTCAGGGTACGTCTACACTGCACGATTATTTCGAATTAGCTTAAACCGATATTACAAAACAGATCTAATAAAATCGGTTTAGCGCGTCCACAGTGGGATCCCGAAATCGATTGTTTGCGTCCATGGTCCAAAGCTACCATCGATTTCAGGAGCGGTGCACTGTGGGTAGCTGTTCCTCAGCTATCCCATAGTTCCCACTTCCGTGTTGAGAGCACAGTGCCTGATGGGGCAGAAAACACTGCCCCGGGTGGTGCTGGGTACAGCCTCACCCCTCCCTTTGTGAAGGCAGCAGACAACCCTTTGGCGCCTTTTTCGCGGAGTGCATTGAGCAAACGCCATAGCACAGCAATCTTTCCCTTTTTTTTTTCACGTGGTGGTGGGGGGAAATAAACTGAGGAGCTGTTCCCTGAACCACGCCAGACACTGTGTTTGAACCTACAGACATTGGGAGCTCAGCCAAGAATGCAAATAATTTTCAGAGACTGCTGTGGACTGTGGGATAGCTGGAGTCCTCAGTACCCCCTCCCTCCCTTCATGAGCGTCCATTTGAGTCTCTGGCTTCCCGTTACGCTTGTCACACAGCGCTGTGTATCCTGGAGTTTTTTATTCAAACGCTTTGGCATTTCGTGTTCTGTAACGGAGCTGGATACAACAGATTTGTCTCCCCATACAGCGATCAGACCTAGTATCTCCCGTACGGTCTATGCTGGAGCTCTTTTTCGATTTCAAACTGCATCGCCAGCCGTGCTGATCAGAGCTCCACGCTGGGCAAGCAGGAAATGTAATTCAAAAGTTCGCGGGGCTTTTCCTGTTTACCTGCCCGCTGCATCCGAGTTCAGATTGCTGTCCAGAGCGGTCAGTGCTGCACTCTGGGATACCGCCCGGAGGCCAATAACGTCGATTTCCGTCCACATGAACCCTAATCCGAGTTATCACTATCGAATTTAGCGCTACTCCTCTCGTTTGGGAGGAGTTCCGAAATCAATTTAAGGAGCCGTTTAACTCAATATTAACGACGACGTCGTGTGAACGGATACAGCGTTAAATCGGTATATCGGCCATTAAACCGATTTAAAGTCGCAGTGTAGACCTAGCCTCAGTTAACGACACTGTTAAAGTCAAGAGCAGCGTAAGCAATGCGAGAGGGTTAGATGTTAGAGAGAGCATCTCAGCTGTTACTGGAGAAACACAAAAACTGTGTCTTGGACAGAGAAAAAGCTTTTCATTTCACTGTTACAAAGAAATGTCATTATTTCTTTTATTTGCCCGTCCCTTGGGACCCCTTATTCAGGCCAAACACCCATCAAAGTCAATGGGAGTTTTGCTTTCATTAGGCCTGCAGGGCTAGATTGTTTCTTTTCATGTTTTGAAGAGGTGGAGGCTTCCACTGCATTTTTAACTGTTGAGTATTATTTCTTTCAGGCCCCACTCTCCTGCTGAGGACAAGCTAATTGATAGGAAAGACACATCAGCAATTAGAGTTGAAACAAATGAATAAGGTATGTTGGAGAAGAGTCAACGTGGCTTTTGTGAAGGGAAATCATGCCTCACCAATGCATTAGAATTCTCTGAGGGGGTCAACAAGGACGTGGACAAGGGTGATCCACTTGATATAGTGTACCTGGACTTTTAGAAAGCCTTTGACAAGCTCTGTCACCCAAGGTTCTTAAGCAAATTAAGCAGTCATGGGATAAGAGGGAAGGTCCTTTTGTGGATCAGTAACTGGTTAAAAGATAGGAAACAAAGGGTAGGAATAAACAGTCAGTTTTCACATTAGGAAGTGGTAAATAGCAGGGTGCCCCAAGGATCTGTACTGGGACCTATGCTGTTCAATATTTTCATAAATGTTCTGGAAAAGGAGGTAAACAGTGAGGTGGCAAAATTTGCAGACAAATTACTCAAGATAAAAGTTAAGTCCAAAGTTGATTGTGAAGAGTTACAAAGGGGTCTCACAAAACTGGGTAACTGGGCAG
The DNA here is from genome assembly GCF_003597395.2 of Chelonoidis abingdonii. Classification (NCBI taxonomy): domain Eukaryota; kingdom Metazoa; phylum Chordata; order Testudines; family Testudinidae; genus Chelonoidis; species Chelonoidis abingdonii. The sequence goes on from NC_133785.1 coordinate 24,410,847, forward strand.
ATAAAATTCAATGTTGATAAATGCAAAGTAATGCATTTTAGAAAACATAACCCCAACTATACATAAAAAATGTTGGGGTTTAAATTAAGTGTTACCATTCAAGGATCATTGAGGGTAATTCTCTGAAAACATCTGCTCAATCTGAGGTGGCAGTCAAAAAGCTAACAGAATGTTAGGAAAAAGACAGATAACAGAAAAGATCATAATGCCACTATATAAATGCACCATTTGCTCACACCTTGAATAATGCATGCAGTTCTGGTCACCACATCTCAAAAAATATATTAGAATTGGGAAAAATACAGGCAAGGACAACAAAAATTATTAGGGGTATGGAACAGCTTCCATATGAGGACAGATTAAGAAGACTGGGACTTAGAAAAGATGCAACTAAGGCAGGATATGATAGAGGCTGATAAAATCGTGAATGGTGTAAAGGAAGTGAATATTTACCCTCCACGTAACACAAGAACCAGGTCACCCAATGAAATTAATAGGCAGGTTTAAAACAAACAAAAGGAATGCTTCTTCACACAATGCCCAGTCAACCAATGGAACTTGTTGTCAGGAGATTTTGTGAAGGCCAAAAGTATAAGTACTTCACACAACACACATTCAACTTAAGGAATCCATTGGCATGGGCTGTTGTGAAGGCCACAAGTATAACTGGGATCAAAAAAAGAATTAGATAAGTTCACGGAGGACAAGTTCATCAATGAATTTTTATCCAAGAAGGTCAGGATGCAACCCCACGCTCTGCATGTCTGTAAGCCTCTGACTGCCAAAAGCTGGGACTGAACAACAAGGGATGGATCACTAAATTTCCTGTTCTGTTCATTCCCTCCAAAGCTTTTGGCACTAGACACTGTTGGAAGAAAGGATACTGGGCTAGACAGACCATTGGTTTGACCCAGTGTGGCCATTCTCATGTAGTGATACAATCTGGAAGAAAACAGAGCCTCAGATTGTGCCATGACAAGTACAAACTGAAGCCACTTCATCCAGGAGCCTATTTTTCAAATGGGCCAACTCCCAGCATGGGAAAGTATTTTGTTAGGGGAACAACTCCAAAGTGAGAGTACATGTGAACAGCACCCTCCCTTTCCTCCAATCTGAGTGCCTGAAAGTATCTTTCTTAACCATATACATACAAAAGAGGTTTACAATTTATGGAGGCAATGTGGCCTAGACAACAGAGAAGCAGACTTGCACTCAGAGGATCTGAATTCTCATTCTGGATCTGCCACTGGCCTGTTGCGTGACTTTCAGCAAGTCATTTCTCCTCTGAGTATTGCAAAACTCTGGCTATCTAACACAAAAGCTATTTGCCATACTTAAACCACTATTCTTAGCAAAGTGGTATTTCTTGTGTAAGTGCTTATGAGGGTGCATGTGTTTTCAGAGAGACAGGGTGCCTACACTTGTAGCACAAAGACAGAGTTGATTCCACAGTATCAAAGGTTCATTGTTTATCATTCAGAAGCATTACTCTGACATCCCTGCCTTGATTCAGATACTTAAATTGGGGAGAAAATTGTTTGGACTGAAATCAGAAGGGCACCAGATGTTACTATAGCACTTTGTTCTAGAAACACCTGGTACAAGTTCTGTAGCACTTGTTACTGTTGCTTTACATCACCTCTTGGTCTTATTTCAACAGCTCATCTGGCAGAACAAAAAGAGACAATCCTTGATGGGGGTCAAAGCAATGCCACTGGTTCTCCCAGGAACACAGAAACAATACCCACTCCACACTGCTTCCCAGACATGAACACACAAACACATGCACACTGTGACAAAATTCCTCCTCTACCTTGGTGAGTCCTGCACTTATTAGCAGATTTGCTCACCTCAGTGATCTTCCCCATAGTCTGGGTCAACTCCTCCTGTATCTGATCAGGAGTTGGGAGGCTTGGGGGGAAACCGGGCCCATCCTCTATGCCAGATTCCAGCCCAGGGCCCTGTGGATTGCAGCTGTCTATAGTGCCTCCTGCAACAGCTACATGACAGCTACAACTCCCTGGGCTACTACCCCATAGCCTCCTCCAAACACCTTCTTTATCCTCTCCACAGGACCTTCCTCCTGGTGCCTGATAACGCTTGTACTCCTTAGTTCTCCAGCAGCACACCCTCTCACTCTCAGCTCCTTGTGCCTCTTGCTCCCAGGGCTCCTTTTATGTCTGTGTTTGGGCTGGCAGGGTTTCGTTTTTCAGCCGCCTGGAGACCATTAGGACAAAGACCTAGGGGGATCCGCGCTGGTTAGGTCCTGATCGAGGTCACGGGCACTATATAGGGCCGCTAAGGGGAGACAGAGGTAGGACTAAAGCGACCCCAGGTTCTGCCAGCGCTCCAGGGGACGAACAACCGCCCCCCATTAGCCAGGCCCATCTCTACCGCCTCCTGTGCGCAGCCTCCAGCAGGAGAAGACCACTTTCCATACATTTTGGAGGCCGCATCTCTCTCTTAGCCAGCCGGGAGAGTGGGGCAGCAGGGCAAGCTTTGCCACGCTGCGGCCAGGGCTCCAGCCGGGGCGTGCGGGCAGCTTTGCCGCGCTCCGGCCGGGGCTCCAGCCGGGGCTGTCTCGGGGCAGCTTTGCCACGCTCTGGCCAGGGCTCCAGCTGAGGCAGCTTTTCCGTGCTCCGCCGAGGGCTCCAGCCGGGGCTGCGGGCAGCTTTGCTGCGCTCCGGCCGGGGCTGCGGGGGGCAAATGTCACTCATCCGGTGCGGGGCTCCAGCCGGGAGAGCGGAGGCTGCGCGGGCTTGCCATGCTCTCCCAGCCAGAGCTCCAGTGGGGAGAGCACGCGCTGGTGGGCAGCCACGCTCCCGGCCGCGCTTTGGTCAGGGAGCAGGCCATGGAAGACCCTGGAGCAGACCTCAGTCCCGGCAGTAAGTAAAAAAAAAAATTAAAAGAGCCTAAGCGTGGGGCCCTCTTAGGCGCGGGGGCCCGATTCCAGGGAATCGCTGAATCGGCTTAAAGCCGGCCCTGAGACCACGTGGAGACCACTGTGGAGGGGCTTTTCTGGACTGATCTTTTTTGAACTGTGCTCTTGTGGTGGGGGTTTGGACTGTGTTGTGGGACACCACCGAGTGTGCGTAGAGCCTGCGCCCGGTCCCATCCGGTCCCCCTTTGCCCCCCACCACCATTGTTGCCCCCTCCATCACCCCCGCTGGCTGTTTCCTTCTGCTTTCGGCTCCTGCCTCTGGGACTGAACTGCTCGCCTGGCTCACCCCACCACACCCGCTTCCATCATTTGGGCCTGCAGCAGCGAGCAGCTCACCATTGACTTTTTGGCACAAGTGCCATGAGCGCACCCTCCTCCCCCTGGACTGACCCCTTTCCTTGCCACATTTGTCCGACCGCCCCACCTATTTCCCTCTGTGGCCCTGATAGTTCTGCCCCAGCCCTACAGCCTGTCCCCGCTAGCGTCCCTCTACCGCATTCCCAACTCACCCTTTATCCCCCCACACGCCCTTGCCTGTGCTCCCCCAGCCCTGATTAGTCCCTTCCCCTCATCGCCCCACGCCCCTCCCATGCGCTTGTGCCCTTCCCCGTTTGGTTTCCCCTTGTTCACTGCACCCCCCCTCTGCCGTTGTCCTTCTGATCCCTAGTGCAACTAGGGAGCGGGAGCTCCCCTCTGCGTCAGTGCCTGAAACCCTCCCACCCCTAGGACCTTGGTTGCTCCCTATGCCCCTTTAGCCTTCCCATTTCTGGTGCCCTCCTCCCCTGCCTCCAGCCTAGCGGGGAGGGGTGGTCGCTTCCTCTCCTTCCCTCCCCTCGCTGTTTGTCCCCCGCCTCCGCTCTCATTATGGCGGGGACGCGGCGGGGGAGATCCCTCGCGATGCTCCCACTGCCCTTCCTCCACCTGCCCGTGTCCGCTGCCCTAGCCTCTACCTCAACCGCCACTGCCGATCCACCTGCTGGGGCTCTGGCAGTGGCGATTACTGGAGAGACTCTCGCTGCTGCCACGTCCCTCACCCCCTCTGATTTGGGGGAGCCCTAGGGAGCCCCAGCGTGGAAGGGTCGGGGTGGGGAAGCAAGGGTAAGCCGGCCCCGCTAGAAAGACCAGGCCCTCCAATGGCGGAGACTGCCCCTGCTGCCCGCGGCCCCTACTACCGGCTGCGACATCCTCCCCGCTATTCCCTCCACCAGCTCTCTGTGGGTGTCCCTCCACCAGCCCCCAGGGTGTACGCCTAGGTTGGTGGCGGCCCCCGCCTGCCGCTGCTCCTCTGACCACCGCTTCCACTCCCATCTACTGCGGCCGGCCCTTCTTTTTCCCCCTTGACCAGGAAGCAGGCGTCCGTTGCCTCCTGGTGCCCGGTCTCGCCCCACGTGGAGAACCTATGTGTGGAGGCGTTGATGAGGGTAGTAGGGCCATGGCCATCGTGGCGGCCTCAAAAATGTACAGGAAAGTGGTCTTCCTGGCATCGGAGGCCGCCGCCCAGGAGTGGTAGAGACAGGGTGGGGGCGTGTTTTGTCCCTCTGGACGCGCGGACAGACCTGGGGTCCGCTTAATCCTGACCTCCGTCCCTCCCCTTTCCTGCCCAATGCCGCCCTGTTGCCCGCCCTTTCTGCCCTGGGGCGCCCCATCTCCGTCATCAGCCCTCTCCCCTTGGGCTGCAAGGACCCCGCCCTCTGTCATGTCCTTTCGTTCCACCGGCAAGTGTAGCTTCAACTGCCGCCTGCGGCGCGTGGCAGGGAGGCGCTCGAGGGGTCCTTTCTGGTCCCCTACCAGGGAACCCACTACCGGGTAAATTATTCAACAGGGGAGGCCCGGTGCTACCTCTGCTGGGCGATGAGGCACGTCCGGAGGGATTGCCCCTTGGCCCAGCACGGAGGAGCGGCTGGGACCCCCAAGCCCCGGCAAGGCGCCGGCCCTGTCATCACCGGCACCTCTTGCTGCCCGGCACCTGAAGCTGCCCCTCCTCCTCCTTCTCGGTCCACCATTGTGGAGGAGTGTGAGGCGGGGATACCGCCGGACATGGGAGAGGGCTTGTCCCAGGGGGAATCCTCCCTCATCTCTGCTGTCCCACCACTGCCTCCCCGAGTCCCTGAGCCATTGCCCTTGCTCCTCGACCCGACCGCTGTTAGCCAGCCCCTGGATGATGCCATGGAGGGCTGGTCCTTAGTGCAGGAGAAGCGGGACAAGTGGAAGGCTCAAGCCTCCTTACATCCTTCAGATTCGGAGGCCCCCCGGAAGAGCAGGAAGGGGGGCACTGATGATGAGCCTTCGGCCTTGCCCCCTGATGACTCTCGTTCTGTGGTGCCGGCTGGGGACAGGTAACGCCGCCCCTCCCCATGGAAGCCCGCAAGGGAGCCTCTCTCGCCCCCTTCCTGCTCGAAGCCTCTGCGAGCGCTGACATGGGTATTGCCTCGGGTGCTAGCGGGGAGGGCCCTGGGGTGGTGACTGGTGATCTCCCTTCCATCTACGAGGAGATCGAGGCCCTGGGTCTGACCCCGGTCCCGCAGGGGAGGATGACCCTCTGCTAGCGGCCCTCGATCTGGGCGACCTCACCACGGTCCCCAAGTTCCCTTCCTCTAACCACGGCTTCTGCTCCCACCTTGGGGGGTCCCCTGGATTCTTCCATCAAGCCGGCTGCGGGTGGCACCCTGTTGATGGCCGCCGAGCCCATTGGGCAACGCTGCCGAGACCTGGTTCCCAGGGGGTGTCCCTCTTGGGCGTGGAGGACCCACCCTCCTTCCTAGGCAGGGACTTCATTGACGAACATGTATCTCTGTATGCCGAGGCTGCCGCACGTGCCACAGTGGCTGACCCCGGCGTCATTAGGGGTCCCCTTCCTACGTCCCAGATCCCTGAGCCTGGCCAGGAGGAGCCACCGTCCAGTGGCTCAACTATAAAGGCTCAGGATCCTGCCTCTACCCCCTTCCTAGATACTCTCCCTGATCCCCGTCCTACTCCTATTAGCCCTGTCCTTGTCCCCCCCACCTCCTGTGATGCCAGTGCCGCACCTGGGAATACCCCCCAGGGAACGGCTTCAGTAGTTTTTCCTTGTCCCGACCCACCGGGGGCTGCTGTTCTCCTTCCGCTGTCCCTTGTTGAACTGGGGAGTGGGGCGGGTCGCGTGGCATCGGCCTATGGGATGCCACGTCGGGGGTCTGCCCCCTGCCTGCCCGCCTCTGTGGGCCATGGGGCTGTGACGGGGGCCCTACTGGGGGACAGTCATCAATCAGTGACCCCGCTCCCCCATGCGCTGAGGGAGGAGCTGCGGGAGTTCCTTGAGGACGTCCGTGGCTCCCGTAACAAAGTCCAGCTTGCACTCCGGCGGTGGGGGGATTTCCATCAGATCCTCCAGGCTGCGAGGGCCCTCATGGGGGAGGGTAAGAGGACCAGGAAGCAGGCCGCTGCGGCCTACTGGCGGGTCCGCCTCTTCCGTGACTCTTTACTCACCTACGGGGTGGGTCACGGATTGCTGCGCGGCCTGCCGGAGGCCATGGGCGTGTCTGCCAGCGAGGATCCCCCCCCCAGCCCTCCTCATGGTGCCAATCATCTTTGCCACTTTAAACACCCGGGGCTGTAGGATGGGTCTCCGCAGGAGCCAGGTGCTCTCCTTCCTCCAGGAGGGGGGTACTCTGTGGTTTTCCTGCAGGAGACCCATACGGATCCGGCCGCTGAAGCTAGCTGGCGGCTGGAGTGGGGGGATGGGGCCTACTTTAGCCAATTCTCGGTTTGCGCGGCTGGAGTGGCGACCCTGTTCTCCCCCGATCTACGGCCCGAGGTGCTGGGGGTCGCCGAGGTTGTACCGGGCCACCTGCTGCACCTCCGGGTCCGCATGGAGGGGCTTGTGGTTAATCTCGTCAATGTTTACGCCCCGACATCAGGCCCGGAGAGGTTGCGTTTTTATCAGCAAGTGTCTGCCTTCCTCGGCTCCCTGAATCCTCGTGAGTGCCTGGTTCTGGGGGGGGACTTTAACACCACCCTCGAGGAACGGGACCACTCGGGGACCGAGCAGTGCCCAGCCGCCACGGATGTCCTCCGGGAAATCGTCGAACGCCACTCCCTGGCGCGACATCTGGCAAGACCACCACCTGGACGACATGTCGACGTTCACCTTCGTCCGGGTGGAGGCCCATCGGTTGCGCCACTCCCAGCTGGACTGCATTTACCTATCGCGTTTCTACCTTTCACGGACCCACTCCTCCAGCGTTCAGCCGGCCCCCTTTTCGGATCACCATCTTGCCACCGTGACGGCCTCTCTCTGTGCGGAGAGGCCGGGGCCGGCCTACTGGCACTTTAATAATAGTTTGCTGGAGGATGCGGGCTTCGTGGCGTCCTTCCGGGAGTTCTGGCTGGCCTGGTGAGGGCAGAGGCGCGCCTTTTCCTCGGCACGGCGGTTGTGGGATCTGGGGAAGGTGCATGCCAGGCTCTTCTGCCGTGACTACTCCTGGAGCGCCACCCAATGGAGGGATGCAGCGATAGAGCAGCTGGAGCGGGAGGTCTTGGAGCTGGAGAGGCGTCTGACCGCCAGCCCCAAGGATCCATCCCTCTGCGCAGCGTGCCGGGAGAAGCGGGAGGAGCTCTGGGCCCTCGAAGACCATTGGGCCTGGGGTGCTTTTGTTCGATCTCACATCCACCTCCTTCGGGAGATGGATCGCGGCTCCCACTTCTTCTACGCCCTGGAGAAAAGGAGTGGGGCCAAGGAGCACGTCACCTGCCTCCTGGCGGAGGACGGCATCCCCCTCACGGATCCGGCGGAGATGTGTCAGAGGGCCAGGGCCTTCTACGCGACTCTTTTCTCCCTGGATCTGACCGATCCTAACGCTTGCAGAATGCTGTGGGACGGACTCCCGACGGTCAGCACGGGTGACCGGGACCGGCTAGAGCTGCCTCTCACTCTAGACGAGTTCTCGGAAGCCCTCCGTCGCATGCCCACCAATAAATCTCCGGGCATGGACGGGCTGACCGTGGAGTTCTACCGCGTTTTGGGACATCCTCGGCCCAGACCAGGTCACTGTCTGGGCCGAGTCTTTGCAGAGCTGGGTCCTCCCTCTCTCATGCAGGAGAGCCATGCTCGCCTTATTGCCGAAGAGGGGGGACCTCCGTGACTTACGGAATTGGCCTCCCTTTTCGCTCCTCAGCACGGCCTACAAAATCGTTGCGAAGGCCATCTCGATGCGGCTAGGGTCCGTGCTGGCGGACGTGGTCCATCCAGACCAGACCTACACTGTCCCGGGCTGCACGATCTTTGATAACTTGTATCTGGTCCGGGACCTTCTGGAATTAGGGTGTAGGGATGGTGTGTCGTTTGCCCTCTTGTCCCTGGATCAGGAGAAGGCATTCGACAGGGTGGATCACGGGTATCTCTTGGGCACTCTGTGAGCGTTCAGCTTCGGACCCTGCTTTGTGGGTTTTCTCCAGGTGCTGTACGCTTCTGCGGAGTGTCTGGTCAGGCTCAACTGGACCCTGACTGAGCCGGTCAGCTTCGGGCGGGGAGTGCGGCAGGGGTGCCCCCTCTTGGGCCAGCTGTATGCTCTGGCATCGAGCCCTTCCTCTGTCTCCTCCGCAAGAGGTTGACGGGGTTGGTGCTTCGGGAGCTGGAGCTGCAGCTGGTCCTGTAGTGTATGCTGACGATGTGCTCCTCGTGGTCAGGGCCCGGGCGACTTGGCGCGGGTGGAGGCTTGCCAGCTGGTACTCGCGGCCTCCTCCGCCTGGGTCAACTGGGTCAAGAGCTCTGGCTTGGTGGTCGGGGATAGGTGGCAGGCGAGCGTCCCCCCCCGCGCTTCAGGCCATCCGGTGGAGCTCAGGTCCGCTGCTCTATCTCGGCATTTACCTTTCTGCCATGCATCCATCTCGCCAGAGAACTGGCAGTTTGGCGGGCAGGGTGATGGAGCGGCTCTGGAAATGGAACAGGACTACTCCGGTGCCTCCCTTCGGGGAGGGAACTGGTGCTTAATCAACTGGTCCTGTCCATGCTCTGGTACTGGCTCAACACCCTGGTCCCGGCCCGGATTTCCTGGCCAACCTCCAGACGGCGATTCTGGAGTTCTTTGGCCAGGGGTGCATGGGTCTCTGCAGGGGTCCTCCACCTGCCCCTGGAGGAGGGGGGAGGGCCTGCAGTGCCTATGCACAAGTCCATGTCTTCCGCCTCCAGGCCCTCCAGAAGCTCCTGTATGGTGCAGATAGTCCGGCGTGGAGTGTTTGGCACACGCCTTTCTCCGCCATTTGCGAGGGCTCGATACGACCGGCAGCTCTTTTACCTCCATCCGAGAGGTCTTCCGCGAGACCTCTCCAGGCTGCCCGTCTTCTACCAAGACCTCCTCTGGACCTGGAAGCTCTTTTCAACAACCAGGTCCATGGCGGCCACCGTGGGGGCCAACCTCCTCGCGGAGCCCCTGCTACACAATCCCCAGCTTTGTGTGCAGGTGGCGGAGTCCCACGCGGTGCGCCAGAGGCTGGTCTTGGCAGGAGTCACCAGGGTCGGAGACCTCCTGGACTACGACCGGGGAGACTGGCTGGATCCCCTGACTCTCGCTTAGCGCATGGGGCTCTCCAGACCTCATACTCCCCGGCGCATACTTCAGGAGGTGAGGGCCGATTTACTGCCTGCTGCTCGGGCTTACCTCGACCAGGTCCTGCAAGAGGGCACGCCCTGCCCACCCTCCACCCCAGGCCCCGTGGACATTTTTATAGGGCCCCTGCCCCGTGGACCCAATCGGCCCCCTCACCCTTTCACTGCAAGCCGGCTGCACACTCTGTAGCCGGTTCTGTTCCAGGCTGCGCCACGTAAACATCTGTACACGCTCGTGCTCCACACCCTTCACTACCTCACCCTCGCGTCCCGCCCCGATACTAAATGGCGGGACCTCCTGCCGCCTCTCAAGGGTGAGAAGCCCCAGTGGGCCAGCTTGTACTCTGCGTGGTCCTGAGGCCCGCCGGGGATGTCAGTTGGCAGCTCCTTCATGGGGCCATGAGCACGGGCATGTACTTAGCGCGGTTCACCCCTGTCTCTAACACCTGCCCTTTCTGTGGCGAGAAGGAGACCTTGGCGCACATTTATTTGTGCAGCCCCTGTTCCGGCTCCTCTTGAATATCTTCTTGCGTTTCTGGTTGCACTTTTCCCCTCACCTTTTTATCTACACACTCCCCATCTGTGGCCCCACAAAGACACGGGATCTCCTTGTCAACCTCCTCTTGGCCCTGGCCAAACTAGCCATCTACAAAACCAGGGAGAGGAGGTTGGCCGATGGGATTTCCTGCGACTGTGGAGCCTATTTCTGCTCCTCCGTCTGTTCATGCATCTGGGCAAAGTTCCTCTGGGTGGTGTCCACTGGCTCCCCTGATGCTTTTGAGGAGCAGTGGGCGTTGTCTGGGGTTCTCTGCTCTGTGTCCCCATCAGGTTCCCTTCGTTTAGCCCTATGACCTCACTCCTGATTCTGCTTTTTCATTAGTTGTCCCCCGTACTTATTTGGTGTCACGGAACTGTGGATCCTCTCCTTAGGCTGGGGGGAGGTCCTTTAGAAGTGGGTGGGCATAGGACCAGACTCCTGTACCCCACTGGTTTGGGTCTGTCACAACACACATTTACATGATTAATAAGGTAGTGAGCAGGACCGCATAGAGTAATACATAAGCGGCGGGGGCGGGCACTTCCACATGTTCAATTTTTTTTTAATTAAGAATGGGGCTTAGATCTATCCACTGACCTGTTCAGTGTAAAGAAGAGTCTGGTTCAGTAATATTGTCTCTTTTTTTAATCATATTTATCATTAAAATAGTGGAAGGAATTTACATATTTCTTTGCTAATAAAAATAGTCCTATTCAAGACAGTTTTTATCCTACCAGAAAGACAAGGAGAGAAGAAAAAACCTTTTATCCTGGCTGGATTTGGCAGGCATTCTACCTTTGATAAAGAGCATGCTTTAGGGAGACAAATGCTACCCATCTACGTGTAGAAACTTTGCATGTCATGGTTTGTGTAGGCACGACAATGCAATATCATCAACTCCTTCTTATTCACTCAGCTTAAATGTGTGAATGTTCGGTCTCTGTTCCAGATATAGACCCAGATTTCTCCAAATGCATGCCTATTTTCTGTGAATAATTACTATGATGCATGCAAATTTTAATTGCATGCAAATTTTAATTGCATGCACGTTTGCAGGTGCTACTGCATTCAGACCTGTCTGAAAAGCTGAAATCCCAGTCTCTTGATTATGATTTCAAATTCATCTATCCCTTCAGTCCTGAACCTTCCTTTTAATGTAAAAGTGATTGAGAAAGACTCTATTCCAAACACATCCAAAGGCATCTGGAGAGAGCCTAGCTGGTGTGTTTGATGGATGACCTCAGAGTGATAATCCATTACTTATACACCAATAATGTAAGATTTCCCCATTGGTTTGGACACTGTTGGTCAGAAAGTAATACTGATCTGAATGTGAGAACGGGATTGTTCTAAGTCAATATTCTAGGGTAAGTGCTATTTAGTGCCTTTTATCTGCACCAATTCCACTTTTTCCACACACAGGTCTCATGTGGGTTGGTTTTAATTCCATTGTTTTACTGTGTATGCAAAGTTAGGTAGAATGGACTGGCGTGATGCCGAGGGTTGATAACCATTATCTTTATTACTACAGTAACAAAGACTTAAAGGCAACATTATTGCAAAGTGACTTCCAACCATTATCTGTTGAAACCCCCCTTCACCAGGATGGACTGGTAGGGCATTCACCCATGATCCTTTGCAACATGCCCTCTGACACAGTTGCCACTGACTCTTTTTCCATCCCTTTTCTCCCTTTCTTTTCCTTTCCTGCTTATTCTGGTCCCTTTGTGGCCTTGTTTACATGTTTTTTTGGTAACTCTTCTCTTCCTTCTATTTGGTAACACTATTTCCCCCTTCTCTTACTGCTCCCTGCAACTTGTGGCTGGGAGCATCCTTTGGTGACACTCGAAGCGTTATGAGAGCAGCAAGGTCGGCTCCAGGCACCAGCAGAGGAAGCACATTCTAAGGGGCAGCAGTTTTTTTGCCTGCGCAGTCCGGGCAGCTTTTTTTTTTTTTTTTTTTTTTTGCCGCTTGGTAGAGCCCGGCCCTGGTGAGCAGACAAAAGAAACTCAGGCTGACAGGCTGCTTCCTGAGCCTTCCACCCTGTATGTCTGAGCTACTCCTTGCCCCCAAATTACTGTAAGGGAAGGGAAGGTCTACACTTATGATAGTGTGTAGAGTACAGACACTGCATGCCCAGCTAGCATGTTTATAAACAGCAGTGTCAATAGTAAGGTACTGCTCAGGTGAACAGAGTAAAGTGCCCTGCACGTCTTAACCCTAGGGTATATACCCTACACTGCTCTCTACACACCCAAGCAGTGCGTCCCACATATTTGTAGTAATGGAGGTCCCAGTTGCCGACCCACTGCTGGAGGCTTTCCTCACTGCAATGAAAGACTCCAGTAATGGGAAAAGGTTCTGGTAAGGGGAGGTAGAGGGGAAAAGCTCTGGCAACTCCCCCATGCCACAGCCCTGTGCAGCTATACACTACAGTGAGCATGGACACAGCTTGCCTTTCACTAAAGTAGCTACATGTACCATACAAAAGGTTACAAGCGTAGACAAAGTCTAAGAGGCTGTACACACGGCTTTATCTAAAGAACCTCTGGAAACTTCAAATGAAGCAGCACTCCTGCTTACCTACCAGTACTTCTTGCAGGAAATACATTACAATTGTACTCTGTACTAGTTGCTAGTTCATTTTCTGGGTGCAGTTCAAGATCTGATTTTAATAAATAAGGCTGCAAATTGGTTTGGGTCCTTAGCTACTTGAAAGGTTGCCTCTGCTCGTGTGGGACCACAGCAGTTGTGATCAGCAAAGGTGATCAAACTTCCACTCATATAGCTTTTGCTGAGAGGCCAAAACTGAAGCACAGAGAAATGAAACGGCTTGCCCAATGTCACACAAGAAACCTGTGACCAGGCTGGGATCTGAACTCTGCTCTTGCGTCCCAGTCAAAGTCTTAACTGCAAGACCATACTTCCTAATGAATTATTTTCCCTATAGCAGAAAAGTCCATTTTGGTTCTGGGTTATCTTGAATTCAGAATCCCATTCTCCCTAAACTTCTGCACATACCCTATTTCAGAAAGGCTCAAAGTTAAGATTTATTTAATCAATTTCCAATATGTATTCTAATTATGCTCACTGTGGACAAGACTTTGTCCTAATTGTCCATTTTAATGAATAAAACAACTGTTACTATACGTATATAATGTAAACATTCCTTTTTTCCTCTTCAACGTGAATATTTGTATTATGAGACACTTGTACCAAACAATATTATTTCACACAATGTTTAACATAAAAATCAGTTCAGAAATAACTACTTTAGTGTTAATATACTCTGCTAGAAAAAATAAACCCAAAAGATGAAAAGTGGTTAACAACTATGCCATAATTTGTATTGACATATTGGAAAACAATCGTTGAGGATTGTTCGCAGCTTTATTACTACCTTTCAGATTGGTTGCAGACTCCAGTTACTAAGTCAGCAGTTCAAACAGTTTTTGTATATTCAGCCTTAGAGATGATAATATTTGCATGACTTAGCTCCTAAGGTTTAGCCATTAATATCTTCTAATTAATTTCTAAATCCTGGTCTTTAAAATGATAATGATTTTAAGCTAAGCATATGTCAACAATACACAGTCAATATATTCAATTGCAATATCTGAACTAAACTTTCTTTTATTAAATAGATCACAAGAAGAAAATAAACCAACCTACCTAGGAAAAGGTGCAAATCTGCACCATTAACATCCCTATGCATTGCAACTAAAAGGGTTTTCTTTTTGCTGTTATTTTATTTTAATGTCACTGTCTGCATAGGATTAACTCAAAACAGTTACAGATAAATGGGAGATTTACAGATTTAAATCTTGGAGATTTCTGATTGTGCCTAATCAATCACTTAATCACAACACCTCAGGTTTGCAAAGTTCTCAAGAAATCATAGAATATTATCACTGAAAGTTATAAGAATATGTAGGTTAACTCTAAAAAGGCTTTAAAAGTCTTTTTTTTAAAAAAAAAAAACAATAGTAAGGCACAGACTATATTTGAAAGTGTGGTGGTTGTAAGACAACTGTATTAATCCTTTCCTGGTTTCTGTGAGAAGACTGAAGAATAACTATGTGAGATTCCAGTCCTGGAATCTGAACTGGATTGGCAGGGTGCCCCTGTGCAGACACATCATGACTTCAGTGGGATTCTGGGTGGATGAGAGGACCTGCCTGTGTGGATCATGTTGCAGCATCAAGACCTTGATTATTTCCTACAATTCAAGAGCTTGATCTCCAAAAGTGTTCAGTGTACCCATCTCCAACTGATTTTAAATTTCATTGTTGTTAATGGCTATCGTGGGATGGAGTGGCTGCAGAAGAGGTTGGAATTTGGTTGTGTGTGTAAATATATATGTATGTTACACCTGGGAGACATTTTCAAGGTAACTAATAATGGCTCCAGTAAGAGCAGCAGTATAGGAATAAAATTACTGATGAACTGATGTGCTCTGAAGTACAAGTTGTTCTCCCTTATTTTGTATCCCTTTAAAATATATATTTTTAAAAAGCAGCTTTAAAATATTTAAGCTTCTTTTAAAAAGTATAATACTCTTAGAAGATAGTATAGCACCTGAGAGAGGACAGTCCCATGTAACTATTCCTGCTAGTGTTTAGAATCAGTCTTTACATTAAAAGAACAAATAATTTCCATTTAGATCATATATATATATAAAATCTATGTCTCCAGGTGGATGGCAGTACAGATAAAATCCCAGTTAACAGCAGGATGACAAAACCAAGCGCTTAAGGTGGCAGGTTTTTCTTCAGTCATGAATATATTCAGTCATTCATTGCACTCTTATTCTTCCTGTCCTATTCCTGTGAGTAAGCTGGTACTAGAGTTCACTTAAAGAGCAGAATGCTGGCAAATGCCAAAACTCTGACTGATGACGAGAACACAGCAGGCAGATAGCGGTGGTTAGTTGCTATCACAAGTAGGTTAGGATTGTCACCTTTAAGACTGTATTCTCCCTAGCCCTATGTAGATGACTGGGGGAACAAAGAGCCTTCTGCACACTCTATGCACTCACACAAGGACCATGAATAATCATCATCCCTAAGCTCAGGGGAGCACACGGATGGTTCACCCCTAGGGTGAACATAATCACAAAGGGAGTAGGGAGGAGGCAGGGTATGACTCAGTGACCAGTTTTGGACAACTGGCAGGGGGCATAGGAATACATAAGGGTTATAGGAATCCCCTGGGTCTGGTAGCTACATACTAGTCCACCAAAGAATGTCATGTAAGGTCTCCAGTGAAAGCCTATACGTCAGAGGTCATTTCAAGATGTATGTATGGAAAATGATGTGAGCATATATATGCTGAAAAGCACCTTTCTCTCTCTGGCTCATCATGTGAATATTGTGTATTGTATAGTTCACAGAGGACAGACATTTACCCCAGCCCTTTAAATCACCACCAGAGCCCCGCTGCTGGAGCCCCGATCTAAAGGGCCAAGGGATTCAAAGGCTCTGACCCTTCTAGTTGAGGCCCTGCATTCCGGTCCCTGCTCAGGACCCTGGACCTGCATACTGGTAAGTCCCTTAAGTTACTTTCACCCTGTTTCAAGATAAAAAAGATGAATCATGCTCACTCTCCTGTAACACGGTCCCTCCTATGACTCCTAAAAGTCAAGACATTCTGCACCAGCTCTACTCAGCATTCTGGATAAATACCACAATGTAGCCTTTAGTGACAAAGGACAAAATCATTGTGTCATGTCATGAGCCTGTATCCGGGCACTTGTGCATTCATGACACCAAGTCTGCATTTGATGATTCTGCAAACTGAAATATGCAGCAAGGAATAGGTCCCACCAGATCATAACACCATCCTGTTAATAGCTTTATGGCTTCAGTATACAGAGAAAATGCATTCAGATTCAACTATTTCACTCTATCCTCAAATTACACCCTAGATCTTAAGTAGGATTGACAGGGATGCTCTCAGCACACTGGGTTTCAGTGGAGTTATTCTGTATTTACAATGGTGTAACAGAAAGCCAGTGTCTAACCTTACAGAATATCTCTATATGCTTCTAAAACCAGGCACAACTGAATGAGTTAAGGATGCAGCTGTGTCCTTCTCTCATTTTTTTCTGCTTTTTGTTTTAAATCAGAAGTCTAAATCTGGCTACTTTCAAAATACCCCTTTGAATACTATTGACAATGGCTGAGATTGTGACACATTAACTAATGCTTTCCAAGCAACAGAAACAAGATACAGTGTCTAAGTTGATCACTACTTCCTGTAAGAACTTTTCTGTGTTAAGATAAAATGATTTCTAGAACTCCAGTGGGCACCAGCAGAGCTCTAGGCACTGCTATTATATTCCAAGAGAGTATTGATTATACCACTGGAAATCTGATCATGAATTCTGCAATTGACTGCTGGATTTTCTTTCACAGCGTCTTTTTCTATTTTGAATGTGGTTCTGAAGGAACAATTTATCTCCCTTAATTTCCTGGGAAACTTTAATGTTGTGGTCACAATTTTTTCTTAGCCAGCATGTTTATTCTTGTTTAATGAAAGCATTACTACTTCACAACATTTCTTATTCACTTCTATTGGGCTGTGGATCTTGTCTGACACTGTTTTTCTCTCTACTTTGTTGCCAACCTTTATGGATGGACCTTTCAGCCCTTTCGCTTGATTGTCCAGACTTTCCTTGACACATCTATTAAATCACAAGAGATTCAGACAGATAGATACCTTATTAATGATTTGCATTCCACCTGACTCAAGAGGTGACAGAAAATTTTCCTTGGTGAATCTAGCAAGGCTCAGTTCTCTCCATGTTCCTTATCAACATCTACATGAAACCACTGAGTGAACTAGTCAGATTACATGGACGCTAGTGTCAGTAATATTCAGGTGATATATAGCTTTACCTACTACTGTTCTAATAGTGCTCAATACCTCACACTCAGGGCCTGAAATTTAATATACTTATTACTGGGACATACATGAATAAAATAGTATGCCCTGAAGGGTTTCCAGGATCAACAGTTTGGAATAACAGAAACTTGGTGGGGTAACTCATGTGACTGGAGCACTGTCATGGAGGGATATAAACCGTTCAGGAAGGACAAGCAGGGAGAACAGGAGGAGGAGTTGCACTGTATGTAAGAGAGTAGAGTGATTGCTCAGAGCTCCAGTATGAAACTGGAGAAAAGCCTGTTGAAGAGTCTTTGGGTCAAGTTTAGAGGTGAGAGCAACAAGGGTGATGTTGTGGTGGGCATCTGCTATAGACCATCAGACCAGGAGGATGAGGTAGACAAGGCTTTCTTCGGACAACTAACAGAAGTTTCCAGATCACAGGCCCTGGTTCTCATGGAGGACTTCAATCACCCAGACATCTGCTGGGAGAGCAATACAGCAGTGCACAGACAATCCAGGAATGAGGCACATGACTTATGAGGAAAGGCTGAGGGAATTGGGCTTATTTAGTCTGCAGATGAGAACAGTGAGCAGGGATTTGATAGCAGCCTTCAACTACCTGAAGGGGGGATTCCAAAGAGCATGGATCTAGGCTGTTCTCAGTGGTGGCAGATGACAGAACAAGGAGCAATGGTCTCGAGTTTCCATGGGGGAGGTGTAGGTTGGATATTAGAAAAAAACTATTTCACTAGGAGGGTGGTGAAGCACTGAAATGGGCTACCTAGGGAGGTAGTAGAATCTTCATCCTTAGAGGTTTTTAAGGCCCAGCTTGACAAAGCCCTGGCTGGGAAGATTTAGTTGGGATTGGTTCTGTTTTGAGCAGGGAGTTGGACAAGATAACCTCCTGCGGTCTCTTCCAACCCTAATCTTTTATGATTCTATGATCAGGCTCCATATTCTTAGGTGACTCCGGAATTACAGTGTCTACAATATTTTGGGGTCACTACTTTTCTTTAGCTGCCACTATTATTGTACTGTAGTAGCACTTGGGAGCCTGACTTATGGACCAGGACCCCATTGCACTAGGCACTGTAGAAACACAGAAAAAGAAAGATAGTCCCTGCTCCCGCAAATTACACAGCTTTAGGACCTGATTTTCCACTGGCTCACAGGTGGAGATGCCATTCACATCTGTGCTAAGTGGGTGTGGCAGTTCACTAGATGAGAATGGTGGCATTTGAAAACCACTTTGCATGGGTGCAAGTGATCACATGTGGTATAAGGCAGTAAAGAACCTGGCCCTTATTTCCCCTAACCTTCTTTCCATCCCTCACGCCGTATCATCATTTCAAGATGCAAGTTGTCCTCATAATAGTCCTCTGTGAAATTTGCTTGAGCTAAAATGAAGGCAAACATTGGGCATTATTTTATTGCCCTCTCTTTTATCTTTCAGTATCTTTCCTGTTTTGAAATAGGTAATAAAACTATATTGACTAAAGACTTGACACACACTTCTGTCACTCACTCCAGAATTCTGTATTCAGTACTCCCTGGTTTTATTGTTATGTCATGTCTCTAATTAGTTAATTGCTTTGTCTGGTTAAGATACAAACATCTTTTTGTTTCTTCTTCTTCCCTTAGACAATGCTGCTTTCTGGCACTTGTTTCCCCATTCCTCTCTGTGAACGTGAAGGCAAAAGATATAATATTATAAAATAATAATCATATATTTTATACAGTTTTGTGGGAAATTTCACCTCTATGGGAATGACAGAAATATTTCTCTAGAGGGTTTCTTTTAACTAAAACTGTAAATATTTGAACCAGCTCAGGGGGTTGAATTCTTCCGTTACCCTAACCACTGTCTCTTGGGGAAGTGGATTACCCACAGCGATAGGAGTATTCTGCGCCCCTATCGTCACTATAGTAAGCGTCTGTACTGAAGCACTTCAGGAGTTCCAACACCACTGTGACACTGTAATGGTTTAAGTGTAGACATAGCCTAAATATCACCTTTTTTTCTACACTGTATTTATTTCTACCCTTAATGATCTTCTTTCTTACTTCATGGTAAGTTCTTGGCTAAGGGCTTCTTTGAACATTTTTTGCTGTGTGTGCTAGAACTGTGTGAATAAATGTTTTCTTTAATTCACTGGCTGCATACCCCCTCCCAAAAATAATTGTTTGGGTTTAACCAAAATGTTTTTGGTGTTGTTGTCAGGTTTTATATATATATATATTATACATACATACATACATATATACACACACACACACATCCCCCTACCCCTTTTTAAAAAAATGATATTTATGCAAAATTCAAAACAAAATGTTTCAAAACAAAAAACTAAAATGTTTTGATATTTTGACTAATACAATATTTGTCCATAAAGTTTCACCCAGCTCTATTCTCCTTCTGTTATTCATTTTTCTGCTTTAGTATTTGTTATCATTTTCCACCATTTAGCTATTGTAACAGCCAAAGGTAATCTAGATGTACTGAGAGCTTCTAATAATGCTCTTAATGAGATCCAAAGGGCTATTAATTCTACATTCAACCCAGCACATTTTTAGAATACTTACTGCACTCAGAAAAGTGCTTCATCTGCAATTTCAAAGAAAATGCTTATTGTCATAAATTTGTGTTGATGCATAGTAAACCTGTAGATTAATTATTTAAATGCTGTTAAGCCTGCCTATAACTTTGTGTTTTATTTTCAAGGCTGCAAGTGGGTAGAAAGTGTGCCATGGCCTTCTATTGCCCTTCTTCATCCTCATATTAATTTTCATTTTAATATTTGGATCACCAAAACGTGACAGTTTTAAATATGAATTTAAACTGAAATGATGCAGCATATATTTTCCAGAACAAAAAAACAAAAACAAAAACCCACTACATTAAAATGGAGATAAGGTTGAGTGTACGTATCAGGTACTTAAGGCAAAAACATTCCAAGGATATTGTAATTATCCCAAAACTAAGCGTCACAAACCTAGAAAATTTAGAGTGAAAGTTAGACCTAAAAGAAATCTAAACCCATTAATGTATGTCAGGTATGGAAATGAACCGCTAAGCCACACAAACAATTTAACTCTGCCCATGCAATAACATTACGTTCATGACTAAACCATTCCACTGTTTGTGCTCCAGATGAGATTACACTGATTTTTAAAGATGGATTAGAGTTTTCTTCCCTTCTTTCATGGTGATACTATAGGACAGAAATGAGATTGATTGGGTGGCAATTTAATTTTCTTCCTGACAATTTTCTGGTTGGGGGTTTTGATTACTCCTCACACTCCCAAATTGCATCACTATAATGTAGATAAAACAAAAACAGTAAAAAGGGAAAGATTTTAAAACACAGAAATTTTAGCTGAGGCAAAATTCTAACCCCTACCTCACATTACATATTTTCTCATCCTCCATTTGACATTGTTATATAAATCAAATTTCTTAATAAAATTTTCCTTTATCCTTTCTTCTCCCATAAATCCCCAAGATTTATACAGATACTCAAATACTGGGGACTAGGATGGGATTAACAATTAAATTTTTGTAGGTCATCAAATGAAGATGCAGATAATGGAGCCACTGCCAAATAAGCAAGGCTGGAAATGATATCTAATTACTGTTTCCATGGTGTCCAACCATAGCAGCCAAGCCAGCACTAACCACTAACCTTGCTGGCAATCTCAGAAAACAGACGAATAATTAAACAGTTATGGAACATCGAATACCTTCATACCCTACAGATGGTCCCTTCAGGGACTGCACATAGACTGTGACCTCTTTGGTCAGGAACTGTCTTTTTTGTACAGTGCCAGGCACAATGGGGTCCTGGTTCCTGACCGGGGCTCTGATAATACAAATAAATAATGATGTCAGTGGTAAGTCTTGCACTGTTCTGTAGATAAACAGAAACATTTTGGCTCCTAACCAGCAAGCTCTTAAGCATATGCTTAATTTATAGACCAAGATATCTCATTTAAGATAATGGGACCACTCCATGATTAAGTTGCTTTGCTGGACCAGGGCCTAACTTCCCAACATTGTCTTTTCAGCACCTTTCATCAGGACTACATTGACCAAAACACAATCCATTCCAACAAAACCCACAAACAAAACAAAATGAGCAAAAGGGGAATGCCTTTTAACCTCGTGATGCTCTGATGAAACACACCCAGACAGAAAATTACCTGAAGATCCGAAGTGGAGTGCTGCATGCTGCATTCCTATCTCCTGGACTTCAGTTCAGAATCCAGTGCATCCATTTAAAAATGAATAAAAACAATCCATTTTCTCTATTAGCTGTTCATTGTATTGCAGTCATATCTTCCCCTCATCAACACATGACAAATATGTTCTGGAAAAAGTTTACCCCTAAGCCCCTCAATAAGTCATGTTGTTTGCTTACAGTTGAAAATGTACCCAACTGCATACCTAGCTCACATGTGAACATACGACATCTTAGCTTTTTATTTTTTTAAAAAACAGTTCTGATTGCACCAGCTGCTCAAAAGAAAGGAGAGACTGTTGCATTTCATTTGAAAGATATTTAAATACAAAATTTCAGCATCATGTAGGGAAAATGACAGCCTGCTATGGATCCAAAACTGAACTCTTTAATCAAATGACATTCCCCCTGATTTCAGTTGGAGTGTTGCCTGAGTAAAGACTGAAGGATTGCTGTTTAATTATCACTTAGATTACCTTCAAACCTCTAGCAGAGTACTTCAGTGTTGCAGAGTTATCTTTGAGCAACTGATATCAGAAATGGTCTGTATGTTGATGAAATCATTTACTATTTTCTTTTTAAGAGAGTGTGATGTAGTGACTAGGAGAAGAGTTTCTATTTCCACCTCTACTTCTGACCAGTTATTTGACCACAGGCAAGTAATTTGTCTATAGTAGTTCTGTTTTTCCATTATAAAATAGATGCATAATTAGTATATGTTTCAATAGAATATTTATTAGAGATGGGCCTGAGCTTGTGAATTTCACATCAGAATTCCTAGTTCAATGAATAACCTCAAAGAGTGTGGATATTTGGATTTAGGATTTTAATTCAACCCATAATAGAAATGGGGGAGCTGTGAAACTCAGTTCTGGAAACCGGGTCAGAAGCTGAACCTCCTTTAAAATTCTGTGATGTTGGGAGCTCAGGTTTTGGTTCAGGATTAGTTCTAATTTTTATTTTCCACCTGTAACGATAGAGATTATCAATAGTTGTGGTACCCTACAATGGCAAAAGTTTAATAGCCCAAACTAGGATTTGCAGCTTGATGGGTAAGTCTCTAATGGTTAATAGTTAACATGCAAATACATCTCTCTGTGTCCCTCATTATAAAGTACTTTTTACCGTATTGTGACTATACTTTGATATGAAAAATAGAAAAACTGTAAAAAAAACCAAACCCAGTAAACACCATTCAGAGATATACAAAACCAATTCTGTGCAATACATTGCAAAACCTGAGACTCTTTTCAATGCCAACAGATTAAAAATATTTAGAAGAAAAGGGCTTGTTACCACATTTCCAGCCAGAATTCTAGATTAAGGGGATCCAGCAAATCTCAAAGTAATTCATGCATACTGAGCTTGCAGCTACATTAAAGCTCACTAGCACTAGCACCACCATGCTGTTTTGTCACAAATAGGGTGACTAGATGTCCCAATTTTATAAGGACAGTCCCGATTTTTTGGCTCTTTTTCTTATATAGGCTCCTATTACCCCACCCCCCCTTGGCCCGATTTTTCACACTTGTTGTTTGGTCACCCTAGTCACAAAGTACTTGCTATAAGAAGGGCACAGGTGCTGCAGAATTCTAATTGTCACGGAATGTAACCTTGACAACAAAAACTTCTAGAATCAAATAATTCTGTCAGTCCTTTTAATTCACAAATAACAAGGTTCCATTTTCTTTCTTTAAAATATTTGATTTATAAATGAGAGCTTTCTCGGACAAAGTTTGGATGAATTTGGAGCTGTCTGTAATATTATAGCTCTTACATAGTGCAATGCATCAGTATATCTCAAAGCAAATGCATTCAGGAATGAGGGTGTTGATCCTGATGTACACTTCCCAGCAAACACTAAAGATGCAATGTAAGAACCATCTGCTTTGAAGTTCAATACCCTGCTTTGCCACCAAACAGACATTGGGCAGCCAGTTTCCAAAAGTGTGATCTGGGAGAACAAAGACTTAGGGCTCAATTTAGACCTCCTCTCAGAATCAAACAGAATGCAAAGATGAATCCAGAGGTTGAGATTCTGGGTGAAGTTAGAGGGGGAGGATGGATAGACTCTAGGTAAGTTAGACTTGTGTATAGGCCTTTTGCTGATTTCAAAACTTTTTCTCTTCCATTATGCTTTATTGCTACTGTAAAAATTAAACAATAATTATAACATAAGAAGAAGTCTGGTTTGGCCCACTATATTCATAAGCTCACAGAGGGGAAAATGGCAGGTATTGAGTCCATTTGGACCTGCTTGGCAAGCACAGTTGATACACTGAGTACTGTAGCATACCACACAGTCTAAGAATGAGAGAATCATGGGATTCCATCTCATAAAATGGGCCTAACACCTGTGATGGTGCACCCAGAGAGACCAGGGATGTGGTCAAAAGGTGCAGCTAGCCCTCTAACCATGACAAAAGTAATAATATTTGGGTACAATCCTGATGTCTTGACTCAGGTAGGAGTTATCTAAACTTGCACAAAGGTATTTGCCTCACTAATAACTGAGTAAAATCTGAGTAGGACTTTGGGTTTGACCCAATAACATTTAGAATGTCTGTACTTATTTACAAATATTATCTAGCTGTTACTTTAAAACACCCCATTTGAGATAGCTAAATAAGCAGAACTAAACCTTTTTTATACATGGGGAAATTAATGGAATGGTTAAGTAATTTAGTAAAGTTCAGAGGAAGAGTCTGGCATAATTCACACACTTTAGGCTTCAAACAGAAAAATCTGTATTTGTTCGGTCATTTCGCACAAGCTACACTTCTGCCCACTCCTGATGCTTCTCTGATTACATACAACAACCTAAAATTCTGCTTAGCTAAATAAGTGATTTATAGCTTCTCTGGTTAGCGACTGGGACAATCAAACATACCTATGCAAAAAGTGGCCTGAGCAACCCCCAAGTGTTTTATGCTCTTTTGCCATAAAATAGCTTGTCCCTAAGTGTCATGAACTTATGTGAAATAACAGCTGAAAAAATGAAAGCTGGCATCTTTGATGAATGAGAACACACTCTGTAATGAGGAATCCACTCCATCATAATGACAACAGGTCACAATGCTTGGCTTTTTGCGACCGCTGTACTGCAACTTAAGATTGTGCCTTTTTTGATCTATACAGTACACATCATCTGATATTAGAACATGTCAACATGTCAAGTACCAAAATACCCAGTATTAGAGGTCTGATCGAAATGCGATTCATATACTCTGTGTGATACAGAAGAGAATAAAGGCAGCAGATGAAAGATTCCCTTTAAAAATAGCTGGTCAAGTTAGCTGGTGCAATTATAAACATACAGTTAAATTCAGAGAGATTGTTCAGAATTTTACGATTCATATTGCATGCAGAGAAAATGGTGCCGTTTACGAATATGGATGTGTGAATCAGCTCAGATAGTAAGAGTCAGACTGAACCTTCATTCAAACAGCGAAATTGCTTTATTTTTATTTTATTTTTTGAGATTTGGAAAACTTAGATAAATTTTGTTTGTGTTTAATTTCAGAACCTCTACACTGCAACTAGCACAAAAAATAGTGTAATGAGTATAGAAAATAATCAAAGGATAGATTTGGGTTACTCCTTACACAGGCTAAAATAGCAAACACTAGGCAGTTGCACTTTGCACTTCTGTATTGTTTTCTATCTAGGGATCTGAAATGACTAGACAAACATTCATTAATTTAATCATATAGTACATTAAGGAGAAGGTAGGAAGATAACGTTATACCTAATTTATAGATACAGAAACTGAGGTACAAGAAGATAGAGGCCCAAATTCAGCAAGACAAGCATTTGTGTAACTTTGTAAGTGTGAGAGTCATCTCATATTGGAACCAGAGTGAACAGCTCTTCAAGTTGGTTCCAATATGGCAAAGTATTTAAGCACCTTTTTAACTTTAGTACATTCAGACTGCTCATGTACTCACTCACGGAGTTAAAGTTAAGGAGGTGCTGAAGTGCTCTTCTGGATCTGGACCAGAATACTCCGCACCTTGCAGGATCGAGCCCTAAATGACTTGGTCAAAGTCACCTCCGAAGCTGATGGCAAAACTGGAATAAAACCCAGAAATTTTAATACAACTCCTTTTCAGTGCTCATGTGGTGGTACTGCTAGGCACTGCCTTTGCTCCAGGCTCTCAGGAAAGGATTGATCTAGTTCTTTCTGGTTTTTTTATCTCTGCTCATCAACTGAGATTTTTCTGTTGTTTGTGGTTGAAATATGAAGGCGTCTGCCAAAACTAATATATTTATTTTTTTAAAAAGTGGAAATGGTAATAACTTGAGATGTACCAAATGGCATGCATGCAATTTGGACAGCATTCATCTTGAAGTTCCCATCAACTCAAAGTACTTCACCCTATTTATCTCACCAATTCCCAGATTGATTCAAGACCAGTTTTTGCTAGTCAAATGATTTAGTCCTGGTTTTCCCTTGTAAAACAGATCAATATCAACATTGCAGTAATTTTCCTATCATGTCTAGCTTTACATGTCATTGGCTTGGGCCAGGAAAATAACATTAAAGAAAGTAATACAAAATTCAGAGTGAAATCCTAGTACCTGACTTTTCTAGGACATAAATGGATTGCAGTGGTGTTATTAAAACTATTAAATTATCTTGCTTGAGTTATACTCATCAATGAATCAATCCCTAAGACAACTAAAGTTGGTACACAGAAAATTAGGTTTGGCTGATTGGATTTTAATTATATTTCATTTGGGGATAGTCTCCCATCAGCACTGCCATCATGTCCCACTGTTGCAGCACAGAAGGAGAGAAAAGAAAAAATAGCGTGGCTTGTGATAGTTACTAAAAAGGAGGATGGATGAATACTAAAATCACATGAGTTACTTTTATGCTGAAGGCTATGTCAATTGTCAATTTAGTATTTGCTTTGAAAAGTAGACAGAAATGGGTTTACACATTACAGCAAGTAGCTGAGAACAGCATGTAAAACAATCCAAGAACATAACTGGATGATGGAGTACAATTTTGTAGACCACTATCTGCGAGTCAAATTATTGCATTGGGTCACAACAATAGAGTAAATAAGAATAAATAACTTGGTCATCCTTTATCATCCATCTGGAGAAGACAATGGCATGACAATTGCAATATTGCCTGTTGAAATTCCATAGAATGTTCTAGTAAATACATCCAAGAAGATTTAATCTTTTACATTAAATTCTCAAAGCTAAAGAATTATGGGCCTTACTGTGTTTTTTGTATAATAAACTAGATCTTGTACATCACTTTCCATCCAGAGATCTCAAAGAACTGTACACAGGAGGTCAAGATTGTTATCCCTATTTTACCAATGGGGAAAATGAGGTGCAGTGATTTGCCCAAGGTAACCCAGCAAACTAATGGCAGAGCAGGAACAGAACATCAATCTCCAGAGTCCCAGTCTAGTGCTTTATCCACGAGACCACACCCATAAAAGTAAATAGTTTTTGCTTCTAGAATAGTTTCCATCTGTATATTGCAAGACACTTTACAAAACCAGTAAATAATTATTTTCCATATAGAGAAACTAAGGTAAAGAGAGGTTAAATGACTTGCCTGGAGAGTCAAGGTCAGGATCAGAACACAGGTCTTGGAATTCCATTTGCAATCCATTAGACCACAAATGCATTTTCTCACTGCATACTACTGTACCAAAAGCTCCGTTCATAAAGGGCCTAACTCTGCTTTCCTTACACGGACATCCCTACTGAACAACTTACTAAATCCTGTTAAAAACAACTTCAATTTCTTGCCACTGTTAAAGCTAGGCTTTCAAGCAATATGTTTGATAGAAGCAACTGAGGTCAAATATATGATTTCCATGTCATTAAAGGGTAATAGACTGTGTAATTAATAAGCAAACATAGGTATGTCATGTGCATCATTTAATGAAATTCTTTCATATGAACAGGATATCTGCATTTCAATTGAAGGAGAAGGCAGGAAAACAACATTCCTTCAAATTTTAAGCGCAGGTTGAAGATGCTTTACAGCTATTTTCTGGGCTGTTATTGCCTATCATGTCAATATGTAACTAGAGACTCATTAAAATGCACATTATATAGCCAATATAAGAGCCTTGCCTCAAACCACTAAGGTTTACTATGCAAATCAGCATTTAGGGATTTCTTTAAAATGATTGTTTTTGACCCACTAGCTGCAAGGACTCCTTTGGGGAACACTATGTTGCACTTAATACATTGAGACTTTGTGGATCGTTCAACTAATGCTTATATATGCTGGCCTTATCTTCTAAATACTCTTTGTTTTTGTCTTGTAAGAAAACAAGATAATACTTTGCAAGCATCATAAATTCTCTTTTAATTCCCTACCCAAAAAATGTCCATGACACTTGCATGCGTTAGTTTTCAAAATTTCACTTTACAAAACACTCAGTTCATTTTTTTTAGGAGTGCAAAAATAGTAAGATGCTAGTAACTACTATGTTAATACACTCACCTTAAAAATAGTCAACATCTATTTAGCTTGCAGACATGGTAAATAAAATTAAAGACAAATTGGCAAATCTTCAGCTGCTGTAGATTATCACAACCCTGTTAACTTAAATGGAGAAAGGACAATTTACAGCAGCCAAGGATCTGCCCCCAAAGCATAGTTCTCTCCAAACAGAGGTCTGCAGAGCCAACTGTGAGCCCAGACTTTGTAATATTTTTTTACATTAACTATAACAATGGAGTTTAAGGATGGAATTTTTAAAAGTACTCAGTGTTGGCTTAAATCTGCTCCCACTGAAAATAATAGTAAAACTGCAATGGAACAGAATCAAGGCTACTCCTTGCACTTTTAAAAATGCCATCCTAAAAGAGAACAACAAACTTTTTGTTTTAAGCTACTGAAGATGCAACTGTATTATAGATGTTTCTCTTCTCTTTCCTCAGTGACATAAATGTTTAACTTCAACCCAAAACTACATTCATGGCAAACATCTGGTGGAACTCATGTTCATCTGTTATTTGCTTGCAGTATACTTTCCTGTGATGTCACAAATGCATTTCATACATTTCACAGAACTGCTATACATGCTATTCATGTTCTATAGATTCACACTACAAAATTTAACGGAAAGTATATATCTAAATTCCCTAGGACTGTTGAAATTCACCCAAAATATTTTGTATTTTAGGGACTTTCCTTTGTACAAGCATAATAAAAGATAAACTTTACATTTTATGTTGTAATGCTACTGCATCAGCTCATGCCTCTCTAACACCTTCCATTAGAAGATCTCACAATGCTTTACAAATAGCAGTGCATTATTTCTTACAACACACTTCAGAGCAGGTGCTCTTATACCCATTCTATAGATGGATAGAAGAATGATTCCTGATTCCTTGTTAGACTGTAAATAAGCTGAGTGGGAAATGGACTATTTCCCACAGGGAAAATAAAATATCTGTATATTGTAGAAAACTGTGTTTTCTGATTTCATTGCCTGTAAATAACTCTGGCAAATAAATAACTCTGCATTATTGGCTGCTTGTTTCCATTCAGTGTGATTAAGAGACACCCCACTTTCTCACTATCGTTTTATGCCTCCAGGCATGACCAGACCTCTTGAAGCTGAATGTAGCCATTTATGACTCACGAAGATATTAAGTGAACACACTGCAGACATGACAGCAGGAAAGAGAATATATATAAAGAGCTGGTTCAATGTTTTCCATAAACATGTCAAATATCTGCTTCTTCAATTATGCCCAATTCATTTACAAATGTAGGCATATTAATTCATACATCCAGAGCCAGCTCCTACTGGGGATCTAGAAGATCAATCCATGAGTATTCCCTAGAGCAGCCTACTGGTGGCATTGCATCCTGTGAGTAGGTGTAGGCCTGCTGTATTACTGATTTTTATTAGTTGTATTTGAGTAGCACTAACAGTCCTCAAGGAAAACAGGGCCCCATCACACGGAGTACTGTACAAACACAGAGTAAGGAGCAGTCTTTACTCTGAAGAGATTAAAATGTAAAGCAGTGCCTAATGCCACATGCTGCAATTGCTTGCCCAGGATTTGATCAGCTTCTGCAGCTAGGCACCCCTGCCGGCCTGCATCCAAATAGGCAATAAGGATGTGCTGGATGCGGAGAGGAACTGCATCCAGGCCCAAACGGCTGGAATTCCAAAGTGTTGGGTCACACCCCATGGGCAGTTACTTCACTCCTTGAATGACTTCCCTCTCTGTTCCATCCCATGGATTCAGGTCACATGTGATTCCTTCTACCAGGACCTCCCTATGGAGGGGACACAAGTCTGCAAAGACTTCAGGCTCTTTCTCCTTCTCTCCTTTCATGACTGCATGCTCCAAGCATGCAATCCCAGATTTTGCTTACCACCGGGAGCTGGGGCCCTCATAGCCTTTTCCCCCACTGACACTAGTCACTAGTTGCAATGAGACATTAATCTAAACCACATTACATGACTCCCAAATTCTATCATTTCTAACCCAACTGTGCCAGGAGGCTGTAAGGAAGGCAAAAAACTCACTGGGGCACATGCCAGTTTGGCCCAATGGGGAAATTCCTTCCTGATCCCTAATATCAGGGAATCAGTCAGACCCACAGCATCATAAGGAACACGGCTCCTAATCTGCAACAAATGGGAAGAAGGGTGGGGCACTTAACTACAGAGTGGAAAGGCTTTTGAGGAGTCCAAGTTTAGTTTAAATAAGCAAGGTGTGTGGGAGAGAGGCACTTGACAGCCAATCAGCTGACCCTATTCCCATTGCCCAGCCAATAGCTGAGCAGAGAACTGGCAAGTGGAAGTGGGCAACCTCACTTCCTGCCACTCCTGCATTTTGGGCTTCTTCTATCCAGTCAAAGTCCTTCTACACTAAACCAGTGAGAGGATACTCTATTATATATTATAATTACAAATACCCATGTAAATGATGTCTCTGATTAGAAAGATTGCATTTGTAGGTATATGGCCCCTACCTGATTCTCTGAAATGGAGCCACCTATGCTTGGTTAAGCCAGATTGGCAAAACTCCTGCCTCAGAAGAGTGCAGATGGAAAAAGAATGAAATATAAAGTGCATCATTTGCTATGATGTAAATATAAATCACTAGATTTCAATTCCCGTGAGCCACAGAACCAGGGCGAGCCCTTGGTTTTTTTTTGTCATCAAGGGCAGATACCTTTTTAAATGCCCCTAAAACAAAAGTCACAAGCAAGCAAGGGGGGTGGTTGGCACCCAAGGCAGCATCCCCTGGTTATCCGTAATGACTTCCCAGCTCAGAACTTCAGATGCCTGGGGATAAGGGATTACATGAGAGAGAGAGAGAGAGAAAGAGATGTTACATCCACTGGCTGGACCACAGAGAGGTTAATGGATACACTAGTAATGCTAAACAATAGAGAACTTTAGCTCAAATGGTAGAAGCCTATGCTTTTGGAGCTGAAGAAACAGAGTTTTAGTTCCAGCTCTGTGTGTGTGAGCGCGTGGGTGAGAGAGATTTATCTAGTAATTGCCTCAACTGAATGCATCACATGGATTTGTTACGGGGAGGATGGTAGCAAAGGCATCCAGCACATGCAGTGGGTCTAATTGTTTTTATACCTCCAAGCAGACCTCTGGAACAGTTTCAAGAAGCCTGAAAAGACAGATTAATGATCTCTTTTAACTCTAAAAAACATTTAGACCCACTGCAAGAAGCATACTCCACCTTCTAATAAAGGGTGCCTGTAGCTGCACAGGGGGCTCCTGGCTCCAATTCTGCTGTGGCAGACTGCAGATGTTATTCACAAGAAAAACTGTAGAAAAGAGAAAAGCAGCAATATTTCAGTTCTCTCAGCTGTATGGGAGAGTTTAATTTTCCAGCATCAGGTAATATTTCTTTTTACTGATTCTAGGAAGAAAACAACTCACAAAATTTAGGAGCTACATAAGATAAACCAGAGAAATATTTTGTGTGGTAAACATTTAGATGCATATGCCATCCCCTTGCTACCAGTTAGATACTGGGCTGGTGAATGGTACAGAATGTATCACACACAGAGGGTGCACAAATCTTCCCTTACCAGCACAGCCTCTCACCACAACTCCATAACCCTTCCCTGGTGAGATATGTCCTCAAAAATCTCTTACATTTGGGCCAGGTAGGCAGTAGGCACAAGACTCACTGCAGTGCGTAAGATTTTTCTTGGGTGTGGAATTAAGCCCCATACCGTCTCAGATGTAAAGGAGTAGGGCCCACTGCATCAATGTTAGCGATGGATTCTGCATTGCTTTACAAAGCATAAGTAAAAAACCCAATCTGTTCCTCTCTTTTGACCTCTCTTCCATACAATGGCTCTCCTAAAACCCAGAATGGAGACACAACAAAGTCATCCAAAATCTCCTTTTGAAAGTTAAAACCACACCACTCATCTGCAGCATAACATGCATCCTCATCCTCCTTTGTGCCTCAGTTGGGTCCATCTCCCCCTTCCTGTTTAACCTCACTCCGCTACAGTTCCTATGCTGCCCATAAACATCAGCAATGCTACCTCAATATCCTCCTTCAAATCCCTCCTTAGATTGCAAGCTCTTTGGGGCAGGAATGGTCTTTTTTGTGTTTGTACAGGACCTAGCACAATGGGGGTCATGATCCATGTTTAAGATTCCTAGGTGATATGGTAATGCACATAAATATGAATAGTAAAGTAACATGGCATTAGAATGTCTGCTGTGTTCATGTTGGCTATTCAATTTTTATTCATGTTAGGGCAAAATTCGGAAGGTTTCTCCCAGTATTATATATATTTAGAGCCCAAGGGTAAGAAAGATGTGTTATTAGTCTTTTTAAACCACATATTGTAGATTCTGCTTATGAGCAACCTCTTGGTTCCCAGCAAAATGTTGCTGTTATCTGAAGGCTGACAATAACTGAAAGCCTGGCTTTTGGGGCTGCAGCCTGTGTAGTCTGGGCCCCCAGTTCCAGCACACGATACAGCCCAGAGGGTGCAGGGAGAAGTTCCCTGCACATCCCAGTAGTTCATTCCCTGTCTGCAGCCACACAAACCTGCCTGAAGTTTGGGCTTTTCTTCCAGAAAATGTTGTCAATAAGTGACAGGCCTGTTGGCAATAACTGAATCCGATTAACGTTATACTCAATGGGACGGGACTGGTTCCTGGCAATACATTACTCTTAACGGACCATGGTTAATTTGGGGATTGTCCTTAAGCAGTATGGTATAGCACCGCTATTTTTTTTTTTACATGATTACTGAATTACAGAGCGCACATGGGCTCCAACCCTGAATTCAGTATGTCCCCAAGTTTCTATGTTTCTGTATCTAATGCCAGGCCTAATGGCTCCCTAATGAATATACAGGGTTAAAGCCATCTGTGAATGGCTGTAATGCATCACTATGTTCCCAGAGATGGCTGAGTTCAGAGTCACACAGTGGTGCAAGTAGGACGGTACAGTCAGGTACCTCAGACCATTAAGATATTTATTGCCAGTACACTGTACCAGAAACACACAGGAGCAGAATGTTGGGCTGCCTGGTAGCTCCTCTGGTGCAACCCCCCAGCCCTTCCATGAAGCTGTCTCTCCTGTCTGGGGTCTGTACAGCCCTGCCAGAGGATAGGGCTGGAGGCGGTTCTGCTCCTTTCACCACTGTGATTCCCGGGAGAGCCCTGCAGTTCAGAAGTCTGTATCCAGCACAGTGGGAGGACAGAACCTCCCTGAGCCAATGTGAGATGGG
Source organism: Chelonoidis abingdonii (assembly GCF_003597395.2). Classification (NCBI taxonomy): domain Eukaryota; kingdom Metazoa; phylum Chordata; order Testudines; family Testudinidae; genus Chelonoidis; species Chelonoidis abingdonii. The sequence goes on from NC_133785.1 coordinate 24,443,775, forward strand.
GAGGGGACAGGGAAAGTGCAGGGGGCTGGGGGTGAGGAGGAGTCATGTGGGGGGGACATGTGCCCCTCCCCTTTAGCTGGTGCCCCCTCTTTGTGTCCCTCCCTTGAGTCTCCTATGCACAGCATACCTATTGTAAGTGATTTGAGTGGTCATACACAGTGTTCTTGTAGCCGTGTTGGTCCTAAAATATTAGAGACACAAGGTGGTGAGATAATATCTTTTATCAGGCCAACTTCTGCAGACGAACAACAGAATTTGGTCCAATAAAAATGTTACCGTCCCCACCTTGTTTTTCCAATTGTCATCTAAGCAGGTTAGCTGACATCCCCAGAGAAGAAAGTCTCCTGTTCCTTACAGGACAGGAATGTGTAAGCTTCCTAGTACACATCATGGGTTGTAGTTGGGTAAGTAGTCTAATAACCCAGTCTGCTAATGGCAGATAGGTGCTTAGGCGAGTAGAAAAACAGCTGCATTTCTCATACATGTTTTCATTTCCAGGTAATAATAAATTCTCTCTCCCCCTCCCCCCTCCCTTATTTTAAACAAGTAGCCTAGTCTGCTGATTATCTGCTAAAATTCCAGCAGGTATTTCCCACTAGAATACATTTCCTAACAAAATAATACATTAGACTTGTTAAGAGGAACCCAAGAAGTGGTGTGTAGGTAGAAAAATATTAACTGTTTTAAAAATATGGGTTATTTGTTGTTTAACCTCCTATTATTTACATTACTTTACTCATTCTGTCTGCTTACAGGTTGATGGATATATAAAAGAATAATACAGGAGATGAGGCAAAGTATTGTGCTATACTATATATTGTATATACACCTCTACCTCGATATAACGCTGTCTTAGGGAGCCAAAACATCTTACCGCATTATAGGTGAAATTGCGTTATATTGAACTTGCTTTGATCCACTGGAGTGCACAGCCCCACCCCCTGCAGCACTGCTTGATCACATTATATCCAAATTCATGTTATATTGGGTTTCATTATATTGAGGTAGAGGTGTATATGCTTTTGTTGCATTATAGCCTCGGTGTGAGCTCCTGAAACTTTTATTTTTTTTAATATCACTGAAACACCTGAAAATATTTCTCTGATATTCTCCTGGCCTGACTTCCCTTAACATTTATATTCATACAATTTTTTTTCTCGTTACATTTTTAGAGCTGCAGGAAAATTAAACCGATGCTCAGAGTTGCCAAAAGCTGATATACTTCAATTCACTCCGTTGTGCCTAAGGTAGTGCAGCTTATATGGTACACATTACCACCCAGGTAAAATAGGTTAATAACAGTGAAGAATGAGATTTCTTATCCTTAATTCTGAACTTCTTCTTGAGTCAGTTTTAGTGTGATGTGCAAGATTTAACCAATGCATTCCCATCCCTCTACAGCTAAGTCTCTAGCCAGCAAGCTAAACATACCCTATAGTCCAGTGGTCCCCAATGTGGTGCCCGTTGTCACCATGGTGCCCTCCAGTGCATTTATGTGTGCCTGCCTAGTGCTCAGCAGAGGAGAGAAGCCATGGCCCTGCGCCTGCTGGGGACAGAGAACTCAGGCTGTGGGCACAGTGTTCTCTGTTCCCGGCAGGAGTGGGGCCTGCCCTAGTGCTCCATAGGGGAGAGAGGCTGTGTCCCCGTGTCTGCCAGGGACAGAGAGCTCCAGAGCTGCAGGCTGAGGGTCCTGGTGTTCTTGGTCCCCGGCAGGCGCGGGACTCACCTAGTGCTCAGCAGAAGAGAGAATCCGGGTCCCCGCGCCTGCTGGGGACAAAGTACTCCGGGGCTGCGGGCGCCAGTGTTCTCTGTCCTCGTGGCTTCTCTCTGGCTTCATATGTTATGTAATATTAAATATGTCTTTTTGTATTATTTAATGTACAAATACAAAATAAGCCTTGAAAAACTGTTGGCGCCCGCCACACTCTTCTGAAAACATGAATGTGCTACTGGTCATAAAAAGGTTGGGGACCACTGCTGTAGTCTTTCATTTTAAAAAATGCTGTTTTTCAAGGTTCGCAGGTAGCAGAGAACAACTATAAAAAACTAGGGCAAGGAAGGGAAAATATATCTTTTGTTCTCACTTACGAATTTACATCAGTAGGTGCTGGATCAGGTCTCCATGAATTATTTTGCAAATGGATATAAGGGGAAAAAAAGTATCAGAATTTCAAATCATTCAGCAGTCACTTCATATGCTCACAGTCAATGTATTACAAAATAATATCCTCCTAAACCCCTTTTCTGCTGTGGTTATGATCTTTCACAAGTGTGACTGTATATGAAGATTCCATAGGCCTCCAAAGGCCTGTGCATAAGCGACATCTGAATGTACTGTTGTAATACACACACACACTCTCTCTCTCTATATATATGTATCTCGTGCACACACAGGAAAGATATATGTATTAATATTATTGCTGTTTTTTCAAAGCACACAGAGCCCCCTCTTAGAAACATTAACTTTTTGACCACTTTAATGCAGGGTCATAATGTGATAGTGTATTTGATATTCCTTGCACAAGAAGCAGAAACCCTAGAGCTTGTGAGGCAGATCCCCAGCTAGTGTTACATTTTATAGCTCCACTGAAATCAATGGGGCTATAACAGTTCACACCAGCTGAGGATCTTCTACTATGAGCGAGTGTGCTCGCACAAGTGCCAAAAATCTTAACAAAGCCAGCAGTGTATAAGATGGAATGTCAGCATTAGCTTTATAAAGTGTAATGAAGGATTACTGTCTTCAGTTTGTCAGCTTTATAATTCTCAGACAGAATAGGCTCCTAACTATTCGGCCAATGGCATTACCACAAAAGCATAACTCTTGTAAGTCATTGGTTAACACCAAAAGAAGTTCACTTTAAGGTATATTTACATTGTAGATATCATGAACAACATACTGAGAAGCAAATATTAAAAACCCACGTTCCAAGAATCATATGGAATCATTAACACTGCAAGACTTATAGCCTCCAAATGCATTCTGAGAATAGCAGTGTAAAAACTCCAGAAGGCCTCCAGTATTTCAGACAGGAAAGCAAAACATACTTCAGACTCCACTGAAGTGCCCTTTTTAATTGCTAATTCACTGTTCCATCTGCTAATACCAGCTACTGGTGGTGGAAGTCTGTTTCACTTCTATTGCATTTGGCATTAATGCTGAATGCATGTAAAGTTGATCAGACTTACAGAACTAATCACTGGAACAAATAAAGCAGCAACAATAAAAAGACAGAAGTTATGGGCCAAGACAGGAGAAGATGTAAAGACACGTCAGTTAAAACTGGTGGAGTTCTATAACATAAAGCTCAGGAAAAAAAACCAACAAAAACTCACACCACCCTTAGTAACAGCAAAAAGAACAGCAGTACTTGTCGCACCTTAGAGACGAACACATTTATCTGAGCATAAGCTTTCAGGGCTATTACTATAGAAGGGAACATATAGTAAGAAATATATATACATACGCCTATTTCGGTTCTCTCTCTCTCTCTCATTAGGGTCCATGAAAACATACCCTAGACCTCAAGGGAAGTTTGACTGGGTATTTTAATAAACTTCTGTAATTTTATTTCTTGGCAGGGATTTAATAAGACAATATGTTTAATTCATTTAGAATAAAAGAAAGACTACCAAGATATTTTCTATACAGTCCCGCACAAATCTCCTATTTCAATGAGTTGGCTGTGCCCAGAAAAACATGGCAGGAAACAGTAGCTGCCCCAACAGTACACCTTGGATTGATATGCTCTGTCTTTATATGATGTTCTATGGAATATTTATTTATTATGGTTGCATTAACAATACATTTAAAACATACTCATTTTAGAAAAGTCTTAATTTTTAAATGAGAATTTCCTGTTGGCTTGGCTGAGCCATTGCACAAAAAGCTACTGTTATAATTTTAGCAGAAGTCTTTTCAGTTTTATATTTTATAGCCTTAGTGCCTCACTCTCTGTTGGAGTTATTTCACTATATCAAAAAAGTAGTCCTTCAAAATACATATAGATATAAAAAACAGCAGTAATGACTGTGTTAATATTTGTTCAACATACAGAGAATGTTTAAATACACCAATCATTTCTATATTCATCATCTGACATTTTAAAGTTGTTTTGTTTTTGTTTTATAGTTTGAAAGACTCCTTGTCTCATGGATAGTACGCAAAGCTCCATCAACAATGGAAAGAAACAGGAGACGGTGTGACCTAACGGCAAAGAATTCTGTGAGTGGTTGGCTATGCTGGGGTTAATTTCTACCAGATGGTCACTATAAGCCAAGCATGGTACAGAGACCACTCCAGTAACAGTGGTAGGCAAACGCCTGACAATGGATGAAACTAACTATACCAGAAGGAACATGGGGAGCCTAATTCTCCGCTTGATTATACTTTGCATAGCCCTTTAACCCTTGTACAAAGGGAGTGCAAATCCCTATCATTCAAATTTAGTGGTGTTTTATACTCTTTGTAAATAATTACTCATGCTTCAAAGCAGTGGAGAATCGGAAAAGCAGGGGAGAATCAGACCTCACGTGGCTCTCTGATATTGTTAAACCAACCCACCCCTTACGATACTGTTGACTGGGATGTGTTACTGGCTCACCTATGAATTCTAGCAGGAGCAGATTTGACTAATCTTCAGTGGCTTTGCCCTTCTCTTTGAAATCTCAGAGTAATTGTGGGCAAAGGCTCTCTCATATGCATCTTAATTTTGTTCCTCCTCTTCTTCAACATGCATCTGAAGCCCTAGTAGTAGATAGTGAGGAGACAACAGCTACTCTCCAAGGGTCTGTTTTTGTCATCCAACCCAGTCAGTCCTTTCAAAGCCCCTACCCAGTGTTTAGATGAAGCACTGAAGAGGTCTAGATTGTGGAAGGCTTGAGGAAGCAAGCAGGAGATACAGTAAGGATTATATCTTTCCTTTCAATTTGAAAACACCCAACATTTGTTGTGGGACTTACAATTCTGCAGGCACCAATGGATCCACAGGTGCTATGGGATTATACTATAGGAACAGTGGCAAAGACGACTTCTTTTATTGCTCATCTTGATTTGATCCAGAAGCTAGGTCTACACTACAGCTTATATAAGCATCACTTATGTCGCTCAGAGATGTGAATAAATCACCCCTCTGAGCGACATAAGTTACACCGACATAAGTGCCAGTGTGAACAACATTATGTTGACAGGAGAGCTTCCCCCGCTGACATAGCGAGTGCCGCTTGCAGGGGCTGGAGTAGTTAAGCTGATGTGAGAGCTCTCCTCTGTCAGCTTAGAGCAGCTACATTAGAGAGTTTACAGCAGCACAGCTACATCAGTGCAGATGCGCTGCTGTGAACTCTCTTGTGCCCAGAGATTGTGACAATTTCTTACAGCTATGAATCTGATCACCATGATCCATGACTCCTTCACCCCAAGCTTAGACTATTGCGATGTTCTCTGCAAGGGAACTGCAGCTTAAATTATCCCCCAAACTGGAGCTGGTGCAGAATCTGGCTTTCTGTTTATTAACGGCTGTATCTTGCCATACATTTGGAATCTGCTGCTTTGGCTGCTTACTAGTTTCTAGGTGGTGTTGCAAGTGCTGCTTTTGATCGACAAAGCCTTAAAATGGTTTAGAACATGCCTTTCTGAAAGACATACCATCTCTCCAGGCCACTTTGCCACAGATGCCATCAACACAGACACTTCTGCTGGAGCCCCCTTAATATAAAAGAGTGAGGGCTGTTGAAAAAGCATTTCCCATTAGTAGTCTTCAATCTTGGGAATTTACTCCCCCAGGCTAGGTTTAAAATAGCCCAAATCAGCTGAGCTTCAGATTCATCTGTTTACTGAGGCTTTTGAGGAAGGTGGGGACACAATAAGGGATGGTGTTGGTGGGCAAGGCAAGTTTCTGCAGTGGTTTGGTTTAATAATAATAATTGGAGATATACCTATCTCCTAGAACTGGAAGGGACCTCGAAAGGTCATCAAGTCCAGCCCCCTGCCTTCACTTGCTGCAGCACTACAGTACTTTATCTGTAGTATGAATTTATACTGTCTATTAATGTGACAGAGAGAAAAGCTAAAAATTTGTATTGTGTGTGTATGTTATCAGAGTCCATAACTCATTGCTTGGTTTAAATTTGGCATTTATATGCAACGTGTTTGCATGTGGGTGTCCAAAGAAATGCTGAAGAGGCTTGAGGCATTCTCTGGATTACGATGCACATTGGGTGAAATTTTGAAAGCAGCCTCAGGGAAGTAGGAAACTAAACCCTAATAGCTTCTTTGAATATCCCAGCCATGAATTTGATTATAATGCGCACAATATTGTTTTGCAATCTTTGCTCAATTCTTATCTGTGGAATATAGCAATATAGCACATGATCACTTGCATGGATCATTGCTTTATAGTCAAAATGCTTCTGAAATAAATGTAGTCAAACTTTACTAATTTTGGGTCACTGACAACGAAAATGATGCTTAAAATTGTTGATTGGCTGTAGTCTAGCTGTTGGGCTCTAGACTACAGCAGTGGAATCTCCTGGCAGGTGATGTTAGGGTTTCCATGTTCCGTGACCGTCAAAAGGATCTTGTCCCATTCTTCTTCATGGAAGGTGATCTTGTAGCCTGCAACAACATCGATGGTGTGATGGCAGCCCTCAACATCGTTCACGATCCAGATGAGTGGAGACTGTTCATTGATTCATCGAAGACGAGTCTTAAAGCTGTTTTGCTGCATAATGGCAATGTTTTGCCATCAATTCCAGTTGGTCATGCAGTCCATATGAAGGAAACCTATGACAACATGAAACAACTTTTGAGGTGCATAAACTATGACCAACATCAGTGGCAGCTTTGTGGCGATTTGAAGGTTGTTGCTCTCTTGCTTGGTCTGCAGACTGGATACACAAAGTACTGCTGTTTTCTCTGCGAATGGGATAGTCGTGCAAGAGATTCCCACTACATCAAGAAAGATTGGCCACTCCGACAGTCATTGGAGCCTGGGAGGAAAAGTGTTCAGCATCCACCACTTGTTGAATCAAGGAAGATTTTGTTACCACCCTTACACATCAAGCTGGGTCTGATGAAGAACTTTGTCAAGGCCATTGACAAAACACAAGCAGCTTTCAAGTACCTCCGTGGAAAATTTCCAAGGTTAAGTGAAGCTAAGATAAAGGAAGGTGTCTTTGTTGGTCCTCAGATTTGTGAACTTCTTCGAGATGATGCATTTGACCATGCACTGCGTGGCAAGGAAAAGACGGCATGGAAAGCCTTCCAGTTAGTGGCAATAAATTTTCTCAGAAACAACAAGGCAGACAACTACAGGTTGTTGGTGGAAAACCTCCTCAAGGCATACAAAAGCCTTGGTTGCAACATGTCACTAAAGATACATTTTTTGCACTCTCATCTAGATTTTTTTCCACCGAACTGCGGAGCAGTGAGCGACGAGCACGGCGAGCGATTTCACCAGGACATTGCAACAATGGAGAAACGCTATCAGGGCAAATGGAGCCCATCAATGCTTGCAGACTATTGCTGGACAGTGACAAGAGATGCTCCATTTAATGAATACAAGAGACAAGCCAAGAAGCGCCGAGTAGACACTGAATAGGACTAAACTATGTACATAATAGTTTTTTGCCTTTTGTTTCATAATAAATTTTATTTATATAACCCTTTTGCTGATTTTTAAAGTGTTACATAAACAGGACAGGTGAAATATTATCATGTAAAGCAACCATAAACACATGAAAAGACCTAGGTTTACAATTTATGATTAAAACTCTACTATCTACACAATATACATAGACATAAAATGTAAAAACTTAAATATCTTAGAAACAGTAGCCAATCAGTTGTTTTAATTGTCATATTTGAATTCAGCACATCAAAATACATAATAAATACCACATTTTATCTCTGAAGCAGACGACTTCTCAAAAATTGTAGACCAGTGTAATAATGTATTTTCAGGTTTTGTATTTATCGGGGTAGGAGCAGACATGCCAAACCCGCAGGAAAAAAGCAGAAATTGGGCTTGTTTTTGGCTTAATTGGCTTGTGAGTTTTTTGTTGACTAGTTTTTGGCTTGCTGCTTCTTTTTTTTTTTGATTGGTTCCTGGCAAGCAGAGGCAAGGGGGGGGGAGAGAATCAGGAGTGCACAGTGGATCGAACACAGTCATATAAAGTGTCGGCATTCTTAGAGATAGGCTTATTTTGGCCTTGCTTTGAAATGAGATTAGCTTGATTTTTGGCTTATTGTGAAAGTCGGGGTGCGTATTTACTGTGTGAAAGTTGGCAAATGTGGGTAGGAGCTCAGCTATTGACCTTCTTTTACTTTACTATGGCAATATGTAAACCTAGTTAGTTAAAATGTCTATTGTGTTACACCCATCATCAGTTTTATTCCATGAAAACTGAAATCAGATCCATAATCACTGCATGTGAGTGGGACTTATATGATTTCTAACCTACTTACTAGTGTACATTTTAAACTATGATTGAAGACTAAGGAATAAGCATATGGACATTCAGCAGCCCAATGGTTTGAAAAATTCCCATCCAGCTGGCTCAGGGAGATTAAGACTGCACAAGTTACGACCAATTTACGGTATTCATGCCGGTCATGGTTGATATGAACAGTGAAGGATAACAGAATCTAATGAGAGAACAAAATATCAGATTAGATATATAGAGCATTTGTGTGGCATCCATGGCCATAATATCTTGGAAGCCAAAGTACTTGTGTGATGGTGATAATGTATTATAGTGGCACACTAAACATATTTTGTACAATTTCATTTTTTACCTGGATGATATACAATGTGGCTGAAAGCACAATGGAGAAAGCAGAATTCTGAAAAAATACCAATAAATACATGGTGGGAAAAAGAGCCTACAAATAGGGAAGTTCAAATGAAAGAGTAACACTGGACAATGCAGAGATGCAGGAAAGACTCAGACTTCAGTTACAGACAGCGAGAGAGAGAGAGAGAGAATGAAAGAGTTGGTGAAACTCCATCACTCTGAACAGGAAAAGCGAGGACAATTGAGATGGAGCAGGATCACAGTGGAGCCAGGGAGCCAAACAGATGATCAGGAAGGGAAGAAGTGCTGGGGTCTTATAAAATTAGGCTTTTCCTCTGGGAGTAAGAAGTAGAAGGTTACTAAAAACTACTGTTTTGTTTATGTTATGTTTACTTTGGTTAAAGAAAAGTTTAGGGTTTTTTTTTTCATTTTTTTTAAACTCAGAAGTTGGAGACATAGTCAGTGGGATTTTGAAGAGAACTCCAGGGCCTTCTAAACAGAGTTAAGAAAAGCAACCAGAATCACCCAATATTCACAGGCAAGTGTCCTGGAAGGAAGTTTAGAAGGATACAGGGCTGTGCTAGAGACCCAGAACTAATCAGTTTTGAATGAGGTTTGTGCCAAGGAAGGGGCAGGACATGATGAAATATGTTAATTTAGAGATACAGATAATAAGACAAAATTATTAAGATGCTGTATTTACGCACAGATATTCCATGGACTAATTCCCATATAGTCAGCCATACATCTATGACCAGAATTTCAGATTTTATGTGGACTCAGAACACTATTACCTTGGAGAGACCACTATTACCTTGGAGAGACAATGATCTGGCCCCAAAAACTCACGAACCACCCCAAATTACAACTTCATATTTTCTTTTCTTAAAATACAACAAAAATGCAGAAAAAAATCCTCCGCAATGCAAACTGGAAAAAAAAAAGTGCCAAAAGTGTAATGCAGACCTAATTATACAATTAACAAAAGCCGAAGAACTCAGCTCAAACTGAATCACCAATCAACCTACATAACTGTTGGTTTTAACTGCTGTGGAATTTACATTACTGAGTACAAACACTAGTGAAAGATGAGTCTGAAAAGGTTGAAGCAGCACCCAAACTCTGGAAGCTTATTAGAATCTGTTGTGTCAGAAAAGTCAGATTGGCAATTTCAGGAGAATAGACTTTTTTTTTTCTTGAGGCTTACAAATGTTATGCTTCCAAATGACCAAGAAATAACACAAAACCACCCTCTCTTTTGGTACACTAGTGCTGCCACTTCTAGCCCTTCAAGAAAATATATACTCAGGGACACCAATATTCTCCTCTTAAAGCTGCAAACACTGCAGTATCTCTAAACACACACATCATTTTTGGACCATTACTTTAGGGCTTTGTGTTCGTTTGGTGTATGTACAGGTACACAATGAATAAATAGGGGGGTCTTTCCTTGAGATGCTTCTAGGATTGGAGATGAGGACTGCCTAAACAATAAAAGATATAGAACTAGATAGATAGATAGATAGATACATAGAATGTATATTTTAATGAAAGACATGAATTAATCAAAAGAAGAATTAAAATATTAGCCATTTCCATGAACCAGGCCTTTATACCTTCCCACAATTTTTTTTGTGTGTGCAACAGAAGATAGTGACCCAATCAGTAAAGTGTTTTTGCTGTACCATATATTACTGAGAAATAATTTGGAAAGTATAGCTGAAGTGTATATGGCCATTTCTAGTTCCATATTTTTTCCATCTATCCTAAAGTTAGATATCTCTAACACAATTACATCTCCAAAGATTTCATTATCCAGTAATCCACATTTAAATAAATATGAGGGAGTCTATGGACTTTATGAAGGATTTTAAACTAGTAATTTTAAATGAGAACCATAAGCTGTGTAAGTGGAAGGCCTTCAATGCTGTAATGATACTAAAAGAAAAGATCCTAGTCATATATATAAAATCTTAATTTTAAACAACACTCAGACCTAATTTGCTGAATTAACTTAATAAGGATTTTTAACGCATGAATTATGCATACCATCATGAAAATCTTTCATATTAGTTACAATCTTAAAGCTGAAAACTTATAACACAAATGTAGTACCTTTGTACCATCAGCTACTCATTATCCCCTGTAACAAAAGTGGGAAATAGCACTACATAGGTCAATTTAAGTGACAGTAACTGAAATGAAGAAGGAAAATGATACCAATTTTTTTACCCATTTTGTTGAAATCTTGAAACTATCATTTTAAAGTCTGTTGGTTGCTATAAAATAATATCAGGAACTAAAATAGTCTCAACTGTGTGTGTGTCTTCACGCAGAATATATATGTGTGCCTGAAGGCACAGATAAGTGTGCACACACTTGTCTGTGCATGTGCACACACATGCTTACACACACACACACGTGTATATTATAGGGTGAGCCTATAATTAACATTGTCTAGCTCTAACCTATTAAAAGATTCCATTTTCTTTTCCTTATATCTTTTCCAAATTATACTTGCTCGGGCTGAAATTTTCCATGCTATTTTAAGTTTCAGCTAAAATGGTTCGTCATTTCTGAGAACCAAGTTAAGGAAAACTATACAATTAAGAAACGTCTACAACCATTTAGTTGAGCGGCTCTTGTGCCTCCATGCTTTGATGTACAGCTATTTTATCTGGCAGGTGGTCTCCCTCCAGATATGTCTTTTCCTGTTCCCATGAAAATTCACCCCAAATTTGACTAAATTACATGACTTCAAAAAAGCTCAATTTGCACATGCTCAGTGATGAGTTGTTACTGTATGGCCACTAAATTTTCTGGAGATTCTGGCTGCACTAAATATTCTCCATTCCAGAGACAGACAGACAGACAGATCTACTAAACCTGAATTTTTATATCTACCTATCTATCTAAAAATAACCATCTGCTTGTGAAATGTTATTCTGAATATTTCTTCAAAAGTGCCAGGTACATTCAGGCTCCTGCCAGAAGCTTAGACTTTTTATTGCTCTATTCATTGCCCTAATATTCATAACATTTTATTTCCAAATTCGGTAACAGAGATGTTTACAACACTTAAACAGATTAGTCCAAGCACAAAGAGATTCAAGAGATGTTGAAGTACACAGTACATAAACTGCACACATGACTGCAAAGATTTTATAAATTTCTACTTGGGAGCAACAGAATCACAGTATGCTAGTTACATCATTCCCTTTGTCAATCATTCCCTTAGAAATGACATTTCTGGTTTTATTTAGCATCCACACAGATGAGATTCAATCTCTTCACTATCCTTTGCTTTCTATGTTTCTGTGCGGATGAAAAAGGTTGACCATTAATCCATAAACTATGCTTATGTGTGTTAAGACCAGTCAGACACAATAGTACATGCATATGTTTGATGAAAACCTGATTTCTCTTCATCTTCCCATTCCTTTAAAACACTGCCCAAGCCTGTAGTGAAGAAAATAATGCAATTCAGTTATTTCCTCATAGAACATGGATTCTACTAATAAACAAAAAGTGATTGGCCAAAGCAATGCAAACAGGGATTTATTGGGGTGCTATATCTATAGAACGTACATGTTTGTACAACTATATTGATCATTATAAGTACTATTAATCTTCCAAGCACTTTGGTAGGAAGATTGTAGTAATTCATCACTGATTGCTGGAGGAGATTCTGAAAAGGAAAGGAATTCTAAGCACCCGGCTAACTCCTGAATGTAAACTGATCCATTTGGTGGCAATCATATTTCAGGCTATCCCCATCTAAGTGTTACTAAACAATTTACAGTTGGAGGGTATTTATCTAGAATAGAACAGATTTATTTATACTTTTTATTGCTGTACATAGTAGGTTTGGGGCCCTTTACTGTAGAAATTATCTTTCTGAAAAGAAATTAACTGGAGGGAGATCATCTGTTTATTTGGAAAGTAAAATTTTACACTAGAAATGAAAGTTGTTTCAGTGTGGACAATTTAGGAACTCTAGAAAGCAGCAATAATGGGCAGAATGGCATATTTTCCACCATCCATCTTTATCGAGCCAGCATATAGCATCTTCCGTCTTCCTGAGAATATAATGCAAAGTCTGATCAATACCCTCATGCCCAGTAGCACCTTTATGAGCTATAATATTGAACTGGAAGAGTGCATTTGACAAGTTGGAGATGCTGAGGCAATTAAAATAAAATGAAGCAACCTGTAAAGATGCTACCAGGCTAGAAGTAAAGCATTAATTAGATAAACAGACTGAAAAATGTTAGCTGCTATAGGAATATATTATTCTTCAGTGACATATGTGCAAGTTTTCTGTAACTGTTTTGCTACTCACCAGTACAAGCATGAATTTGATTATAACAAAATGTCATGCATACTGTGATAGTGCAAGTTATAGAAGGAATGTTGTGTACTGCAATAAGATTAAGCACACATATTTTATCAGGTACTAAGCCACAAAATAAAACCACATGGATTTCTTTAGAAGAGTCCCATTCTGAACATCTGACCCAGACACCTCCTCCCTAGCTCAGGTTCTACATGTTCAAAATGCTTAAAGAAAAGCCCAAGGAACTTAGTGTACAAATGCATCAGTCAAACCTCCTTCCAGACAGCTCTTTTCTGTTCAAATCTGGTTCTACCTGTTATCTAGTGACATATGCACAATCAGAGTAAGTCAGAATCCTAAGGTGCAGAAAACTATAAACAAGCTTCTCCTGTCAGTGACTCTAAGAACTTCTAGCCAATAGGAAACAGGCACACACTTGGACGTGAAATCCTGGCTCCACTGATATCAGTGGGAGTTTGCCATTGATTTCAAAAGGAACCAACATTTCACCCTGGAATTCTAATTTCACTTATGTGCGTATATCTCAGAATTCATTAACTCTAGTTCAGTAGTGGGCAACCTGCAGCCCGTGGGCTGCATGCGACCAATCAGGGCAATCTGATTGCGAGCCTCAAGACATTGTCTGCAGGCAGAGCCCTCCACAGCTCCCACTGTGTTCACTGTTCCACCACTGCTCTAGTTACTGGATTAAAATTTGGTGCAAATCACATTTATAACATTCTGTCTATTAGCTCAGCTACTTCCCCTCCTCCCCCAATCACCACATCTGACGGTATGGGAGATCGAGATTTTGAGGTACTTTTTTTCTTCCTTTTTTTTTTTTTTAATAGATAAGAATTTTGAGATTTTGGGACACTTGCATGGGGTTCGGTGAATCTGAAACTTCAGACCCGCACAGTTAAGTCCCAGACTGCAAGGAACATGTTGTGAGGGGTGAGGGTTCCTAGAGCCCAGACACCTGCATGAGCCTCGATGTTTATATTGCAATTTTATAGCGCCGCAGCCTGAGCCCGGGTCAATTGACATGGACCAGCTGTGGCTGTTTTGCTGCAGTGCAGACATACCTTAAGAAACAACATGTTCTCAGCAACAATGCTGAAGTGATAGTGGCCCACAGCACCAAATTCCCAGTGAAAACTTCCAATTCTTCCCAGAGGGATGTGTTTCTACCTCCGCCAAACACTTTAAAATATCTGGAAAGTTAAGTGGTGGTTGAAAAGGTCAGCTGTCTTTGACCAACAATGTTCAATCTACCATAGAGTGGTAGGAATGGAAGGGACCTGGAGGTCATCTAGTTCAGTCCCCTGTACTCATGGCAGGACTAAGTATTATCTAGACCATCCCTGATAGGTGTTTGTCTAACCTGCTCTTAAAAATCTTCAATGACAGTGATTCCATAACCTCCATAGGAAATTATTCCAGTGCTTAATTACCCTGACAGGTAAGAAGTTTTCCCTATTGTCCAGCTTACATTGCCCCTGCAACAATTTAAGCCCATTGCTTCTTGTCCTATCCTCAGAGGTTAACGAGAACAATTTTTCTCCCTTATCCATGTAACAACATTTTATGTACTTGAAAACTGTTATGTCCCCCATTTAGTCCTTCTCTTTTCCAGACAAAGCAAACTCAATATTTTCAATCTTCCCTCATAAGCCATGTTTTCTAGACCTTTAATAATTTGTGTTGCTCTTCTTTGAAATTTCTTCAATTTGTCCACATCTTTCCGAAGATGTGGCACTCAGAACACACAATACTCCAGCTCAGGCCTAATAAATGCGGAGTGGAGCAGAAGAATTATTTCTTATTACAAAAGAATTACTTCTCATGTCTTGCTTAGAACATCTGCTTATACATCCCAAAATTACGTTTGCACTTTTTTTTTTTTTTTGGCAACTGTGTTACATTGTTGACTCATTTACCTTGTGATCCACTATGATCCCCAGATTCCTTTCTTCAGTACTCTTTCCTAGGCAGTCATTTCCCATTTAGCATGTGTGAAACCTATTGTTCTTTCCTAAGTGGAGTACTTTGCATTTGGTCCTTATTGAATTTCATCCTATTTACTTCAGACCATTTCCCCAGTTTGTTCAGATCATTTTGAATTTTAATCCTATCCTCCAAAGCACTTGCAACACCTCCCAGCTTGGTATCATCCACAATTATCTGCACTTCTATCATGCTTTCTTCCTATGAAGCTCAACCTTCTTTATAAAGATCACTTAGCAAATATGTACAATGCCCCTCTGAAGTAGGTTAATATTGTTCTTGTACCTATTTTATAAGTACAGAAAACAAAGGCATCAAGAAGTTAAATAACTTGCTTACTTTGACACAAGAAGCTTGAGAAAGAGCTGGAAATAGAACACATATCCCTTGCACAAATACTGGATAACTTTTATTACTTGCAATAAATGTCCTCTTTTGTTTAAATGCAAAATATAATAATGAAAAAAACAATGCCCATGACACTTTTTTTCCAGTTAACATGATCTCTTTGGAGAGTTCCTAAAACATGCATGACAAAACAACGGGCCCAACAACAGATAATCACACAATCAATAGTTAAATAGAAAAGTACAATAGTGAACCTGAAGTTACAGTGCCTGAGGCTTAATGAATAACCTGATGATAACCTGCTTTTCTGGTGTTGATATGTCTTATGACATATCATATATCAAATATGATATATTTATGGAAGATGTGTGAGCATCTCTTATTGAAAAAGAAAAGTTAATTTGTAATAATATAATTAACATCTGGAAGACACTATTCCAAGAGTAGCTCTGGCTTTGCACATGTTCTTGCTATTCCCCATCCTCTCCTCTTTCCTTTCAGGACAGCAAATAGCCAATAGGAATAATTTTGCAATTCATGCAGCTTTCTATCAAGAAACTTCATCAGAGTTTAAACATGGTCTTTCCTTGAATTTAAATTTTATAAAAATCAGAGCCATTGGTAACATACACCTGTGATACTTGATATACTGCACCATATGCATTGACAATCCAACTATCCTATTTTAGTGTAGCTGAATGATGATTCATTTAATGCTAAATACATTCAAGGCATTTCTCTTCCTTGCAATGATGCAATTCTCTCTACATTATTTCATATTATGCACAAGTGTCCCTTAAACATCAGGAAACTGAAATATAGACCTGTTTTCATATGATAACATTACCATGTTTAACACTTTTATTGTCTAATTACAGTAACTTTAATCTGAGCAATTTGGCATGTACTGTAGGTCAAGATATTGCATTTGAATGGGTATGGAGCTGGCCTGATTACTGAGTCTAAAATTGAGGATTAGGCATTTCAAGCTGCAGAACGGAGAGAAAATATAAATATTGTATATCAAATATGTGTGAGGGAGGTCACGAGGGCAGTGTAAGAGATGTTAAAAATCTTCAAGAAACAGTGGGAGGCAGAATGTATTTGCAGGACCTCTTAGTGGGAGGTAGACTGATATTCTTTTAATCAGAACTCTGCTTGACTACAGGGTGTATGCCACAGCCAACATTTTTTCAGTAGAATATTGGTCAAACCATTTAAAATTAGACATCAGCTCATTTTATCCTCACTATGAAATGCAGCCAGAGTATTCACTAAATCGTGATTTATGTTCCAGGAAGAGCCGTTTTAGCTGTTAGAAAACAATCACACCATAAGGAGATTTGGTGATTATACTATCCTCTCTCCCCCGTGGAAAATTCATAATTTATGTCCAGAGTTTGTTGCAGCAAAAATGTTACAAGATATTTTCTCACTTGCTTTTTGGTCAGATTCTGATATCAGAGACAGTGATATAAATCCAGGGTAACTCAAGAGAAATCCAAGAAGGTATTCCATATTTACCCTGACTGTAAGAGAACTCAGAATCTGGCCCTGTGAATGCACAGAACAAAAAGTATACATCTTTAGCGCCGTGCTCCAATCCTAAAAAAAGAGGTGCTGCAATGTACTTCCATCCTAAATAAAGTAGTGCCGAAAAACACTTTGAGTAAATGATAGCACCAAAACGCCGTTACAATCTCCCCCCAGAAAGGTGCCAGAACAGCATTCCAGCACAACTTGAGTCCTGCTTTTGCAAACATTCCTGCCAAAAGTGTGAAATCAAAGGTAATATAAAGATACATAGAAGCAACCAGGCCTGAGAAAAATGCCCAGACTGTCTCAGACACTTCATTAAATTGGCTCTGTAAGTAGATTATGACAAAAAGAAAAACATATACAGAGCACCCAGAAGCCTCCTGAATGTTATGCCTTAAGCCTTTTTCTGTTTATCTAACAGCCCGTCCAGGTGTGCTTCAGAAAAATAAAAGAGCTCCATATTGTAAGGAAAACAGATTTACTAACTGGACATAAAAACATACCCTAGAGTTATCAAAAGTATCAAGAATAAAACTACCCACTTTCAAAAAAAAAAACCAAAGAACAACCCCAAATATGAACGTGAACTAAATTGCATTTTGTCCTCTTCAATATAAACTGAATATACTACATCAGCCTTGCAAAACTGCCATGAACATTTAATAGCAAAATCTATTTTCTGATCCTTTATCAGGGGGAGGTGGTGAAAATGAGAGAGGAAAAAAACCCAAATATGTTATTTATCTATAGCAAAAAAAAACAACAATCCAAAACAAAAAAACCACCTTTGCTATTACATCACCAGTCAGAGAACACTTCAATCTCCCTGGTCACTCAATTACAGACCTAAAAGTCACAATATTACAACAAAAACTTCAAAAACAGACTTCAATGAGAAACTGCTGAATTGGAATTAATTTGCAAAATGGACACCATTAAATTAGGCTTAAATAAATACTGGGAGTGGATGGGTCATTACACAAGTAAAACTATTTGCCCATGTTTATTTCCCCCTCACCACTGTTCCTCCCATCTCCCTTGTCAACTGCTGCAAACAGACTATTTTGATTACCACTACAAAAAGTTTTTTCTCTTCTGCTGATAATAGCTCACCTTAACTGATCACTCTCATTAGAGCGTGTATGGTAATACCTATTGTTTCATGTTCTCTGTGTGTATATATATACACATATCTTTCTACTGTATTTTCCACTGCATGCATCCGATGAAGTGAGCTGTAGCCCACGAAAGCTTATGCTCAAATAAATTTGTTAGTCTCTAAGGTGCCACAAGTACTCCTGTTCTTTTTGTAATGTCAGAGTGCCTCATGTACCATACAACAGCCATGTGAAGTAGAGAAGTACCATTTTCCCAATTTTACAGATGAGAAACTCGGGCACAGCTTGCCAAGGTCACACAGGAAGTCTGTGGCAGAGTAGGGAATTGAATCTGGGTCTCCTGAGTTCAAGGCTAGTCACCTTTCACTGGACCATCCTTCTTACATTTTCCCCTTTTGCACGTTGGTGGGAAGAAGTTTGCAAGACTGATATACATCGAGAAACAGATACATCCAGGGAGTCATCCAGAGAAATAAACCTACAAGGTGAACTACAAGATTTGGCAGTTTCTCTTGGGAACTATTTAATAGCAGCCAGTAGTCTGGTCCCCTTGGCTAGAGAATTCCTAGCTGCTTTTGAAGCTGCAAAAGTTATTTTGTTCTTGAAATGCTCCACAGAGGACTAGCAAACCAATGGTAATTCCTGGAGGTATTTGGCCTGTGGAACACACGAGCAGACAGAATGGAAGTTGCTGTAGTAACCTCACCCACTGATATACAGGCGAGTCTCATTTTACGCGGGGGTTCCGTTCCGCGGTTAGCGCGTAAAGCAAAAACTGCACACTCAAAATTACATTGAATTGAATGGTGGGCAGAATCGCCTGCACTACAGGTACAGTATTAAAATGGTTATTTTTCTCTTTTTTTTTGTTTTTGTTTTTGCTAACCGCGTAAAGCTGAAATCGCGCATGTTAAATGTGCGTAAGGTGCGACAGACCTGTAACACAATCTAGCCAAGCCCAGACCAGGGGGGAAAGTGCTTTGTATGGAAACTCTGAACCCAATTGCTTCAGAACAACAAAGGTGCCATAAATTTCTGATTTCAATGATATTAGGTCAAGATGAGTAGTTTATATTAAGTAGTATTTAGATAATAAAATATTGATATTTTGGTAGAAAAGAATTGTAAATTGCAAGTTAACAAGACAGTGTGCTTTAAATTAAACACAGCAGTGTGAATAATGCTGACAAAACATGTCACATCCCTTAATGAGTATGGAATTTAAGAGGAAGCCCAATATTGTGCAAAGAGTGACCCTTGGTTCCCTATATTAATTACTGGTGTTACTTGGTTAAGACATGGACTACATTAATTAAAGTGAGGAGAAAATGTACTAGATTAAGTTACATTTCCAAATTATAATATTTCCACCTGTCTAGGAGTGTAAATGTCATAGGATCTGAGATCCATACAATCAACAACAGACTTCACCCTCACAACTCCCCTCTGAGGTAGGCACATGCTAGTCCTATTCTACAGACCAAGGGGCAGGTATTCTTTTTCTATGTGTGTTTTTGTGCTGGACTTTGGTTTGTAATGAAAAATGTATTAAAAATTAAAGACTCAGACTCCACAGATGAATGAAGTCTGCCTTTTCCGGAGGAAATAATCATATTCATTCTTTCACATGGGCAACGTCAAGAATAACTAGGAGACATTTGATTGCCTTACCTTTCAGCTAGACTTCATTATGAAAGGAGTGCCACACATGTAAGGGCTGCCTCACTGCTAAGTGCATAAAAACAACCCCTGGGAAAGGACAGCCACTCAGAAAAAATCCCCCCCCCCACCCCAAATCCATTTCTTTTCCACCAAGCTGGAGACACTTGGAGCAATTTGCAATTCTAAAGATGAAATCCCAAAGGTTTCAAGCAGCTATGCCTTACAGAGAAAAAGCCACTGTCCCACTTAGAGGCTAGAGAGCTTTGATGAGCAAAAAAATAAACAACAATAAAAAATGGCAAGGTCATCAGAACTCAGTATAAATCAGTACAGATAGGGCACCAGGTGAGAACAAACTGCATACAGAACAAAGGAAGATATTGTACAAAAACATTAAGTACTGTCCTCTACGCTCAGAAGCGGCTCCAGGCACCAGCAAACCAAGTGCATGCCTGGGGCGGCAAGCCACAGAGGGCGCTCTGCTGGTCGCCGTGAGGGCAGCAGGCAGGCTGCCTTCGGGGGCATGCCTGCGGAGGGTCTGCTGGTCCCATGGCTTCAGCAGACCTCCCGCAGGCTGCCGCCGAATCCGCGGGACCGGGGACCTCCCACAGGCAAGCTACCAAAGGCAGCCTGCCTGCCCTACTTGGGGCGGCAAAATACCTAGAGCCAACCATGCCTACGTTGACTCCTTCTTGGTGACAAAAGTCAACCTAATAACTATATGCTGATAAAAGTGAGCAAGTGAAGAGTAAATTGGACTCACGTTGAGCTGCAGGTCATCGGTCCACTGGCCAATCAGGTGGTAGCCTGGAGTGGTAGTGTTTGTTGTGTGATATTGAAAGATGTCATAGCGCCCTGGTGCATCTCCGTTTTTATTAAACATCACTGGAGTGCCAGCACTGCCTGAGGAAGGAAGCAAAAACAGCCAAAGCTTTATAATGCTTGTTTTATTTATTTTGTCACGGCTAAAAGCTTTAGACTGGCATCACAGCTCAGGCAGAGGCCATCCATCATCACAGCAGCTTAAACGGACGCTTTAGGACATTGTGCCATAATCCTATCCCTCTTTCTGTGATTAATTATCATGACTCATACCCACTAGGTGAAAAGTAAAAGTAAAGTAAAGCTACATGAGTCTTGCTTCATATCATGAAATATCACACAGGTTTCCCTCCCCGCCTCTGCCCCGCTCCCCCAAGGGAGTTCTTTAGTGAACATCAGTCCTGTGAATGGAGCCTCTAAATGATTTTTTCCCCCCCAGAAAATGTTCCATCTGCTTCTGAGAGATACTGCCATCAGAAGACAGCCCAGGTTTAGTGAATCTTGACTGGCATCCAGAAATAGCTTCCTCCTCCATAATTTGTTCTTATTCCACTAATCAGCATGCAACTGAGAGGGAACAGAACAGGGGACATTATAGGAAAACTATTCCTAATCTCTCCTTGTATGCTGCTTTCTTTAGACCCTAGGACACTGATACCTGCCGAAAAGTAGCTTAGTCATGAACAATAGGGGCCAGATTCTGGATTGATTCTTGTGAAGCATCTAGGCAGAGTGATATGAGAGAGGCAAGTGATAGCAGCAGAGCTAAGGATCTCAGAACAACCTTCCTTGGATGGGTCAGGGCCCCGAGCGCAACACACTCAACAATGCTTCAAGCTGCTAAAGTAGCTGAGCGCATGCCCCTCGTGCATCATACGTGCAGAATATCCATGGGTCTGGCCACAAACCCCAAGCCAGCTCATGGCAACAATCCTTTTGGGGCTGTGGACCAGAACTGGGTATTAGTGTAGCCTCCCACTGGGCATAGGTGCTGGAACTAGGAATGCTGCCACAATCCCTGGTTTGAAATATCTTCCTTCATATGTAGGGTTTACAGTTTGGTTCAATGGTTCTCAACACCCCCACTATACAGATTGTTCCAGCGTCCCTGCCCCTGAGCTTTGTAATATGTGCCTATCCTGACCTTCACCTATCCAGGAGCTTTGTAGGAGGTGGTGGTCTCCAGCACCTATCCTCTTAGTGCATCCAAACAAGACAGGTTAGAATAAGGGGGCATATCTTATATGACAGATAGGCATTGAATTATGATAGCTAATTAATATGTTAGAGATGCTGTTGCGAAAAGAATCCCAACCAGAAAATTTGCAGCTCAGTTAACACTATAGGGCTGTATGGCTACTTCTTAAATGAGACTTCAAAGAAATTTAGTATTTTCAGATAGATCTAAGCGAAAACTTCCAGAACCACATGAGTTTCAAGATGTATTAAAATAAGTTTCTGTGACATAAAGCAATATTGTGTCAAGACAGAAGATCATTAGTATATCTATATTCAAAACTTACTCCTACCACATTGCTTGGGGGGTGGTATGAAAAATCTCTTCAGTTGTAGCACTGAACTTTACGTTTATGGTTTTCCTCATGATTCATATTCTTCACTGAATTTCAGTGAGCGAAAGAAAGTTTGAAGGAGTGAATTAGCATAGTTTCCAAATTCTAACCCTAGTAAAATTATTTCTTGTCTATACTGCAGCCTCTCTGAGATCAGACACTGATTAAGTTCAAAGACTGGTACAGAAAATCTTCCACAGAAATCTCCTGTCTCTGACTCCTTATGGGTACTAAGCAGATATGTAACTGTTATATATTGGATTCATGCAGCTGGAATACTTTTATGGTGGCAAAACATTTTTTAGGTGCATAAGGGTGATAATTCATAAATTTCTTCTCAAAGTCAGCAAAAATAGTAAATGGGATTTAGCTAATCATGACTTTTTAAAGCATTTATATGATTAGCCAAGCTACATGTTGTATTATTTTATGTTAGTTGCAACAATTCAGAGCATCTGAGCCCAATCTGCCCCCACATAATGTACCATCAATATTTGTGGGTATATCCTTACGTTCCAAATAAATGACACTGACACAAAAAATGGGTATTTTTACACAATAGGAGTCAGATCTTCACCAGATGTAAATTTTCACCACCTGAGGATCTACCCTATAAATAGGGCAGTAATGCAGATAGGGTATGAACTCACTTACATACATCTGCATGCATAAAACTATAGGTTTTTTTCTCCTTTTAAATAGATGCAGAATAAACTTGGTGTGCATCAACAGAGTCTAGGTTAAAAGTTGCCCTATGAAATAACAAAGCTCTCTACAGTCATATCTGCAGATTAGTGTGATATCTAGTTTTTAAGTGGAATCTATAAATGAAAAAGACCAAATGACAGCTGCTGAAGGGAGACTGTGTTGGGGAGCAGGAGGGTCGGGAGCCCCTTTTCACTCCTGGGCTGTTAAACATAAGTAGATAGTTTGGCTGCTTGCACTTGCTAGTAGTGATGGTGGACCATTAATGTTGCTGACAGTGTTCAATGCCCTGCAGGGATATGGCCCTGTGCAACAGTCAGGGCCTGGCAAGCCTTCCTAATGACAATGTATATTGTCACCAGAATGCAGTATAAGAGAGACATGCCTGTGCATGTGTAAATAGTTAACTGGGTAAAGTGCCAGTAGCTAGTGTTCAAGAATATGCAGCATTATTGGTGGGTTTTGTAGGATCAATACAACTTCTTGTTGTGCACTGAAAATGGCTTCCTTCATGGAGCTTTTTAATGCAGTTCTTAAATATCACTGCTGCTCCACAGGAGTGGTTACTGCTACTGGTTAGCCTGCTCCCTGATTCATGAAAGCCCCGCTGTTCAAGAAATCTCTTGAGTATGTGATTATCATTAAACATGTGCTCAAGTGCTTTTCTTAATCTGGTGCTGGATGCCTAGTCCTGGCCTCTAAATGCATAATTCTTCCAGACATCATCTATGCAGCTTGCCCACCCTACCCAGTGTGGTTCTCTCTCTAGAATCGTCATGTGTTATATTCTAAGTTAAGTACAGCAAAATAATTTTAAATGTGATTCTATATTAATATGTATTCACCATTAGTATTTATTTATAGTAATAATTAGCAGCATAATTGATATTGGCTACTTTTTCAGGTTTGTCCTATTTCATGAGTTTAAATTTACTTCATCTGGAAATCTACCCACAAACCAAAAGGAAGTGAAAAGTGGGGGCAGCTATTCAGAGTAAGGAATGGTACATAGTTGTAATCATCTCAGGGTGTAATTCAAGCAGATGATTTCTGAGTTGCCTGTCTTTGATCCCAGTGTGGGTCTGGCAGCATATTTTGGCGCACAGTGACCACCATTTGATTGCAAAGGTCTAACTCTTTCATGTGCCTGTTTTAAAGTTACTACAGTATTTTATTCTGTGCTCTGTTTATTTTTTCAGACTATAAGAAACAATGAGAAGTGGTACTAGGAAACCTGCAGGCTGAAGCATATTATTTTCATAACTGGTGCTATTTATTATTTTAATTTTTCTTATTATAACAGGGAGAGGGAAGATTTTCTTGGGGATACAGACTGACATACATCTTTTTTTTTTCTTTCATTAAGAATTGTAAGACTCCACAGTCCCATCAAGCAACTTGGAAAGCTAGTAACATGCTCTTCCCTGGTGCTGCCTGCACATTCAGTAGTGTTATGAAATATTAATCCATCTGTTCCCAATGAACAAGTAACACACACACTAAATTCAGTACATGATGCCCCTTTCACATGAAAAATCTCACTGCAAAGACACAATTTATTGGATTTTGCAGGATTTGTGTCTCTAAATCACCACAAAAAACTCATCATGAAGAAAAGTGCAATAGGAGAAGGGTCAGAGTCTTGTTAAGTGTGACAAGCTACTCTTTTTATGACTCACAGTCACTGCAGTTCTGAGGAGCAGCTGTGGTTCATATAAAAATAATCCATCATTTTTCAGGTCATTTTGGAGGAGAGGGGGAACACAGACACTTTGCATCATGAGTTTAATATTCAGAATCTTACTGCATCTGGACTTTTAAAAAAATTATTCTCAACACTGTGAGACAACAATTGAATTCATACTGAGTTCCTACTACAAATCCACAATCTATTCATTAAAATATTGCTTGAGCGATTTCTTTATGAATGTCATGGTCTTTGTAAGGGGGGAAAAAATCCCTGAAGCATGCACAGGCAAGAGGATTTCAGCTGCATAGTTACAAGGAGATCTAAATAGGATTGGATCATAGGTTTAAAATGCACAAGAATGGGATACACATTTTTTTTCCTTCACACTGTTGGGAGAAAGGATTCATGCTGTGCCATTCTCTGTTCTCATTGTAACAAGAATAAGAGAGCAGAAGTTTAATGATGTATATGTCAAATGGTGACATTCAGCCACTGGCCCTCCCAGAAGCAGTGTGTAGCTGTCCAACCCTCCCTGGAGGCTGCACCGAAAGGGGGCACTCAGCTGAGTGGCTCAGTATGTAGGAGAACAATACGGTTTGCAACACATTTAGGCCATGGACTCTGCTTTTTCCAGATCCAATTGGGATGGCATGCACCATCAGAAGCATACCAAGGGATTGCTCTTGGTGCTCTCCAAGTGCAAGGACTGTAGCAATAACAAGGGCTTGGAATGTACCATGCCATCAGGAAATAGTGTCCTCCTGCTCTGCCTTTCCCATCCCCCACCCCTCTGCAATTGTCACAGTCTGGCCCTATCTTTTTAATGAATTATAGTAGTGCGTAAGACATTCACCTCTGACGTGATATCCCAAAGCAGAAAGGAGAAAATATGGCAATAAAAATTCTGTATATTCACTCTACACTTATGTTCCTGTAGTGTTGGGCAATTGCGTTTCACTCTCACTGATTGAAGAAGAAATTTTAAGCTCATACCAGCAGGTGTTCATTTGGGAAGGGGTATACTTTACATACAATAGGACACTGCTTGACTCAGCAGGGAGACAGGGTTCCCAATAGCCCTTCTGCAAAAGGCCTGGCACAGAGTTAGACAAGCCAGACAAACAACTGGCCCTACCCCTTCACAACTATGAAAGCACACACATTTATTGTGACTACAGTAATAGAACATTACGGACCTGGTATATTTTATAATAGACGGGGGCATGAAATAGAAAGGGAACAGTGCTCCAAGAACATCTCTCCAGAGCCTTGGCAATGAGCCTCGGATGTGACTGCACCCTTTGCAGCTACGTGCACAAACATGTATGCAATTATTTCATGTGAATGAGCCAAGAGAAAGTAAACTCTGCACATGAATAATACATCTTAAAGACACCTAATGCTTCCAGGAACATTATCTAGGGCCAGCTTTAAATGGCCAAGAGAATAAATAGGTTAAAATTATTATTTTAAGTTCTGCTACCTTCTTGAAGCCTCCATGCTGTTTATGAGTTGTATTAAAAAAAATACCTATGGCTTATGTAACCAACCACAACTAGAGGAAAAAATCTTGCAAAAAAAATGGGTGAATAAATTGAAATAATGAATATACCTGAGAAAACTGAAATCCAGGCAAAATCTACTAAGTCAATTATTTCCTCAGCTCTCTTAAAATGATAGGATGACCATTGAACTGCGCTACTTTCCAAGTGCCTCCTTGAGGCCTCTGGAGGAGAGAGAGATAAATGATCTGCTACCGAATTCTAGGATGGCCAAATTAGTAAAAATTACACAAATACCATATTTCTCTGAAAATAGGATTTTCCATATCTTCCTATTTCTGGAAAAAGAACACAAACAGAATGTTACAAAGCAAAAAATAATACTATCTGCTCAGTTTATTAGTCCAGCAGTATTTGGCTTCTGGCAGTAGCTAGCACCAGGTAATCCAAAGAAGAGGGAAAAATATTTACTGCATCTCATTTGATACTCTATGCCAATTATGCAATGCTTTACCTGGAGGAAAAAAATCCTTCCTGACTACAGTGATGAAGTTAGACCATGAAGTACAAGATTTATCTTCCTCATCTGGGTCTCCGAGTCCCTTTTCTTTTCTCTCTCTCTCCCTCTCTAGTTATTAGATTGTAAATTCCCAGGAGCAGAGAAGGTGGCCAATGTTTTCAAGCCTTAGGAACCCAAAGTTAAACAGTTCTATCCTTAGGCAGGCACCTAAATAAAACCTTGATCCAGCAAAGCACTTTAGCTTATGCCAAACTTTCAGTTTGTGAATAGTCTCAGTAGGGTCACAAAACTGATTTTCAGAGGTGCTGAGCATCTTTGGCTATCACCAAAACTTCACTAAGAGTTGTATGACTCCCATTCACCACTTTTGAACATGAGTCCTCATTTAGGCCTAAATATGGATTTAGATGTCTAACTTTAGGCTAACAGGTTTTAAAATGTAAGTCTGGGTCTCCCTCTTGCAGAGTGCTGAGGCAAACAGTTTAAAAAACTCTTGCTACATGTATTAGCAAAGTTTATAAAGAGGAAAAAATGTTTATATTAGAAGCTAACTTCTGTGACTGTTCAATTGTCCTGGTGCTGGGGGTGGGCTCACAGGAATCTCCTTATGTATGTTAATGAAGCAAGTAACTTTTAAACAGAATTTTCAGAGGTTGGGAAATCCTGCTATAGTATTTAGGCCAGATTCATAGACACTAGCACAGGGAAGTATATATGAAAGGCTATCCTGTACCTCAAGGAAGGGCTGGTGTTAGGTTTGCCAATGTCCTTATTGGGATCAGCGGGAGCACCTTTATTAGGAGGATGAATCATAAGCACCTGAGGTGATATACTGGATCAAACTAACTTTAGCTTGTCTACATCCACATTTGCCTTTTGTGCTGTATTCTCACTTTAAGCCTTCTAGAGGAATGGAAGTTGCAACAACCTTCACCACAGGGGACTTTCTGGTTAGCAGGTCTATATCACTTGATTTGAAACCTGAAAATGAATCTGTCCCTTACACTCTAAACTGTTGTCCTAGTGAAAATGACAGACAGGCTGAGTTCTGTGTGACAAATAACTACCTTTTTTTTTGCCCCACCTAGGTGGAAATGATACACATCAAAGGATATGGTTTGGATGATGCTAAAAAACTATGCATTGCCTATAGTTGCTGTGGGTTTCTTTTTTAAGCAGCGAGGTCCAAATTAGGCATTATATAAATCAGAGAGATGGGATATATATTTTTTGCCTATCACCCACTTTTGCTGATGAGAGAAAATTTTGAGGTTATTAGCAGACTTCAGTGGTTTCATCCTAATTTCTAAGTGCAGTCATCATAAAAGGGATGCACAGTTTAGTACCTTTTGCACAATAGAAGCTAAGGACTTGACTAGCTGGAGTACTGCACGTCAGAAATATAATCATATATATAAAACTCACTGCTTCAAGGAAAGCAGCACACAACCAAATGAATGCTAAACATGAACTATATAAATGATGGCCACTCCATTTGCTAAGAAATCCAGTGAAATAATAAATAATTGATTGACTAATTAAATTTAAAAATCTTATGTTCTCTGAAGTGCTTTGGATACATATTGCTTTGGACTCACCATTAAAGTTAACATTGCGTATATACTTCAGCAATTTCTTGCCTCCTGCTTGTTCCATCTCCGGACAGATCCCAGGGTAATCAGCACAAAGATCCTTGTTCATATGATGGAGGGCATGAGCCATGGCATACACAGCATCAATCACAAACTGAACTTTCCCCTCTTGTTCATAATGGGAATCTTTTCCAATTCTCTCCTGCCCTGCACATAAAAACAAACACACACACACACACAAAGAGAAGGATGGTGAGGAACAGAATTCTCTGGGTGCTGAATACAAGTCAATCCACTTCATGCAGCATTAAAGAAATGAAGGTGGTTAGCCAGGGCAGGATTTTGAAGAATATGGTTATGATTTCATTTTTTTATTGCATTTTTAAATGAAAAAAATGAATCTTCAACCCTTGACACTGTGACCATTCAATTTATAGACAAAGAATTCACAATGGCAAATCAGGTCCTAACCACAGAAATGGCAGTACAATCAACAGGGATCCATCTCAGATAGAGAGAGAGAGAGAGGCTGGACTCTGTATGCTGAAAATATTGGAGTCTCTGAATGAAGAAAGCACATTAAAACAATGCAGTGATGGTATTTTAAAGTCTGATGCTACATTCTGCCTTTCATATATCAGTCTCTCATTGAAAGACGTAACCAGATAAAGAATGGAAAGAATCAAACTAAAGGAAGATTAGGAGAATTCAGTTAACATGCCTACTGTAAATACATCCTGAAGAAGCACAGTATTCATGCATTTACTGCGCACTTCTCTTCTTTTCCTGTAGGAATTAATGAGTCCTTCAAAATCTATCGATTGCCATCAAAATGCAGAACCTTAGCTTAAAGATTCCAAATGTACACAGTCAAATGAATTAGTGCTGTCACCAGATACCAACAAGGAAATAAGCAGTGATGCTTCAACAATAATTATTTTAAATGTTTTATTATTTCTTATTTGTATTACATTAGCAATGGAATTAAGGTCCCATTGTGTTCGGTGCTGCACACATCCTGCACCAAAGAACTTACACTCTAAATATTATCCCCATTTTACAGGTAGGGAACATGGGCACAGAGAGATTAAATGATTTTCCCAAGGTCACACAGGAACTCCGTAGTAGAGCGTGAAATTGAACCCAATAGTCTGATACGAGTATAGTGCCTTAGCCATTGTTCCTTTATGTCACAGCAAATTGTGATAAACAAATATGTGACTGATAATGGGACTACAAAAATAGTTATTTATTGGATTTTTTTTAAAAAAATCATAGTTTAAGTCAAAAAGTAAAGAAATAAAACTAGGGCTAGTCAAAAAATATTAATCCAATATAATATTTGAATAATACACCTCTACCTCATATAATGCTGTCCTCAGGAGCCAAAAAATCTTACTGCGTTATAGGTGAAACCGTGTTATATCAGACTTGCTTTGATCCACTGGAGTATGCAGCCCTGTCTCCCCAGAGCACTACTTTACCGCATTATATCCGAATTCGTATTATATTGGATCACATTATATTGAGGTAGATGTGTATTTATGACATTTCTTGTATACTTTATTCAGGGAATATTACCTATCTGTCCCTAAACTATATCTATATACCTTTATCTATCTATCTATCCATCCATCCATCCATCCATCCATATATAAAATATGTATGTGAGAGAGAGAGAGTGTCAGCATTCCTCATGCACAAAAGTGTACACAGCTGGACAAGTTTGTGACAGATATGGGAAAACCTTACGAATTCAGTTAATATACCTTACTGAGTTTAATATCTTTGCGGTCCATTGTATTGAAAGTATAAATGCGTATGCTTTTGTGGGAACTTTCTTCGTAGGAAGAAGGATTAATACAATCTTTGGGAGATAATGGGAACTTCAGAAGAGTGTGTTCAACAATATAGCAGATACTGATCACCTGTTACCGGAGAAAAGTTCAAAGACTCAGTCTGGATTTTCCAGGGACCAACAGATAAAAGACTTTTTTTTTGATAAACAGTCTGGTTTTACACAAGCTTAGGGCTGTCTTCCTGATATATCAAAGGACAAGACCTCTGGGCCATGGAGGGCCTCAATCCTTAGGGAAGGGTTGGAAGGACTTGGCTTACTGAGACCCCATAAGATTGCATACTAGTTCCAAGCTAACACTGTTATGAACTTGTGACAACACAAGAGACCTCTTTTGAAGGAGTCACCTACCAGAGAACATGATGGAGCAAGTGAGGTGAGCTCTGGCAAGCTTATTCACTTTTGTGTAGGTTCTTCTATTATTTTTACTATGTTTTCTCTGTAATGCTTATACCCCAAGAATAAAACAGGATTGGATAGGAAGTGTTGTGTGGTAACTTGTAATTGTGACAATTGCGTTATTCACCATCTCTAAGGAGAAAGACATAGCGAGTTTACGTAGGCAATTTGACTTTTGCTGGTGAATTCAGAGTATAATCAGGGAACTGTGCACCCTGAAAATACCCTGGTCATGAGGGAGAGGCATATGTCTCTGCCCAAGAGAGGTTACAGCCAGGGAGCTAGAAGCTTGTGAGTAGGTGCCCTTGCTGGACTACAGAGGGGGAATACAAGTGCAGTTGTTCTGAACTGTGACAACATCTGCCAGTAACAAATATGGGACAATGATGTCCGAGAGGTAAACAAAGTACAATATTAGGAGCCAGGACTCCTCAGTTTTATTCCCCAGTCTGCCACTCTCTTGTTGTTTTACCTTTGGCAAGAAACACTCACATGATTCAATTTGTCCAGCAGTAATAAGTGTTGTTATACTTATCAGTCTCACCAGGGTTTTGAGAAATGTAATTACTGGTTGTTAAGTGTTCCTGGATACTTTGATGACATAATGGTATGGCACTGCAAAATATTACTTTTTGAACAGCTGTAATATCACAGTCCACTTGTTCAATTACTTACTATATGACACCTTCTTCCAACCTCAGCTTGAGGATCCTTCTGCAGTTACAAAGATCCCAGTCTTACGAAGAGCTGTGTGCAGTCAGACCCATGGTACTTATGTAGAGTCCCACTGAAATTAGTGGAGCTCTATATGGACTTGGTTGTGGAATCTGGGTCTAAAGAGGAACTGACTCGCAGTGGCAATATGGAAGAATAAATATGCAGGCTTTTAAAGACCCCCGTCCCCAGCCCCAAACAAGTCCTCACAAACATTTCGTGATCTTTAATCATTTAGGATGGAGATTTAGGTGAAGAAATTATTTTTGCTATCATCCTTAATTTGAATGATACTGACAAATGACAAGCTCTAGCTCACATCAATTTCCACTTTTAGAATGGGTATGTGAAAAGTCACACTGTTAGCGAGTTTTTGGAAAACACATGAATGTGGCAGAGGACAAAATTCACCATTTCTGCTGCAGAAAAGGTTTTGTTTTGTTTTTCCTGATAATAATCAATCAATCAATCAATCAATCAAACATGGCAGAATTCCACCTTGGAGTGTGGTAAGAACTTGACTGGGTTAATGAATTGCTTTTCACTCCCACTCACATGGCCAGATTCTCAGTCTTGGGCTGAGAAAGCACAAAGACAACAGAAAGCTGCCCTAAAAGATCAGGGTACAGAACAGAGTATTAGGGCCTTTTTTAACCTTACACTCTGCTCAGCTGCACCTAGGATAAACTCATGCACCTGATGATCAGGCCCACAGTAGAACAAATTGAGTCTAAATACATCCTATAAATTATGTGCAGTGAATTCTGCTAATATTTTCTATCCTTTTCCCCTGTCCTGTCTCTGTCTTGTCTATTTAGATTGTAAGAGCTTCAGGTCAATCACTTTCTCCTTTCTCTCTGTATGGTGCCTAGCAGAGTATGGCCTTGGTTTTGGTTGGTTTGTAGGCACCACTGTAAAAAATAGGATTAATAATAGTTACCTTTGGACACAGAGGTTGTAGGCAAAATCTCCTAAGTTTTTTTTAGGTCATTTCTGCACTGAATGCAGCCTATTTTTGTGGGGGAAACACAAAGATTTAACATATGATCAACCCAACTTGAACCAAACACACAAACTGCTTACAATCAATCCACAGCGTAACAATAAAACATAATTGAGTAAATGTTGTATAATGAGGACCGCCAAGGAGATCACTGTCTTCCTATGGGTATTTCATTACCAGAATGAGAGGCTAAATATGTTCTGGAAATTATTTGCAGTGAATCATTTACTCAGTTGTACCTGAGACCAGCAAATATAAAATTCCTCCATATACATTTTCAACATTTGTGCAATTTCCCTCCCCCATACAGGCTGCCAAACTGCAAAGTAACAAACTGCAAACCTCTGTTCTGCCAACCTACACATTATGATTAAGATATTCTCTGGTGTAAAGCTCAATTATAATTCAAATCTAGACTAGCAACATCCAGTTTCTTGCAAATAATTCAGCAAGGTGAAATAGGTTCCAGGTTTTGAAGATTTACCTACTGGCCTTTTTTACCATTCCACTCTCCTCTCATTGATTACAGACCAGATTACATTTCCAGACACTGACAAGGAAAATGCTTTTAAGTGGCCTTAGCTGAGCTGAGCTACATAACCAAATTAGTAATGCAACAGAAAGGCAAGCCAAGGGAAGTGATCTTGGAATTGAAACTCTGAACACAAACAATACAGATTAAACATATTAAATGCTAGAAGCATATGCATGGAAACACAGAAGGGGGAAGAAAACCTTTACTAGCAAAATTATCTGTGGAAGGAGACTGAGCAAAAATCCATAAAACGCAGTTGCATGCATGAATATAAAGGCAAATAAAGGGCTGAAAATCTGAGAAGAACTTGCAGTGATGATATGATTATTTGTAGATCAAAATAACCATTTCTTATCTATACACTATATACCCAACACATATGCATACTATAAACCCCAGATCTGTAGAGCTGTGCATATGCAACTTGTGCATACAAAAATATATGCATACAATTTGCATGTGTAATTTCTGGACTCGCACATGTAATCACAATAATTACTTATGCTAAAAGAATACTTAAAAATCCACTCAAAGAAAATTGACATATCTTTGGAATAAACTTTTCATTTCATACCTATTTTAAATTGACAGAAGCCTCTGCAGAACAATGAATTCTACATATATATACATAGTCTAAAAATTGTTTTTAATACAATTTTATGATAAATTTATCTAAAACTATACATACACTGTAAGAGTTGAGTGGCATGGACCTTTTATTTTAAGTAATTCTCAAGCAAGAGATGGAAATTACTGCACAAAGCATTGCACAAATTGTTGGTAGCAAAACACAATTTAGAAAATAACTCAGTGATCATAACAGCGTATACAAAACTTTTGTTTGGTTTTCAGAACTCAAATCCTGTACCGCTCAAACAGGTGCAAGCTAGAAGAGGTTTCTGGGCATTAGCATGCAGATAGGAACGCAACTTGAATAATCACTATGTGGCACAACTCAGTAGTAAGGTTATCCAATAAGCAGCAAGACCCAGTTCGGAAGTGTTTTACAAAAATTATGCCCAGATTTTTTTTTTCAAACAACAACAAAAGAAAATACTGAAACCACAAGGAATAACAGCTCCAGTAGGTCCAGACAGTTTTCAAATGACTACTCCTCATGCAGCTCTCTCAGCCAGAAGCTAAGGAGTTTTATAGAAAGTTTCCCTAGCCAGGATGGGAAGAGAAGTCCATCCCCTGACTCTGAGCAGTTGAGAACCCAAATGGCCAATCAGCTCTCTCTCTTTCACTTCATGCTCCATCACTCTATATTCCGATAAACGGACATTTGGGAATTCAAGTTTAATGAGTCACACTGAATTTATTACATAAAGTCATTCATTTACTTAAAATTAAATTATATCACCATGTTAAAATTGCTACTGTCTGACTGTAAAACAATTCTCAAACAGTCAATCTTTGAACATGCAGAGCACTTCTAGAACACAACAGTAAGCCCTGGGCAGCAGCAAAGGAAAAAGAGAATCCATGTATGAACCTGTCAGATTTTTCTAAATGGAGCAAAATTATCATTTTAACAATCAGCTCACAAAGTTACAGCCAGTAGCTGTAGGTGGCTATATAATAAACTCTCTATTAATATCTACCTGAGGACTCCGTATACAACAAACTACTATGTAATCTTTTACTTTAAAAAGAAATCCTTTATGTAATAAACAACAATTGGTCCATTTTTGGCAGTTTAGGCAGAGAAGAAAATTTGAAGGAACATGGAAAAAGGCACCTCAGAAAGGGGAACTTGAAGACAATTTATTATAATGTTACTGCAGCATTTTAGGCTATTACTCTGAATAGTTTTTGGTGGCATGTGAGAAAGGAAGATGTTTGCTTTTTGCTTCTGGTTTATTCTCACTGCTGTTAATACCTTCCATGAACAGAAAAAATCAGTAGAATTTAAATATGTACAATATTGGTATTGATTGTGCATACTGTCCTGACACACTTGCTTTTCACATTTTAAAATTTCATACACAATCCTCATGTTACTCCTCCCTTTTGTGATATTAGGGGAGTAAAGCAAATGGACAGGAAGTCCAACTTGAATCTCCTTCTTTGCTTCTATTAAAGCCCTGGATGATGCTGACTGCTACCTCAGTTAAAGAGAGAAGATGAAGTTGGTGCTGCTTCCACATTGAAGACTCCTATAACATGCTACCTAGGAATGGTCAGAAATTCTTTGACAGAAGATGAAGAAATGCAGTTCCCTTCTGTAACAGACAGAACTGCTGTTGATATCAGCCACTGCACAACACAGAGTGCTGTAATGTACATATGCCAAAGTAATGAAGAGGCATCTAAAGTTCATCACTACAGTCAGGTTGGGCTACTTTAAGAGTGATGTGAAAGAGCACAATCAAAGATTGAGAAGTCGCTGGAGTCTGGTTGAAAGAAGGGCAATGTTACATGGAAAGCTGCATAGGCAGCCAAGAGGAAGACCACCTCAAACACTTATTCAAGCCATAGTCAAGAGACTGATAGTAAAACCAGGGAAGAATTATTGAGAACTAAATAAGGAGGACATTTAAAAAGGTGACACTGATGGAACGTGCAATATCAAAAAGCATTTTTGAAACTTTGGGAGTTTTAGTATTACTCTAGCACGCAAGATACATTCAAAATAATTAAAGCTGGGGCTGACCCTACAATTATGTCATGTTGCTATGTGATGTCACATAGAAAATATGGCTTTTAAACATTATGTTTGAAACCACAGGGCTTAGGGAAAAAGATGAAACCCTAAATATTATGTGAGAGAGTGCCTCATATCAATAACTCATGTATTCTATAGCCATTGTTGATGGCCATTAAACAGAGCCTCAACCAGACTTCTTCAGATAAAGGTTGCATCACAAAGTCTTACATAAGAGCTGACAGGGAAGAAAAGTGGTAGACATCTCAAGAATTAGGTCAAAAGCCCCTCATAGAAAAAAGAATGAAAAGCTATGTTAAAAGAGATCTAAACATGGGTATTGTAAAACTTCTACCCACCAAACTTCTGTGCAATTTATCTTGTTACTAATGTGCACTATGGAGCCAAAAGATAATACAGAAAATATCCTTAACATTCATTCATCTAACCATCTCGGGCCTGAGTAACCTCTGAATTACTACAGTTTACTCGGTTTCTATGGAGGAAAACCAGTGTAACACTCTAATAACAGAGAGGTAATCTGGGCCCATTTTTTGCTTTCCAAACCCAGTGTCTGTGAAGATATCCTAATCACTCAGTCAGTTGGGGTAAGGGCAAGTGATAGCAAGCACTCTTACCTCCAACCAGGGCCAGTGCAACCATTTAGGCGAACTAGGTGGTTGCCTAGGGCGCCAAGATTTGGGGGCGCCGCCCAAAATTTTTTAAATGGTTGCAGCGGCTGCTGCGTAGTCTGAGCTGCCGGCGGCAGCAGCTACCTGCAGCCCGGCAGCTTAGGGCGCCCCCAGGGTCAGCGCGCAGCCGCGGCAGCCCGGCAACTTAGGGCGCCCCGGGGTCAGCGTGCAGCCGCGGCAGCCCGGCAGCTTAGGGAGCCCTGGGTCAGGAAGCCACCACGGCGGTCCGGCAGCTTAGGGCGCCCTGGGTCAGGAAGCCGCCGCGGCGGCCCGGCAACCCAGGGTGTCCCCCGGGTCAGGGAGCCGCCACGGTGGTCCGGCAGCTTAGGGCGCCCCGGGTCAGGAAGCTGCTGTGGCGGTCCGGTAGCTTAGGGCGCCCCGGGTCAGGAAGCCGCCGCGGCGGCCCGGCAACTCAGGCGTCTCCTGGGTCAGGAGCCGACGCTACCGGCGGTCCGGCAGGCTAGGCGCTCCTGGGTCAGGGAAGCCCCGCCGCGGCGGTCCGGCAAACCCAGGGGCCACCACCCAGGGTCAAGGGATCCGCGAGACCCGCGCGGGGGACGGCGAAATGTCCCGGCGCCTAGGGCGTCAGAAATCCTAGCGCCGGCCCTGCCTCCAACCCCATCTTCAGCATCAGTTTTGCAGATGCTCTCCCCTTTCATGCCCTCTGAAGTAGCTAAGCAGAATGTTGTATCCTGCTGTACATATGGCTCCAGAAGTAAATTCATTTACGTGCTCTGCCTCCCGCAACTATTATTGTTAAATATACCTGGAAAATACAAAAGTCATTAGAATGTTACAGATAACGATTTTTTTTCTTCTGTAGCTTCAGCATCATACATGTGTGTGTCTGCTGGGAGAAACTCTTCTTGAATCCACAGCTAGAGAGCATTAAGATGTCCCTGGAGAATCTCAGAAGAGTAAGGGTTGACATGATAGAGAACCAACAGATGGGCTCAAATTTCAGGTATAAAATGAGAAGCCACGACAACTCTCCATGCTGCCATAAGATGCAAAAATAGAAGCAAAACATAAAGCCTATTCCCATTATGATCTTGAATCTATTGTTGCTTCTATCACACAGCTGTTTTTGTTTGTTCTTCTAGTTAGAGATATATTCCTGGTCATGCACCAACTCTATTTCCTGCACTCTCACCACACCCGACAGCTCAAATTTAAGACAAAACATGGTTAAAGGAGAGTGCATTATTGTCCCATTGGATTTTTAAAGGAATATCTAAGTACAGCAGGAGAAGAGAAAACACAGTAGCTATTATGGACCAAGAGTGTGAGTCACTTCCAAAAGATTTATCTGCAGATGTTGACAGAAAGTTTAATCTCACCTCTCGCTGTATTCTCAGCTGTACATCATTGTGATTCCTACAGAAGAGTAGGAAGGACATGATCCTCCTATCAGTTTCATGCAATTCTTTTGAACAGGACAAAACTGGAACACAGAAGAATGGAAAACAAAACAGTGAGGAAGAAGGTCTCTTGTATGAGCAATTCTAGACGACGTAGAAATTGAACACTGGTTTACATTTGCTCATTTTCCTTTGTCTCTTCATATAGAAACATTATATGTTTTCTGTGAGAAAGTAGCCAACTGGATGATTTCTACACCTTCTCTTTCTTAAAATCTCTTTCAGTTTTTGGTCTTTCGTATTCAACTTTGGTTAATCCAGGTCTTCACATACTTCAGTCTGGCATGACATGCATCATGTAGAACACAGCAACTGTAATTTTCATGGCATGCAACTCTCATGCTGGCAAGCATCAAAACTATGTTTCAATGGTGCTTTCATTATATTAATTCAGAAGTCTCTTGTGACAGATTTCTTGTATTTCTGAAGAAGTCATTAAACATGCCTTCAAAGGATAGTCACAGAACACTCAACATTATTAAGAACTGATAGCAATTATTAAAAGTGATTTAATTTAAAAAATGCAGCATACTTATCGTCTCAAGTAAGCAGCCATAATTTATGTAAACAATATTTCAGCAGCTTGCTAAATGCTGACATCAAAATATTCACTCCTCATATGTTTGTGAATCCAGCATATATGGTAGAAATTAGAGTCACAGTCTACATATCCAAAAATTCTGTGAATGCTGTCAAAATTCTTCCTATTGCCTGTATATCTTCTTCATCTGTAAATGGCACAGTCCAGACAGGATACAATGACATAACAGCATTTGTTACTTGTGTCAGGTATTTCAAATATATTATTCTGTAATGACATTCAGAGTTATGTAACACACAGACTATAAACAAAGAAACCTTAATCTGTGTAATTGCTTCTGCTCTTCTGTTGACAAGAATACATACCTACATGTAGGACAGGAAGAAGGAGACAAGTGTAACACTGATCTATCCTGCTCCCTTGAGATCAAGTACTGTACATATATTTAGGACATCAATCCTCTCCAGGGTAATGTTAGAGACATTACTTTCCTGTAACCCACAGTTGATATAGACACAGCTATAAATATCGGCAGTGCAGGGGGTCTGAAGACCACTTCTTGTATGTCAAAGAAGCTAACTCATATGATTTATAGCTCTGTTTAAAATTTTATAGAATACCCCTCTGAGCTCTAGACGTACTAACAACAAACTGATGAGTGAATATAATTAATTCAAAATACTAAGGATCTGACAACCAAGCCACTTTATAATATAATCCTGTCACGGGATGCTCTGCTTACTGCTGGGTGGCACCCCTTTCTCATGATTTGGAGGATTAGCGCCACCCAGGTCAGTACCCTCTTTCTGGTCTTCCAACATCGCTGTTCTTCTGCTCACAGAATCACAGTATGGCTGCTTCATGACTTAGCCCTCTGGCCAGGTCACACTGTAATTTCCCTTTCCAGGGACATGCTGGCCACTGCTTACCGCAGCTCCCATTGTCCGGGAATGGCTGCGGGTGGCCGTGCCTGTGGACTTTCAGTGTAAACAACCATCTTGCGGCCCACCAGTGGATTACCCTGATGGCCCCCGGGCTGCCCACCACTGAGTTAAACCTTATTAGGTTCTAGCCCTTTTCTGAGTGGTTCCCATCACCCCTTCTGTCTCCCTCACCTCAGGAGCAGATACTGCAGGCTTCCTCCCTGCCTGTCCCCTCCCATTTTTTCCAGCCTTCTGGCATTATAGAAGCCCCGCCTTTTCCATCACAGGTGAGCTTCCTTCTAATTAACTCCCCCCACTCAGCCTACATCTCTCCCGTTTGCACTTAATTAGCTGATTGGGCTCACCTGGCCTAATTCGTCACTCTCAGAGCCAGTGTGAGCAATGCACCCCATCACAAATCAACATGGGATAAGATCGCATGACGCCACCATCATATCCCATAACATAACTGCATAGTAGAATTTATATATTGTGACAGACCACTGGGGTACAGGAGTCTGGTAGAGGGCAGATATACTGGTCACTGGATGAGTAGTTTTCTGTTCCCTGAGTGACCAGAGCAGGGGCTGCACTAGAATAATCAGGAAACTGCTAGAACCAATTAAGGCAGACAGACTGATTAGATCACCTGCAGCCAATCAAGGCAGGCTAATCAGGGCACCTGGGTTTAAAAAGGAGCTAATTCCAGTCAGGCGGGGAGGAGCCAGAGGAGAGGAAGTGCGTGTGAGGAGCTGGGCGCAAGAGGCACAAGGAGCTGAGAGTGAGAAGGTGTGCTGCTGGAGGAGTAAGGAGTACAAGCGTTATCGGACACCAGGAGGAAGGTCCTGTGGTGTCGATAAAGAAGGTGTTTGGAGGAGGCCATGGGGAAGTAGCCCAGGGAGTTGTAGCTGTCATGCAGCTGTTACAAGAGGCACTATAGACAGCTGCAATCCACAGGGCTCTGGGCTGGAACCCGGAGTAGGGGGCGGGCCCGGTTTCCCCCCAAACCTTCCAACTCCTGATCAGACACAGGAGGAGTTGATCCAGACTGTGGGGCAGATCACTGCAGTGAGCAAATCTGTCAATAAGCGCAGGACCCGCCAAGGTAGAGGAGGAACTTTGTCACAATATCAGTCTAAAGTCACCATAAATAATAAGACCTTTCGGTTCCTACCTCAAAATCCTCACTCCATTCGGTAAGATCCAGAAGAATGCTTTCAAGTTCCTATTCAAAATTAACAAAAACATCTCTTTCAGACAAGGAGGGATGCCAGTTCTACTCAAAGACCACCTTTCTAGTCCAGAGTAGCTGTATGCTCAGGCTGTGCTATAACCCAGGGAAAGAGAGAGACAATCCCTTAGATAGTCAGTACCCAAACCATTTGTGGCTTAAGTGTAATGACTGAAGAAGCCTCTCCTCTAATCTGGTCTGCAGGCAACCTTTAACATCAAACTATATCTCCAAGGTACCATTACTCTAATAAATAGAGATAACCTCATATCTGAAGACAAATTTGGAAATCGCCATGATTGCCCTATATAAATGATGGGCAGGAATCTCTTTTATACTGTGGAATTTGCTAGTTAATGTCCATTTTTACTGATTTTCCTGTAGGGTATATGCAATAGTAGACATTAAGAACCTGATTCTACTCCCACTAACACTGAGGTAAATAAGAGGTAACTCCATTGAAAATGAATGGAAAACTGGTATAAGTAACAAGAGAATCAGGCTGTAACTATGCCTTACAACTTATTCTTCCATTGAAATCATAAGGAAATGTCCTGTACTGTAACTGGCCTTCACAAATTACTAATAAAGTTAACAACTATTCTGGAGTTATTAGCACTGAGTCCTCTAGATGTTATTACTAACATCACCAATATTCTGTAATACAATCATCTTGATTATGTTAATTTATAACAGCATCTTAACCCTGAGTGGAAGTGTTCCATATATCTAGCTTTACCTTACCCAGTGAGAAGGATAGAGGAAAGCCCCCAAAAGTCCTAGCTTTGGGATGGATGAAGACACAGAATCTCCTTCTGGAGGGTGAAAGTGGCAGCAGCCAATCTTCAAGCCTCTGGGCTGGAGCAGTTTGCACAAAGCTTTGATGACATGAAGCTTTCATCTGCTGGGTCACTTTCTATTCTCAGTTATGCTGATACATCACCAATATGCCAGCTGCTGCACTTGGTTACGTGTGCATGTATGTAATATGTTATAGGTTAGTTATAAGATAGACCTCTTTTTACTTTCCATCACTTACAGCCTGAGCCATATTCAATACACTTCATATTCCTGTCTAAACATCCCATGTAACACTGAGAACCACAGCCATAAATATTGTTGGCATGTTAATAGATTCAGCATAATGAAGGAACAGTGAACTCAGCATGCTATACTACTGAAGTCTAATGTGAGCAAGCAGAACAATTTTCTAGTGAATGGCATCAATGATCAACAAAACAAATATAAGGAACAGAGTCGTGATTTATAATTGGACCTACGATACTAGCTTTATATTTGTATCATAGGAAAAAAACATGTAACGTGAGTACAAATGGTCACATTACATGTACAGAAGAAAGCTAAACTACAGCTTGGTTTTGTTGTTGGCACGTCACTTCCGGAATGTGGAAAAATACGCAATGCAACAGCTTGCATTTTAGGAAGATGAACAATTTTATAACCACAGAGAACTTTTACATTAAAAATGGACATTTCAAGCTTGGTTAAATTTTGGATGCATCTACCTTGGCAGTGTCCTTTTTGAAATTAAGACATATATTTGAAGTCTCATAACCCTAAAAGAGATTTATTTTTTAAAATGAAATTTCACATGTCATTAGTCATAATGCAGCATTATTCACTGGGGTATTATAGAGAAAATATTTTGCTTAGAAACAGTTGCACATAGCCAGTCAACTTTCAGACTAGGGTATTACACATTCCACTTATTCCTGAACCAATCCACATTATTTTTATCAAA
This sequence comes from Chelonoidis abingdonii, assembly GCF_003597395.2. Lineage (NCBI taxonomy): Eukaryota > Metazoa > Chordata > Testudines > Testudinidae > Chelonoidis > Chelonoidis abingdonii. The sequence goes on from NC_133785.1 coordinate 24,485,706, forward strand.
GAAGCTGATTTTTCATTTCCATGATGATGTATGTCATACATATGGGCACATTAGACAACAGTGAAGCAGTAACAAAATAAGGTAGAGTGCAATCTAGTCTTAAAACCATGGGACTGGACACCAGGACTCCTGGATTCTATTTCCCACTCTACCACTCTTCATGCAACCAAGTACAAATCAGATAAATTAATTCCTGGTGAAAACAGTGAAGTCATTGGACTTATGTCAGGGATGAATTTGACCCAACAGGATTCAGTGAATTTATCTCTTAGAAGGGTACGTTTTAGGGTTGCCAACCCTCTTGGATTGTCCTGGAGTCTCCAGGAATTAAAGATTAATCTTTAATGAAAGATTATGTAATGTGATTAAACCTCCAGCAAACCTCCAACCAAAATTGGCAAGCTTAGTATGATTATGCTTACATATCTCAAAGGAAAGCTGTTTGTAAAACACTGGATATCTAAGTAAAAGGCAGTATTTAAGTGTAAATGATTGCGACTGTGATCATTATAGTTGCTATGACAACACCTATTTTTTCATGTTCTCTGTGTATATATATCTTCCTACTGTATTTTCCACTGCATGCATCCAATGAAGTGGGTTTTATCCCACGGAAGCTTATGCCCAAATAAATTTGTTAGTCTCTAAGGTGCCACAAGTATTCCTGTTCTTTTTGCTGATACAGACTAACATAGCTACCACTCTGAAACCTGTGATTTTAAAGTTGTTAATCAGCATCAAATTTATTAAAAAACTTTATGATCACATTTGTGTTAAAGATTTAAAGTGAGAATGAAATTTAGAGAGAAGAAAACAAATGCAAAAGAAAGAATGTCATCCTTAATATTTTATTTTTTACATAACTGAATTTTTATAATACTTTATTTTCCTATCATTTCCTACTTGAAATGATTGATTCAGTTTCTGTATTTCTAGTAGAGCTTTACATTAACAATATTTTGCTTATTTGTTCTCATAATTAACAATGGTTCCAGCACAACTTTGAAAATTGGCTCTGCTAAGCAACTGTTGCTGACAAGTCACCAGGTGGAACATACGAACCCCAAAACATTTTTTTCTTAGGCCCTGTATAGATAGTGCTTATTTTATTTGAATATTCACTAATTCAGAAGTAAATTCCAAATAGTTTTAGAATTTCAAAGACTTAAAATACATAATGTTATAATGTTTTTAAATAGATGAATATTGCACCTAAAGAAGTCAATGGTATTCTTTTAACTCATCAGTTGCACCTTTAATTTTTCATAGGAGCATAACCTAAATTAAGAAATTGGTAACAAGATCAACTACCACTCACAAGAACTATGCAAACAGCAAACAAAGAAATAAAAAATATAACAGCAAATATAAAAAAGAAATACAAATCAACCACACACCTAAACAAACCAACCAAGCGTAACACCCTGCACAGCACGCCAAAAGGTTAACATAAAATGCAATTGAGTTCCTATGTGATGCTAGGCAAGTCCCTTAAACCACACTTTTCATAGGTGATCACTAATTATGTGTCCCTCACTTTCTGCGTGCTCAACTGCTATCCTGGGGTCTGATCTGCACAATTGCTGAGCACCCACAACTGCATCTGAAGTCAATAGGAGCTGTGTTAAGAAAATATGAAGCGCTATATAATGCTAAGTACTCCAAAAAATGAGATTCTAGGCATCTCAAATTGTGTATCCAAAACCAGTGGAAATTTTTCACCTTAATCTGTGCTTCAGTTCCTTACCTGTAAAATTAAGATAATATCACCTCCCCTTATAGGGAATTATGAAAATGCATTTAGATTGGTTGTAACGCACTCAGATACATAGTGATGAGCAACATAGAAAATCTCACGCGGAAATTAATAATTCTGTCTCCAGAGCAGAATTTGAATAGCGTGCAGGAAATAGTGAATGGGTCCACCCACTGAACAATGAGGAGAAAACAAAATATTGAAAAATTACTCATTAAATGAGCACTGTTCCTCTTGTGCACTGAATGAGGCAGGATTCTGTGGGGAAAAAAGGGTATGTGATCATGTAATTAAAGACTGTATTATAATGCAAACGCACAAAGGAGGCTGAATTTAAAATTGCACAGGCAACCTTAATTTGGCATTTCTAACTTTTGAGTGCTTGACTTTGAAACCTTGATAACTCTTTCATAACTTAGTTTTTGCTTGTGCAATTAGTATCGATGTTATTGGATTGTAAGCTGTTTGGGCCACCAACCATTTCTTTGGTCTGTGTTCATACAGCCCCTATCAGAAGAGGGACCTGGTCCATGACTGGGGCTTCTAGGTGCTACAGCAATAAACAACAGTAATAACAATAATGTTTTTATTAATAATTTATTATTATTATAATAAAGTGCAGAGAATAGGTTTAATGCTATCCTAAGCAGCAAATGAAGATGGTCACTGCAAAGGCTCTGAAATTGCAATAGGATCTGCAAGGCTGGAGCTCTTCCCCAGTGTGGGGCAAAATGAAAGATTAGGGCCTCAAAGTGTGAAACAGAGAGAACAGGATTCACTGGCAGCCCAGAGGAAGAATAAACTTAGAACACTTATTTATCTGCATCAGAGCACATGATGTAATTGAGAAAATAAATTTCACACCATGAGCTGCCCTTTTACCTCACTTATAGCTATCAGAACAGCCAAAGAAAGACCCATTTTATTTTTACACTCTGCAATGAAATATTATGTATTTTACATGTATACACACAGAAAGAGCTTCATTTAATTCATCAGAGTTTGGAAGAGAAATAGCAAACAGCAATCTTTAAGAAAGTTCTAGTCAAAGGATTTCTTGTTCCTTTTAAAGTCATCAATCACAGAACACATGCTGGGCCATAATCTCCAGAAATGTGTACTGAACTCCTGCTGAGTTCAATGGGAGTTGTGTATGTGTACCAAAGGGAAGAATTTGACCTTTTCCAAATTATTCTACAATTTTGCATATAAGATCAATATCATCAAGCTCAGCTAAACATTATCTTAACTATTTCTAGACTTAAAGACCTCAACTAACAGACATTATGATGTTTAAGTGATCAGTCTTAAGGACTGATGTTTAAATAGAATTTAATTATACCAAGTACCGAAGATCCTACTATGATGGGCACCAGTGGATAGCAACCGCTATAGATACCACTCAGGTTACAAAACAGTTTTCATGTAACTGTTTAGGTCCCACGATATTAGATAGACAAGGTGGGTGAAGTGATATCTTTTATTGGACCCAACTTATGTTTGTAAGAGAGACCCACATCCCTAGTTGTCACCTACCATCCCACACAGGAACCCATACAGGGTATTGTCAAACAAGTACAACCCATACTTGATGGAAACCCCATCCTGAAAGAAAGCTTTCCTGAACCCCCACTTTTGGCCTTCAAACAACACCCAAATGTCTCCAAGCTCATCATCAGGAGCAAGCTCCCCACAGATCAAGACACAGAAACTCAAAGCAGCCCCAGACCTGTCAGAAAAACATATGGAAAACCCGCAGACAGAATCTCTGTTGCTGCAACAATCAACACCCCCCACAATACACCTTTCAAGATCCATGGATCCTACACATGCCTGTCATTACATATTTTATACCTCATCCAGTGCACTAAATACCCCAAAACAACTATGTGGGTGAAACCAGACAATCACTACACTCTAACAAACTCAGACAGGAAAATGATAAAACACAAAAACACCTTATCACCTATGGGTAAGCACTTTTCAGAAAGAGATCACTCTATTTCTGACCTATCAGTTCTCATCCTCAAAGGAAACCTGTAGAACAGTTTCAAAAGATGAGCCTGGGAGCTTAAATTCATAAATCTGCTAGATATTAAAAATCAGGGACTGAACAAAGACACTGGATTTATGCTTTATTACCACAATCTATAACCCACCCACCCCCTTTTTAAACTATAACTGCAAACGTGTTAACAGGCCATTCTCCCTTGAATGGTCTCTTAGAATATGTGCTAACTGCTTGTGCTAAAAAAATGTTCCATCTTGCATTTAGCTGTGATACTTGAGTCCCTTTCCCAGACTTGAAGAAGAGCTCTGTGTGGCTCAAAAGCTTGTCACTTTTGGTCAATTAAAAGATATACCTCACCTACCTTGTCTCCTCATTTTAACCCATTATTTTAGGTGCTTTTACCTTAGGAAACATCTCCTCTTCAGCTTAGTCTAAGGTGAATTGTTACGGAAAGTTTGAGCTAAAGGTGTTTAGCTGTTTTTCTGTAAAAACAAACGAGTGCAAAAAAACCCCTACACTTCCCCATTTCAGGTAACTTTTTACAATTTGCCATGGAAATAATTTTCTTTAAGAAGTAGTAACATAATATTGGTTTAGACGAAATGAGTGTGAAATGACCAGTGATGAACATGTGAAAAATCATGTACATTTACAGTAGAGATTTGCTACTCATGTTAAGGCCGCAACCCAAAGCCCAATGAAGTTACTGGGAGTCTTGAATGGGTTTTGGATTGAGCATTAGACATGCAAGCAGAGCCTAATCTGCACAACTGAGTCAACAGCAACTGATTTCACTGAGCACTGGATTAAGCCTCCAGTAAATCATATGCTGCACCACTAACTTAACTTTACAATTTATCCTATTTCAGGGTGGGATAACTCAGGTACAGACATATTTAAGGCACTTGCCATATTGAAAATGTAATAGCTGGTAAAAAAAATTTACATTTTAGTAATTTTTGGTCAAAATTCCTGCATTTTTTAAAAACTTCCTCTACAAAGGAAATTTGTAGCAGAGATGTGAACAGAACCTAGACCTCTGTAAGTCTTGTCGACTATACCACAGTGCTTATCAGGCACATTGCTTCAACTCTTACGTATGCATCATGATAATAGTGTTTTTTCATCTCTATAAAGCACAGCTGTAGAAGAAAAATGTTTGCCCCATTTTACACTTGAGACACATTTTCTGTGCGACATTGAACGCATTTCTTGATCTTCTTTTTCCACACCTAAAGCTATACAAAAACTGCATGAATCTAGATTATTTGAAAAATGTACTACCTCACAATACACATGTAGAAGAGGATACAACAAAATTTATTTGGACAACCCTAATTTTCACATTTCATTACTTTGGTGTACTTTATTGCGCAACCTTAATTTTGCACAAACATGGCATATTCATTCAATTACTTACACTTGGACTTTCCCTGATGTTGCAAAGAATACACAATTTTTAAAATTAAAGTTACATGACCAATTCTGGGAACTATGCTGATTTACATTAGTTGAGGATCCCCCCCTACATACACACACATACACAAACACCTTTCCCAAGCATGCTGCAAGAATTTATTGGTTTCCCTACACAATGGATTTTGACATGGTTATTAAGAGATTTTAAAAATGTATAGAAGTGGATGTATAATTTTCTTTAGAAACTTTGAAAGGAGGCCATTTACTTGAAGTCAGTGGAAGCTTTTCCATTGACTTAAACAGGCATTGAATCATATCTTAAATGATAGACACAGTTGTTTCACGGCATCAGAATTTAGAATAAAAGAACAGTTTGCTTCACCTGGATATGGAGCCTCCAAAACCTACCTTTTCTGCGGGGTTGATGATATTTAATGTAGGATTCTACCTCAGTATCTCTATTTATCATCACAAATGTTATGAGTAAGGGCAAATGGGGGCAAATGAAGAATCCACAGGACTTCAATACATTGCTGCCAGTATTGTCCATAAACTAATGATTGCTTTCTTGTAGCATTCAAAGTCTGTCCTCGTGTTTCACACACATGAAACATTCATTTGTAGAAGGCTCTCAGCCCAAACTTTGAGAAGACCTTGAAAGGGAACACCATCTGCCTCTATACCTTCAATAGGAATCAGTCTAAATTTAGACTTCATGACTGATAAGATTTAATAGTTCAGCTTGTCAGGCACTCTGGAAGTCCAACAAATATTCATGCTAATGAATATCATAAATCTAGACTTAAATGTGAATCAGACACATTTGGCTCTTGGTATTTGTTAAAAAGCTGTTCCAGATTTTGGCCATGGGTCACAGAGCTGCTTGAAACATCTCAGTTATTTTTTTCTGAGATGGAATATTCTGATGGCATTTCACAAACTAAAGTTTTCTTTCTGTAGTAAATTGCACACTTTACAATGCACCAGATCACTTTTTGTGGTTCAGTTTATAACTAGTATTCTTGTATCCTCAGGCTGCGTTATTTGCCATATCTTTTGTTTCTCATTTCTCTCTAACACTTAGAGATGGCTCAAAATGGTCTCCATAGCCGTTGTTTTTGTTTGCCACACCGTTTAAAGGTAAAGATGCTCACGAACCAGAGCTCATGATCTAGGGGGCTTTGGGAAAGCTTGACGACCCAACAGATTTCTATGAATGGTTGAAACAAAACTTCAGGAAAGAACATCTCTGTTCTTTGGGGAAATTCAGATAAAATGTAGCTCTTACCACTGTGGTATGAACTTCTTTCTACTAAAAACTTTAAAGGATGAAGCCTTTTCTCTTGTATAAAAAAAACGGATGGCAATAGCAATACCTGCAGTCTGCAACCTTCCCTAATATACTGCCAGTTAATCAAAATAGGCTGAATTCTGCCCCACAATATGTAAAGCTACTAAACATCACAGACATTAAAAATATCCATAATCCATCCTTCTCATCGCACGGAGGCTCAGCAGTGTCATAATGTGACAAAGATTCAAAATGAGGGACATCCCTCCCCCCATAGCCCTATTTATGCAGGAAATGTAAAGTGCTGTAGGGTACATTGATTTTTTGTCGATAAAGTATTCCATAGCTGAGGTATTCAAGTTATTTCTGTTGTAAATTATTTTTACACTAAACGTATGTGGAATGTAGGTAGCCTTGATGCTGAAATGAGTGACACCCCTCAACACAGGGTAAATTTGAGAGGTACTGCAGGGATGACACTTGTTTGTGCATAAGAAATGGCATTCTTGGGGGATGGCTCAAGATTATGGCTTTTACTCTCACAGGAGCTAGTAATAATCAAATGCTGGGGCCTTAGAGTCCCAATCAAAGCATTCATCTTCCCCATTGTCTTCCCAAACACCACCACATTAGGGTTTGTTTTTAAATCACATTTAATTTTTCTTCATGTTGGGAGGAATCAAATACCTGTGACAAATGTTAGTCACTGTGATTGTCTTATATTTGGAACCTATTCAGACATCACAGTGATAAGCGATGTGTGAAAACTGGATTGCCATAGGAACAGAGCACACAGATTCTTTCCCCTATTGGCCTACCCTGTCGATATTTAGCACACTCTCTGCTGAGAGAAAGATAGGGACTGACCTGATTATTTCAGACCTCAAAGGTAGTGATTCTAGAGTCTCATCAAGATGCATGGTTTCCTAAAGAAACATCATGCAGGACATCTGAAAGATTACTACTGGAAGCCTGAAAAACACGTTTCTAGTCCTAGTACTGATATCAATGTGTTTATTCATTTACATTATCAAAAATATACTGTAAATGGAAAGAAAGAATCCAAGGGAAAATTCAAAGTTTAGACTGTAATCTGGCTATATAAATTAGGATTACAAAAGTTCCATAAAAGAGGATCCTCTTCATCTTTATAAACACACACACACATCTCCCCCACACAGACACACAAACCTTCTTTTTAGACAGTGTTGAGTAACAATGATAGATTTGTGGGCATTTAGGGAGACGGGATTGGCAGATACTTCTAGAAACAGATACATTAAATTCTGCTGAGACACATAGCAGGACATTTATATTTTGTCTACAGTTTTATTCTCAAAAGGAATGTGCGTGAAATGAATTCCTTGCCAGTATAACTAAAGTTCTTTTACACAAGGAAAAATTTTGACCTTTTCTAACTCTTCCCAAACTACAGGCAGTAAACTAGTAACATGGTAAACTATTCACCACTAATGCACTAGTTCTCTGAATCTGTTTTAAAGGCATCCATTTTAAAACCCAAGTGCTTTCCTCCAAAGGAATGTTACAGACAAGTTCAAGCATATGCATACTTACTCAAACAGCATTCCTATTACCCAGGGCTTCCTTGTCTTCCACTGCTTTTCAATCTCAAACTGAAAGGATTTTCAAATAAGTGTATGTTGTGCTCTGTACAGCAGGGACAGTTGGAGAGAATATACAAGCACCAAAAGGCTTGCTTGAGCTTCTGAACAGAACTTTGTCGCAATGAGACTGTAATGGCCATTTACAGTAACTTCTAGTTGTGCTCTTTACCTGCCCAGAGCAGGGCTCTCCTTTCTGTACAGAGGTCTTCCACATCTTCATTTGCCCTGAACCTCACCTTTACAATTAAGCTTCTCTGACAGCTTACCCAATAAAGTAGAAAATCTTCCAGTCCTTCTGAAGAGCCAAGTCATTTCCCCACATCTTCATTAGTCCCTCTTCTTTTCTTTCCCCTTCCACACACCCTTACATTTCAGAGCAGCACTGCTGGTCTGTTGGATGAACACTATAATTCATAGCTCCTCCAATTATCTGGTTTGGATATATACGTCTCATTTCAACTTGCACTTTGAACAAAACACTGGATTTAACATTATTTTAAACATGTTCCTAGGATATGGACATAAGCGTCCTCAGCATAAACAAACACTGAGATTAGGTGCAGGGGCCTGATTCTCATTTATACCAGCGTAGATCAGGAGTATCCCTGCTGAAGACAGTGGGGTTACACTGGAGTGAGAAGGGAATCAGGTCCCTTGTAGATATATTTCTGGTTTGGATATTATGTCTTTTCCAATTCTGTCTCTAAGAACATGTACAAAAACTCAGCATTTTACAAACCCTCTTGCTAAATGTCTGGCCTTTCGCTATGAAAGGACCTTCCTCCAAACAAGTCCTTCAGAGCAGTTTACTGTATGAACCATCATCTGGGCTGCACCTTCAGACCAATTACATTTCCAGATAATTAGAAAATCTCTCCAAGTAATAGACATTCTGATAAATGACATCCAGGGTGGCATCACCCTTATATCACTTCATTATGTCTTGTCAAGTGGGTGGTAGCCTAAATGAAAACCTATGTTTAATGAATGAAAACTGCTACACTTACTGTCAAGTGTTGGGATTTTTCTTTTTAGCCCTTACTATACCCAATAGGCATAGTTAATTAAAAATGAGTTAATGTACATGTGTATTTGTAATACATATATTCCTTCTTCGCTTAGATCTTCTTTCAAAATAAAATAAATAAAAGAATCCCACAGCCACCATATTAGCAGTGTGCATCTCATGTAATTGGAAATATGCTACTTCTTCACGTGAGACTATATTTCAAAATACCAGCAGCAAGAAATATTCCATTCAAAAATTCAGAGGTTAGGTTCTGGGAATATTCTCCTGTGTTGATTTAAAATTCATGGTTTTCAGAGATCATAAAGGCAGAAGGGACCACTATGATCATCTAGTCTGACCTCCTGCATGCCACAGGCCACAGAACTTCTCAGAAATAATTCCTGTTTGAACTAGAGTATATCTTTTAGATGTTTCTGTGAACATTCTTCCCAGTAAACCTGAATGCTAATGAATGTGTGTAAAAATGTTGTTTAATGTTTGTGGGTTTTTTTATTTATTTTTTATTTTATTTTTGCAACATTCACCAAACCCTAAAAATCACTTTGATCTCCTGCTCATTTGGGGACTGAGTGTTATAGATTGATCACTACACAGGTTTCACATCACCGCCAGTGTCAAGACTTCAGGTTTTGATTTCGAAGTAGCAAACAACGTGAATGACTGGTCACCAAATACTGTATCTCACAACCGGAATTCATACAGAGAATACACCAAAACATGCTCCAATTAAGGCAGCTTATAGGCACAGTTCTGCCTCCTAAAAGATGGTCCTAAGTTCTAATAAGGCACTGAAATCAAAGAGATGACAATATGTGCCAGTATATCTGGAAAGCACTATTTTATAATCTATTAATTCTAAGAAATTCCATAATTAAATCTTGATGCACTGGCTGATCAATAGAATCTTAGTGCAATGTATATTAACTCCAACCACTATTTTAGAGAGACATAGCCTTAATTATTCTCATCTCTATCCCAGTCTATTCATTTCCTCTCTCTTTTATTTTTTGAGCTTAGTATCAATAATTATAGCAGAAAAATGTTCTATTGCAGTAGTAAAGTTTGAGCCATATTATAGCTTAGAATTGCAGGCAGCTTCATTTCAGTGAAGTGACCCATATACAGACATCAGACTATATGTGCTGGCCCCACACCTGCAGACAGAACTGCAGATCCTTGTACCACCGTGGGTCTCTGCAGAAATGGGGCCACAATCTGTAATGGGCTCATTGTAAGGCATTATTATCTTCACCTATTCAAAGGCTTTTCTATGCAAAATAATTATCATCATAATTATCGTTCTTATGTATCACTGTCCACCTGGTGATTCCAAATTCCTTTTTTGAAGCATTAGCAAATTAAGCTTCAATTGCCTGCCGTAGTAGAGCTGATGCATAAAGATGCATAATATCAGCCATCAAGAAGTTAAAGTTACTTTCCAAAGCAAAATAGTAAGTTATTTTAAACACTGATGCCTTGATTCAGCAACGTATGTGTTTAAATACTGTGCTGAATCAGAGGTTAATTTACTTTAGATGGCAGGGAAAAAAAGGGATATAATCTAGGAGTGCTTGTTTATAATCCCTTAATTGAAGCACCTGATTGGTTCCTCAATGATACCACAATAAATCAATTTGAAATAAAAGATGGAAATTCCTAATGATACTATTATTAATAAATAATACATTAGATCTAATGTTGTCTAGACATATTTCATGGATGTACAAGTGTTCTATGTTCCCAAATTCTAACCGTATCTACCACAATCAAAGCAACTTTCCCACGCTTAAATACATCTAAATTATATTCATTCAAGGCTCTGAAACAAATGTTTCACAATATCAGGATACAGAATGCTGTGAAAAATACATAACAAAATTCCATGTTAGAAGTCAACTAGTTCACAAAAGTGTGTTCTTAGAAAAACTTTTCTTTTTTTGCTTAAGATTGGAGAACCACCTCCCAAAAAGGATGAAGAATGGAGACAGGCTTAGGGAATCATTTTCATAGGTTAAATTAATACAGAAGATCCTAAATGTATGGTTGGTACCTCTAGCTAGATTAATGGAGTGAGGTAGAGGTGAGTAATATTTTTAACTGTCTACAAACTTAATAGCAGATTGAGATCAGTTTTGGTTGGGATAGGGGAAAAATGAGGAGAAAGTTTTGGAGTTCTTCCTGGGTGGATCAACTGGTCTTTTTCAGGGGACTGCTAGAGAGATTTGAATATTAGTCAGGTGTATCATTCATTTTCTCTATTGGAATGAAATTCTTTCTCTTGCACACTGCCACAGTAACTCAGCTTTATGTAGGTGAGCTGAAGGGTGCTGAGGAAGCAAAATCCTATGCCTGTCAAGGTGAAATTCATTCACTCCCGGAGACAGGGCAATGGGCTGCACAATCCCCTATGGATGCTACTCTGGCTTACTCCTGCCCCTGGCTCCCAGACCAGTGCTTCCACTTGTGTTCAGCTGCATGGGGTTGGCATGGAGATCCCTGCACAGCTGCTCTGCTGTGGCTTCTTTCCATAGACGCACAGTGGAATTGCGGAGGACTTTGGACAGCTCCTCTGTGCTGGGCTGAATTTGCCTTGAAAAGTATGTGCAAGGAAGAGGCACGTTTGGCTAAGTCTTTCCCTGGCTGATATCTGACAAAGCCTGGCTTACAATTGTCAGTGCAGTTCCGAAACATGTTCAGAGGAGTCCTATAGTCATGAGCAGCAGCTGTCTGTATGATAGTCGTCATATCGCAATGAAACCAAGAAATGCTACAGGCTCAGAGATGAAATCAGAGGCAGCATGGAATGCCTAATGTGAACTCTTGAATAGTTTCCACAGCAATGAAGCCCAAGAGGCCTATGGAGCTCTGTAGGTCAGAAGCAACACAGAGTAATCATTTTCTGAACACTGCCTCTAGAAAGCCAAGGCTATATTATTAGCATAGGACAGACTCCTGTTCACCTTAGTTACATGAAAAGCCCCACTTCAGTGCTCTTATGGAAAAACTTCATAGAATTTAATAGAAAATGGTAACTTCTCTATTTTTTAAGGATCCTCTAGAAATCAATAAAGCATTATATTCCGTTACAGAATGTGTCAAAAAAAGGGCAGAAAAAAGGTACCAATAGCCAACTACAATTTTCTAGGATTTTAGAACAGTAGTTTTATAGAAGCCTACAGCTTTTTATCCCTGTATGAAGTTTTCTTATAGAAGAGTTGGATTGCTCACATGAGTAAGATTAGTAGGATTTAGCCCTAGAGCACTTGCATGGCCCCTATAACCCTTCAAATGTTTAATGTATTTGTCCGTGCAACAACTCTGTGAGATATAGAAGTGCTATTATCCTCCTTTTACAGGAACACAGAAAGACGCAGTGTTTTCCCCAAGGTCACACACAAAGCCTGTGGCAGAGCAGGGAATTGAACCCTGCTCTCCCGAGTCTATGCTCATATACTAACCATTTGACCAACCTTCCTCTTGGAAGCGCATTATCTGCAGTCTAACATCTCACTTGTTCACAAAGTGTCATGAATGAAGGTTTAGAAAGAACAACACAGGAGAATATTACTCCAATGTGACTTTAAGAGTCTCAATGCTGACGTGCTGGCAAATCATTTTAATAAATTACCTTAAAGATAATTTCTTAATTTGTGGCCAAATTCTACCATTGGATGAGAGACTCAGCATTTTGCTGACTTTAATGCCAACATTTTCCTTTCGGACCCAACTCTGCCATTTGCTTTCTTTCTACATGCAGGAGTTCCACCGGGATATGGGACATGAAGCAGATGATCATGGACAAGATCTGCCAAATGAAAGTAAAAGTAGTATTTTGCCCAGGAGAAGCCCTATATGCATTCATTTCCCTTGGACCAAATTCTGAGATTCTTGTATCAAGCCAAATGTCCATCATTAACCACACCTGTCAAAACTGAAAAGGAAGATCTTAATGGCCACACCAAGGAAACCTCTAGCACAGAGATGACTAAGGTGAATGGGAGGTCCATTCTGTCAGTGCTTATGTATGTATCAAAACCAACATGTGATATTCTGCTTAGCCTATCGAACAAAGAGTTAAAGGAAAGAGATTGTGAAGAATGTGCAATATATCTATGTATAACCTCAGGGATAGCTTGTGGCCCAGCTTAACACAAGTTATAGAGATGGAATACCACTTGTCTATCTCTGAAGGATATATTCGTGAAACTAGGTGACCACTTTAGGAAATTTGGGACTGTTTTTGCAAGTGCAGTATTCAGATCAAAATATTCAACTGATTTTGCATTACTCTTAATGGTATGTGGAACCGCAACCTAACTCAGCATAAAGTAATCATCCTGTTAATGCGAGGTTGTCCCCACAGAACATTCCCCAACACTTAGTTAGGCCCCTGTGTGAATAATTCTCGGAATGGGCATTTTTTCATGCATTTTCTATAGAAAAATATACCATTGTCCAATGTACTGTATCACTACATACAGCGTCGACCATTTGTCCTCCTAAGTTTAAAATAAAGAAGCTACAGTTATATTAAATCAAAAGACCACTCTCAAAGACTTTCATTTTTCACTCCATGAAACACCACTTGCATCTCCAAATACATTCCAGAATTTCTTATCACTGTATTTTCAAAAATAAAAAATAAAACTGATCTCACAGCACTTTAAAGATAGCTCATCGTACCTGATCCAGGGTTCCTCAGTGTGTTTTAGGAAGTTATTGAAAACGAGCGTCAAAACTCATTTCAGTGGAAGACTAGAAATGGGGCCCACAACCCCTAAACAATCCCACTGAGGATGGAGAACATAGCAGTGGAGAACTGCTGGATCGGTATGCTCTTGTGAGAGATGGGAGAAGAGGAAGGAGGTTATGAAATTCCTATCATCATCTTAGCATCTTTCTGATGAAAACAAATCTCCTGAACCAGACTTTAACCATGAAGAGAACCTCCAAGAAAACATTACACTTTAAATGTCCATTAAATTTTTCAAAACCAAAAAATGAGAAAAACATAAAAAAAAAGAAAAGGGCAATGAATCTGTCAGTCACAACTGACCCATAGGCCCACCAGGCAATACAGGCAAGATGGCTACAAAGTTGAGGCTTTCTGTATTACTGTGGCAAAACTAGAACACTTTCTTATTCAAATAAGAATCTTGACAGCAGTGTTATAGTAACTAAATTTAGAATACATGATACCATATTATCACAATTTCTACCAGTATATTTCCTCAAAAGCTGAGTTCAAATACAGAACTTATTGTAACATTGCTATTCAAAACATTGTTAATCAGGAACATACAGTCTGTATATGTCCAAATGTGTTATATTTCATGGCCAGATGACAAACCAATATTTATGAAGATATTTGTCTTCAAAACAAACCAAAACCAAACTAAAATGCAAACCCAACCAGCCACCATATATTCCTCTGAATCCACAGAATCAATAGAAAATATCAATTATTTCTGGATGGACAGCAGAAAAAGAAAATGAAAGAATGTATTTTTGTCTCTCTCCATCTATTTCTCCTGTCCTGCAAGGCTTATGCTTTTGTTCCATTTTCTCTACAACCTATTAAAAAACAATTTATTTTTTCAATTTGTCTCCAGCTAAGCTTCCATGCATCAGCTATGCAGACATTCCTATATGGACCACATACAACAGAAGAAGAAGGGTGAAGTGAATGGAATTACCTGTGCATTTACGGTCTGTGTCTTCTTTTTTTGATCCGCTAATCGTTAACTTGCAATTGAAGTTTTCCTCCCAATACTCTGCAAACCACACATTTCTTCTGTTGTTCTCCAGGGTGCGCGAGGTAAAGTAGGTATCAAATCCTAAAAGGAAATGAGCAGAAAGCTGAAATAGGGAAAGTGTTTTTATTGGAACTACTGAGACCCTAAAAATAATACATGGTTTACATTTTCTTGAATATAGAGTGGATGTTTATATAGTTAGCGGAGATAGACTAAAGTTAAGAATGGACATCAGTTTCATGTCTTGTATTATCAACTATGCTTTATAAGTAGATGATTCTGTTGTAAGTTCTCAAGTCATATAAAATAATTGTCAATTATGAGATATTTATTAGATTCTATAAGCAGTAAGTATGTATTAAATATAGATTGATAAAGAGACAGAAATATAGAGATAAATGAAAATATGCTGGGAACTATGAATGAGATCAGAGGAATTGTAATTCTGTAATTGACATCTCGAGCCCTCGAGAGGACATAATTTTACTGTTATGTATTTCTCGTCCATTGTCCACTAGGTACATAACCTATTTTGGCCTATGTTCTCTTATTACATATTTTCTGCTCATCTGCTTCACACAGGTATCGGTCAGGGGATAGAGGAAAAACTTCTGCAAGGCAACTATAAATCACCTCCAGTTACCAGACTCTTGAATCATATGTTCTAATGTGAAAACAGTAAAAGTTTCTCAGGTCAGACTTGTGAGAGTCAGTTATTAAACCTAGAGAAAAATCTTGCCACAGGCAGTTTCCTGGGCTGCAAGAGTAAAACAGCTTTCCTCAGGAAACCTTCATACAA
Organism: Chelonoidis abingdonii; assembly: GCF_003597395.2. Taxonomy (NCBI): domain Eukaryota; kingdom Metazoa; phylum Chordata; order Testudines; family Testudinidae; genus Chelonoidis; species Chelonoidis abingdonii. Next base: position 24,501,393 of record NC_133785.1, read on the forward strand.
CATTATTCTGTTATCAGAGGGACTGGTTCAATACAATAAAAAATGTGTGGAAGTTTGTTAAAGATTTCAGAAAACCTGATATTAAGGCTTCCGTGACTGAGCTACGTGCAGCCTTCCACACTTATTGATTATGCATAGCAATTACTCTATTTAACTCTTTTAGTTTTATCATGAGTCTCATGACTTTGTATGCCTTTTCTAAAGCTTCTGAAGGCATGTGATGGTATGAGAATGTTAGTTTTCCTAAAAAAAATGAAATGTATAGCCTACGTGATTCCAGATAAAAGCTTGAAAATGTGCCCCAAGTAAACCCTACATTCTCAAAAGCAAGAAGAGCAAATAAAAAGAATTCAAAATATAATATTGTTTTAAATGCTTGGGGCAGGCAATATTGTGTACATGGAAGTAACATTTTCTTATTACCTCACTGTACTTATGACAGAGTCAGAAAAGAAAAAAAAATGTAAGAAATGATATTTTCCATAGCTGGCAATTGTTGAGTATTCTGATGATAAAGAGATAGCCATGATGTATTGGATTTCTCATCCCACAAAATTGAGATTTCAAAAGTGTTCCTAGTCTGCAATGGGATGAAATGGAGATGTGTCAAGTTTGTGGGTTTTTTTGTTTGTTTGTTTGGTTTGGTTTTTTAAAAAACCACAGAGAAAGATAAATCCCATCCCAGAATAGTCGGTAGCCCAGGGATTAAGGCATTCACCTAGCAAACCAAAGACCCAGGTTCAAATTCTACTCCATGTAATTCAGACCAGGGACTTGAACTCTATTCTCCCACATCCTTAGCCACTGGCTTATTTTGGGGTCTGAATCTCTCTCTGCTTTTGACCAGAAATTCCACGCTGGACCTGAGAAACCTGTCTTGACAAAATGTTTTGGTTCTGTCCCATCAGCGTTTTCCAACCAAAAAAAAAAGTTTTGTCAGAAAATATGCAACCAATATTAGTCACCTGAACCCAGACAGAGAGTGTGTCTGCTCATTACTAGGTCTCACCATTCACAATTGGGGCCAGATTTCCAAAAGAATCCAGTATGTTGAATGCTAAGCACCTCTGGAAATAGGGCCTTTATTCAAGTTCTTCAGTGGGAATGCAGCTCTTTCAAAATTTGGCCTGAACTGTTCAAGCTAAACACTTGAAAATGTAGCATATAGTGCCCCAACGTGTACAAGATCCCTGCGAAAAGACTCTGTGTAAGGCAAGTCTACTTCAGCACTACTTCGGCGCAGGTGTAGTGTGTCTGGTGAAGATGTGTTATGTTGACAGGAGAGTCCCATCAACATAGTTACTTCACCTTGGTGAGAAGCAGAAGCTATGTCGGCAGGAAAGCATCTCTTGCCAACATAGCACCTGTATGGGCAACGTGAAACTTTCATCACTCGGGGGGAGGCTTTTTCACACCCCTGAACAATATAAATTAGATTGACATAAGCCGAGTGTAGACCTGCCATAATGGCCTGATCCAGTTCCTGTTTCAGTCAATGGAAATCTCTGAGTGACTTAAATGTATGGGGCCATTAAATGGCAAAACATACACAAACGCACACAAAGGAAGGGATGCAAAACAAGCAAAATTGTTTTTTCATTGATTCCCCTCTCTTCCCTCCTGTTTTATCTTGTCCTGTTGCAGCCCATCTATGTGCATCACACAGACAGTCCATCTATTGGTTTGCTATTTCCGGTTCCTGTAAATCATACACAATAGAACTCACTGCATGAAGAAGCAAATTCAAAACTTCCGCTTTGTGCCCATAGCTCAAACAGTCCTGCAATGAAACTGTTGTGAGCTGGAAAAGTATTTTGGGTACTGATGAACTTAAGCACCACTCTCAGTATCCCTATTTCCAGCATTACTATTTTGTGTTTACATGAACTAAACCAGTAAGCAGTTACAGATCATTTGTCATCCTGTTAAGCATCATCAGACTAATATAGTAACTTAGCCTTGGGGTTTGAAATGTCAAACTAATGTACAGTTTTATTGCTATATTGTTGTTGTTTTTTTAAATCAAATAGCAAACTTCAAATTTACAAGCACCATGAAAAACAGGAATTACTTTGCCAGCATGAACTTGTGAACAAATTAATGCAATTTTTAATTCAGGTCAAATATCCTCTAATAATTTTCGCAATGCACCTTTCTTTTATGCAGTGTTGCTATAGCTGTCTTGCTCTCAAGATATTAGAGAAGGTGGGTGAAGTAATATCTTTTATTGGACATACTTCTGTTGGTAAGAGACACAAGTTTTCAAATTTACATAGAGCTCCTCTTCAGGTCTGGGAAACACTCAGGACAAGTCTACACTACAAAATTAAGTCCACTTAAGTTACAATGACATACAGCTGCTGCAATAATTAAATCGCTTTTGCATGTCCACACTATGCTTCTTATGTCAGCAGTGCAAGTCCTCACTAGCAGCATGTGCATTGATGCAGAGAGCAGTGCTCTGTGGGTAGTTATTCCACCATGGGAGGGTTTGCAAAGCATCATGGAGGCAAACGAGTAGGAACATGAGTTAAATGTCCCATAATTCAGTTTTTTTCCATCCCTAATATCTGCAACCCATAATGGTTTGTGCCTCTTTTCAAAAGCCCCACGAACACATACGTACGCCATCTCTGTGAGACGCATGGGTCCTGTGCCGCTCTTCAGTATTGTGCTGAATGCACCTAGTCCTTCAATACTGACAGAGCCACCAAAGGAGCATTCACAGAGCAGTAGCAGATGATGGAGTGCCTGTTCTAGACTGAAGCAAGCACAGACTGGTGAGATCACATCACTATGCAGGTTTGGGATGACAAGCAGTGGCTGAGGAACTTTTGGATGCGCAAGGCCACATTCATGGAACTGCTTGCCCCAGCCCTCGGGTACAGTGACACCAAAATGGGAACTGCACTCATGGTAGATAAGCGAGTTGTGATTGCTGTGCAGAAGCTGCCACGCCAGATTGCTACCTATCAGTTGGGAATCATTTTGGAGTTGGGAAATCCACTATGGGGGTTGGTGCGATGCAAGCGTCCTGCTACAAAGGACAGTGATCCTAGTTTAGTACCAGACCGTCTTGACAAAGAGTACATCAACAGAAAGGGCTACTTTTCTATGGTACAGCAAGGATGTTTTACTGACATCAACATGGAATGGTCAGGAAAGGTGTACAATGCATGCATCTTTAAAAACACAGGCCTGTTCAGAAAGATGCAAGCAGGGAATTTCTTTTGAGACTGGCAGATTACCATCGGGGCTATGGAAATACCAAGAGTGATCCTTGGAGACCTCTTACTTCTATGGCTCATGAAGCCGTACATCAGCCACCTCAATAGCATCAAGAGGTGCTTCAACTACAGCAGTAGTGGGCAACCTGTGGCCTGTCAGGGTAATCCGCTGGTGGGCCGCGAGACAGTTTGTTTGTTTACATGTGCAGCTGCCCGCAGCTCCCAGTGGCCACGGTTCGCCGTTCCCGGTCAATGGGAGCTGCAGGAAGCGGCATGGGCCGCAGGGATGTGCTGGCTGCACCGCTTCCTGCAGCTCCTGTCGGCCGGGAAGGCAAACTGCAGCCACAGGGAGCTGCAGGCAGCCATGCCTGTGGACGTCGATGTAAACAAACTGTCTTGCAGCCTACCAGTGGATTACCCTGATGGGCTGCATGCAGCTCGTGAGCCAGAGGTTGTCCACCACTGAACTACAGGCTCAGTAGGTGAAGAATGATTGGTGAATGTACCTTTGGCCATCTGGAAGGGTACTGGCAATGTCTACTCACACAATTAGACTTTAGTTTAAAAATATCTCCCCGTGGTTATAGCTGACTGCAGTGTGCTTCATAATATCTGTGAAGCAAAGAGGGAAAAGTTTCTGCCTGGTGGAGCATGGAGGTGGAATGTCTGGTTGCTGATTTTGAGAAGCCAGATACCAGGGCTATAAGAAAAGCTCAACAAGGAGCTATACTGCTCATGGAGGCTTTGAAAGACCATTTCAATAGCTAGCCACAGTAATATGTCTTATTATAGTGTGCTCTGCTTGGCATTGTTTCAGTACCTTGTAATGAATTCTGTATGAGGGGTAATATAGCATTGCAAATACAACTATTGCTATTATTGTTGAATGATGTCAGCCCCAGACATCTTATCTTGTGAACTAATAAAGACGAACTAATTTTCCATAAATATACTTTTATTCCAAACACATGCAAACAAAAATAATTGAAACTGTAAATGAAACTATAAATACAGGGAAAATACATTTTGAAGGGGAAAGAGCAGTCATTTTTATTTCAAACACACAAAACAGCAAGTGTCTCTCTCACAGGTGAGTGTAGGTGCAGCTGTGATTGTTTGTACTCTCCCTCGGGTTGGAGTGGTATGGGTACTGCAGTGGCCCCGGAATATTTGTGGAATGTTGGGGGTGGGATGTAGGGAGGTCCCAGAATGCAGTTATTGACAGGCTTCAGCAGGAGGTGAGCATGGGTGACTTGAACCTGAAGATCTATACGAGTCTCTAGCATGTTCATCTGGTGCTTGAGAAGTGCTATCATGTCCTGCTTCGTGTCCTGTCCTGTTGCTGTATGCTTCTCCTCTCTGCACTTTCCATTCTGTCTGCAAGGGTGCAAGCCCGCTGCTTGGTATCCACAGGATTTCTTGGAACATATCATCCTGCATCCTCTTTCTTCTCCTTCAAATCTGGCTGAGCTGCATCCCGATGGTGGATGGAGGGACACTCACGGCCACATTTCCCACTGCAAAAGACACAATGTACAGAGATACCATTGTGTGTATTTTCACAACCATTGATCCACACAAGCTACAAGCACTACATTCTCGCTTCAGCTTGGGATTCATAGAGCCTGGTGGCAGTCCCGGATGCGGTAAGTATGGCACGGTGGGGTAAGAGGTGATTTGGGACAATGGGGGCGGGAGGGCACATGGCCATCAGTATATGCAGATAGGACAACTGAATTGCACTGTTTTCCACAGATGGTGGTGCTTTTAGCTTACATCTCACTCCTGAGAGTAACAGAGGCTGAAAGGGATCATCTCCCAGCACGCATCTGGCTGCAGACTGGGTCCATATGCTGCTAGCCTGTGTGCTGCAATGGTGCCCGCTGAAGTAATTGCTGATTGGTGTGGGAAAGTGTTCTACCATGGTGGAAGAAATGAGGCAACCCTCCCCAGACACCTTCAGCATAGGATTGCAGCAGACTAACCCCAGGGAAGTTTCCTCAAGATCTCTATAGAGAATTCATAGGACATCTTGATGCACATAAACTGTTCCCCAGGGTCCCCTCTGCCTAGCTGTACTGGGGAACAAAAAGCAGATAGCAACTCTTCCTCAATTAATTATTTCACTACCTCTTCTAGACAGATTAAAAAGTAGTAAATGATGTGTCCCTGCAATATCAAAACAAACTGTGTACTTACCAGAGGTTCCTTCACCTTCATCAGGCTTGCCAGTGCTGGACAGTAGGGATTGGCTCATCTGCTCCGGCATCAGAAAGAGGTCCTGTCTGGCCAAACCACTGGATCCCTCAAACCCCTGTCCACCATACTCCTCCTAGTCATCCTCCTCACTATGCACTGTAAAGGCCTGTAACTCCAGTTCCCCCAAAGTATCCATAGGGGTCTTGGTGGGGTGGTGGTGGTGGTAGGGTCTCCCCCCAGGATGATGTGCTGCTCCTTGTAGAAGCAGCATGTTTTTGGCTCTGCTCTCCCTTGCCTTCTGGTACACTTGCCGCAGCACCTTGATTTTCACACAGCACTGCTGTATGTCCCTGTTGTAGCCCTTCTCCCACATGGCCCAAGAAATGTGCTCATAGATATCGATGTTTCTACAGCTGGATCAGAGATGTGCGTGGACAGCCTCCTCTCTCCACAGACCTGGGAGATCTACCACCCCTTGTATTTTTCAGGCAGGAGCATGTTTTCTGTGTGAAGTTGACAAAGTCAGCTGGGCAGTTGCTATGTGAGATCTACACACTGAGCAAACAGGAAATGGAATGGAGTTCAAAATGGTGACCAGAGCAGTCATGATTGGGCATTGCAGGACACCTCCTGGAAGCCACTAAAGTCAATGTAAATAACGCAGTGTCTACACTGATACTGTCGACCTAACAACATCAACCTAAGGACTATGCCTGTCATGGAGATTGAATTATTAAGTCGGCATAGCAAGTGAGTTACATCAGCAGGAGCGACATTTTAGTATAGACGCTTACAGAGTTGGAGCAGCATCAGCTGCCTTGTATTGACTTAACTTTATAGTGTAGACCAGAGTTCAGTGTCAAAGATAAATGCAAAGTGGGACAAATATTAGCATAAGCAGTTAACACACATTTCAAGGGGCTATCTAAGACAAGTGTCCTTTTAACACCTCTCCAGTAATGTGGGGGGGGGGGGAGGAAGAGAGGCTAAGTAGTTTATAGATTGTTGTAAAAAGCCTTAAATCTAATGTCTCTATTCAGTCAATGATTTTTAAGTGTCCAGCAAAGTTATCAATTTAAGCTCTCGGGGTCATCTTTTGAAGGTGTTGGGCAGGTTTCCTTTGAGGATGAGGACTAAGAGGTGAGATATACTGTGATCCCTTTGTGAAGAGAGTTCACACATAGGCAATATGGTGTTTTTGTCTTTTATCATCATGTTTCTGCATGAGTTCACTCGAGAATCTCAGTCACTCACCTAGTTGTGACTGGGGCATTTAGTTCACCAGACGAGGTACAAAATGCACTAAATGCCCCAATCACAACTAGGTGAGTGAAATAAGACAATCATTATGCTCTCATACCGAAAAAGTATTGCAAATCAATGGACAGATAACCTAACCACTGGCCTGATGTCAGAAATCTGACCTAGAGCCCAGTAACAAATAAAGATCACAGAAAGGCCTGGTATGAAAACAAAACAAAACAAAAAGAATCAGAATGTCAGTGTGGTTCAAATGCCCAGACAACAGTATCAGTTTGGGTGATACTACACTGACAGATATTAATGGGACTTCATGCAGCATGAGAGAGCAATGACAGCAGTGATCACTACATTCTCAAAACAAGTCATGCATTACAGGATTAGCAATTTCCTGCCCAGCTAAATGGTGCAGTGTGCCTCGGGCTTATAGCTGACCGGTCTCTGAATGGCCTGCTTCAATCAGTCTTTTTATTTTAACACTAAACTTTGTTTGTCTGTTTGTTTGGTAAAGAAATAATCCATATGGAGCCAAATAAAGAAGGACAGACACAATTACTAATCTTTATTATTTTTATAGCCAAGGGATAATCTGTTTATAAAGATGTTAACCAACATGAAAACGTGAAAGACAAAGATCAATACACTCTGACCTCCTTTCAAATATTAACTGAAGATAGGTTGAGACAAGGTGAGTGAGGTAATATCTTTTACTGAAACAACTTCTGCTGGTGAGAGAGACAAGCTTTTGAGCTACACAGAAAGCTTCTCTCTTTCTCTCTCACCAATGGTTATTCCAATAAAATACATTACCTCACCCACCTTCTCTGTCTAATATCCTTGGACAAACATAGCTACAACAACACAGCAGACATTGAAGATAGGCTGTAATTCAACTACCAGAATGTACATGGGTATCCCCCTGCTCCCCAAAAAAGGTATCAGAACTCCTCACAACAGCCAATCACCGTTTCTACTGCTTTTATTTCTTTAGCCATACTACTTTGTGACTAACTCCATTTAGATCTCAGAGGTCAAGCTGGATAAGACTAGATCAATACCGGGATGGGAGACCTCCCAAGAACATGGTGCAATACATGCTCTAGGAAAAGACAATAGTGGTGTGCTGTTTTGGGGATCACTCAGACCAATAAGGAATTTTGTCACCATCTGCCCTGCAATCTTCGGCACCTTAATACCATGCTGCTATAACTAAGATCCTTAATACCAGTAGCTAGCCCATAAGCATAAAGGTCTCACCCTGGCTTCCACCAGCCTGATTGCTCCTTGCATGGTGACCACAACAACCCTTGCAGTCCCCAAATCCATCTACCCTGAGTTCTTAACCACCAGACACTGGTCCATCACTGAAGAAGTGAAGCCTGCCCCCAATTAGTTCACTTTGTGACCCACACTGCACACAGTTTGCACACCAGAGACTTGGTTGGGATAAGGCAGAAAGGAAAAGCAAACACATACAAGTTACAAGGAAAATACACAAAGCCACAGCTTCTGGCTTTACACTTCTATACTTGCTAAATTCTCTTTTCTAATATAAGTTGTCTACTGCCTCTAAACAGTTTCCCAACCTACCCCCAAACACAGAGAGGGCCCAACCTCTCATGGACAGCTTCCCACCTAGAGGCTGTCCCTGTCTTTCAGTTTCTGGATGTCCTTCACTTCAAACCCCTCCTAGGGCTATGTCTACAGTACTCAGCTTTTAGCAACAGGGCTGTGTCACTACAGCTGTGTCGCTAAAAGGCGTGCAGTGTAACCACTGTCTGTCAGCTCTCCTGCAAACAAACAGCTATTCACACTGGCACTTGTCCCTGGCAAAACTTTTGGCTTCCGGGGTGTGTTTTAACACCTCTGAAAGACAAAAGTTTTGTCCTTCAGTTCCCAGTGCAGATCTAGCCCTAGGGTTTGCAGTTTTTTCCCTTTTTCTCAAACTGTGGGGATTCCTGATGCAGGAAATCCTCCCTCCTAGTTTTCCAAGACATTTCTAACTTCAGTTTCAAGTTGTTTCAGTATTTCCCCATTAACTCTAATGCTCCACCATTGTCTTTTCCTGGCTGGACAATAGATGGGTATTTGAAGTTAGTTTTATGTAAACAACTGGCATGGGAGCAGCTCCTCCCTGCTATGAGGTGTGCTTGGAATTGTAATACAGGTCATGAGCACAGTATTCTGTATACATAAATACACTGATTCGTAACCACCGTCTGCATACATAGCTGATAAGGACCATCAAATTCAAACATTACAAGTTTTCATAAAAGACCTTGGTATACAACCAGTTGATAAAATGCTTATTCTTCAGGATTCAAACCCCCTGTGCTTTCCTTAGGATGTGAGAACCCTGACTGTCACAGGTGGCTCAGTTGGTGGCACTCTGCCTTCTGCCGTAGAAAGAAAGAGCTTGAATATGGGCTTGGTTCAAGGTCTGAGGCCTGAACAAAAGTCAGCAAAAGTTATACTATGAGCAACAGTCAGAAAGCAGATGCTTGCCTTCAAGTTAGCATCTGGTACATGAACGCCGCACCAATATTGCTAGCATTGCTTAAACACATTCCAGCAGGCTAGCACAAGAACACCCCAACCTAGCGCACGTAAAATGTTGTGACAGAAGTGATGAATAGTGATATCTTGTCTGAAATACCAGGAGAAAAGTACAAGGGGAGGTTAACAAATATGTCATGAAACACGTAAGGTGATACATAAGTTGTTTATCCCAGATTGTCTTAGTCTATAAATGTCTGGATACCTCGCTTTAACCTTTCATCCAGCTTATAGGGCAGTGGAAAATCCTACCTCTTGACTGAGCTGTCTCCATAGTCACAGGCATACTTGTATTAAGTGTACCTGTAGCAAGTACAGGGCACTAATACTGTGCTTCATTGACAATAAACGACCGAATGCCTTCGCTACTAATGGATCTGTGGTTACTGAGCAGTTCAATCAGGGTCTGCTATATGGGCTATCTGGCCAGAGCCAGTGTAGCATGAGGAGAGAACACATGCATGTAGCCCAACATCTGATAACAAATATACCACGGAAAAAGATAATCCAGACATAGTGACCAACATTCCCTCTCAGTAAAACAGTTTGAGAAGCTGACTTAATCTGAATATAAGACCAGCCATACTGAATCAGACCAATGGTCCATCTAGCTCAATATCCTATCTTCTGACAAGTACCCTATGCTACAAAATGGTGTCAGAGGCAAAACATATGGCATAATTGAGTTAGCATACCAGTCCAATGATTTTAGGATAACAACAGAGAACAGGCAAATAGATGTTTTCAAACAAAAAGGTGGATTAAACAGGGGATGGATCCTCAGCAGCAATATAACTCAGTACATCATTGACCTAACTGCAGTACAAATTCATTTCCCATTTATGGTTTCACCACTAAGCGTAGAGAAAAGCAACATCATGATCTTGCAAAACTACCCTGAAAACAAAGTCAGCCTTTACTTCAAGGGCATAGAACTAGACCACATCATAAACCACACAATAAACGTCTAACAAGAAATGCATCAGGATGTTCCAGGATGACTATAAAAGCACTAAGGAAAAAGCACTACCAGCTTTCTGTGCCTGAGATACCTAAAAACCTCCAATCAGAATCCCACTCAAATTATTTGATGGTATAATCCAACCCATCCTATTACACAAGAGTGAAACTGGCAAATGTAACTGCACACTCCAATATAACAAATGAGACAATGTACCAAGAGAAATCTTACACCTGCTGTTTTGAGATCAAACACTGCATTCAGAAATTCTTTAATCTATGGCACTAGGACAGAATTAAGACAATTATTCTTGCTCATCACCAAACAGAAAAGATAATAAAATATCTAGTGTAACATCAAAGCACTACATTCTACCACCACCAACACAAGGTGTTAGAGGGCTAAAAACAAGAACAAGACATATGAGTGCTATGTATTATTGTATCAGCAACTCCTCAGGATTTAACTATACTAACTTCTAAAGCAGTTGAGCAAATAATCCTGCTGAAAATCAAACAATGCTCAGTGCTACACAGATATCTAGGTTCTAGAAGGAACGAATAACCCATTGAAATCAATAAAAAAGACTCCCATTGACATAGATGGACTTTGCATCAAGCCCTATGGGTAAATAAGAGACTCTTCCATCCAAAAGCAAGAAAGAAAAACTGTGTAACTATAGTAGAAAAAAGAGGACAGGACAGAGATAATATCGAAACCCTAAAATATCCTGCCACCAAGAGAGATATGGAAAATAGCATCAAATGAATAACAAGGGATAAAACCTCAGTTATTTATTTCTCTGCTAATATGAAAGCTCAGTTCTGGCTGGATACTTGATGTATTGAGCCAGTGCCAGTCAGAGGCTCAATGTGATTGCCATTTACCACTTGGCACCACATGTACATCTTATGCCAGTAATGGCTTTTGATGCTTTTTGAAGTTTAAGATAGGACTGGAGTTATATTTTTCTATGCAGAGTGGCTATACTTGTACCATACTTACTACTGTAAAGTTCACAGGGATATCTCCAGGAAGAAAGGCACTATGTTACCCAAATTCCATTGTATTTGGCAACCAACATATGTAGCCTCTAACACTACAACAATTAGTTAAGATTAATTTGCAGCCAGCAAGACTTTCTGGAGAATGGCAGTGGCTAGCTGGAAGCCCAGCTGTGAAGACAGCACTGCCACCAGCAGCAGGACAGAAATAAGGGTGGCAATGCCCCCCCCAATAGTCTTGAGACACCCATCCTGCCACCCTCAATACCATTTTGGGTCAGGTCTCCCATAGTTATAATAGTGTGAAATTTCATATTTAAATATCTGAAACTGTGAAATTTATGATTTTTAAAATCCTATGACCATGAAATTGACCAAAATGGACCATGAATTTGGTAGGGCCCTACACCTGATATATATCCCATCAGGTCCTGGATTGTGTTGCTGCCCTCAATCAAAACTGTCCATCATAGTTAAACTAAACCATGCTCCTCCAAACATATTTTATATTCACATGATTGTAGCCATATATTTGAACAATGCTGGGCTTCTGTCTGGGTAAGCCTCTGCAATAATGCCTGCATAGATAATGATTTTAAGTTAACAATTTGTGGTAACAAGTGCACAAAATGCAAACTTTCAAGGGTACTTTAAGGGCTGTGATGTTATAAAATTTGCTGTAGACTTTGAGGTAAGAGGAAAATGGAAGGAAATAATACCTGCAGATACTAACCAAAATATTTCTATTGAGAATACCAAGATGTAGGTAAGCCAATTTCAGTACATATAGGGTGAAATCCAGACCCCATTGAAGTCACTGGCAAAACTCTAATGGGGCCAAGGTTTCCTCTAGAATCTTCATTAGGAATAGTTAAGACATCAAAGTTTTGTTGCTTCAGAGTGAATTCAGTAAAGATGAGCTTCAGCAGCTGTAGCTATTACTTATTTATAATGCCCACAGGTCATTATCTGACACTCTTACATCCAGCTATAGGGGGAGAGAGGGAGGGAAAATGAATGCAATGTATAGGTCATCCTAAAGTATTAGCCAAATATTGACTGACTAGAATATATATTTACGAGACCATATATAAGGTCACTTCTTACATTGTGAGACCTCAGTCCTGCTATGCTATGTGGGCGGATATCTGTGCCGCTGCAGAGTTTCACTGTCTTCCCTGGGGTATTAGAAATGCACAGAGGATCTGCCCATACATTGCATGATCAGGACCTAAAAAAAAAAAGGTAAGGATGGGGGAGAAATGTCCGAAATGCCAGTAATTAATTACATTTTTTTCACTGACTGCCCATTAAATAGGTAGTGGTTTTAATTTTCCATATTACTTTGTGTTATTAATCCTGATAATGAGGATTAAAAACCAACCACAGGCAGGCAATTTTTGTAAGCATTCTCTTTAGAGGAATTTCACAAATCTCATAATGACGAATATTGAAATGTTAGACAACATGTTGGAAGCTGGATTCAAACTAACTTGTAATTTGCTAACCCTTAGAAAAATCCCAGCTTGTAACTGCTCAAAAAAATATACAAGAGAAGAAGTTTTCATTCAAAATGAATTAGATGAGAATGTGAAGTAATGTCCTAAATCTCTTTTCAAATATTCTATTTTTTCTTAAGAAAAAACAATAAAAGTACTGTCAGTCATCACCATTTCTAATGCATTTTCCATGGTTTGAGAGGAAAGATAGTCCACATCGGGTACTAGCGTAGGACTTGGGAAACCTGGGCTCAATACTCTGCCTCATTGATTTTAAAGCTGGCTACTAAAAACCTGCCAGTAAAATAGATGTGCTCTTAGCTATGGGCCTGAAGTTAATATTTACAAGATGCTGTCCACATAGCTGTAAAAGTGACTGACATACAAATACAGTACTTCACAGACAGGCTCACTGGAAGTCCTAGTATAGTCTGCTTCTGTCAGTTTCTATTCTATTTGGTCAATTAGTTCTACACTGAAACAGTATAAAGGCTGGAACCATTTAAAATATCTTTCACATGTGTGTCTAATATTCATGACTTAGCTTTTGGCTCACACAGCATCTCAGAGAGCATGCTGGACCGTACCTGTGTCTTCACCATCCTGGCATGTTTGCCTGTTTCTGCAGTACGCTGAAGAAAGTGCAGTGTCTGACACTGAATCAGACACTTAAGGGATCAAACTACATGCATCATCCATAAATAGCTTGAAAAGGGCACAAAAAGTTCCAGACAAATACTAACAGAAAAAAAATAGTACAGACGGAGGAGGAAAGACAGTAAAATGGTTCAAAAGTGGTTGCTACTTTAAAGAGAAGTAGGAGAGAGAGTGAGAAGACAGGAAAAGGAAATGTTCTTCTCTCTTCATTAAATGGAGCTCTGAAAACATTAACTAAACTTGGCAGGTATGGCAGAGAGGACCACCTTTAGGTTAAAACAGTGACAGAAGCAGACTATAATAGAACTTCCAGTGAGCCTGTGTCAATCGTATTCGTATGTTGGTCACTTTTACAACCACGCGGATAGTGTCTTGTAAATATTAATTTCAGGCATATACCCCAAAGCGCATCTATTTTACTGGCAGATTTTTAGTAGCCAGCTTTAGACTCTACTGTTATACTATAGACAGATCCGTTGTAGCAGTGGTGCTGAGTTTCTTTGGTCAGAACTTTAAAAACTAGACAAAGCGTATTGTACCTGTTCTGTATCTAACTGGTCATTTGATTATGGTCATTCAAATCAAACTGTACTGAAGACTATAGTATGAATGTCATAAACACTGGAAAAGAAGATAGTCATGAAAAGTCATTACCATCTGATGCTTCTAATGTGACCTAGCATGTATGTGTCAGTCTTGCTCTCTGGTCTTAGTTTGGTTCAAAGTGGACAAATATTTACCTCACAAAAACACCCCTGTATCAGCTGCCATGCTATGCTAGTCAGTAGTTTCAGTGAATGGCAGTGGCAAATGATCCATGCTCTCAGTGCAAGGGGCAATTTCATCAGAATAAGCATGAAGTACTGTTGTAGGGCAGCACCACTGCCAATATTGCACAGTGTCCATATGGATAATAGAATGTCAGAGTTGGAAGAGACCTGAAGTCATCTAGTCCAACCCCCTGCTCAAAGTAGGACCAGTCTCCAGACAGATTTTTGCCCCACATCCCTAAGTGACCCCCTCAAAGATTGAAGTCACAAAGCTGGGTTTAGCAGGTCAATGCTGTCCTCCCCCTACAGATTTTTTTTCCCCCAAGGGCATTGCTGGGATCATGACCTGCATCCTGTTTGAGGAAGGTGACTTCCAGCTGGGGAGAGGAGCTGGCTCAATGCCACTGAGGAGCCAAATCCCCTCTGCCAAGAGACAGAGGTGGCAGCAGACCAGGCCCCTCAGACTCTCCTGTCCAGAGGGTGACAATAGTATCACAACCTCCACTGCGGTCCCCACCTCCCTGTGCAGCCAGTGCCTCTGAAAATTAAAGCAATACCACAGATCTCTCATCTATTGGCACAACTATTCGGAAATTTCACACGTGACTGCTGTCCGAAATGAACTAGGAAATAGATAGAAATGGTGATGGAGTCTTGACAAAACACCTGAAATGTTAATCACCACAGTAGCCTAACACTAAACTGGAAAACAAGACCTGCTGACTTTAGTTGTTTTCAATGCCCCAAAGATTATTTATCTGAAATGTTAAACTCATGTCTTTCCCTCCAGCTGATGTTATATTTTGCCCATTTTCTGCCTCAGAACTTAATGCTCAGCTTCCTTGGTAAAGATGGATGAAGGAATTGTACATGGTTTAGAGGATAATATGGGCTTCACGAGTAGGAATGTAGGTTTCCATGGACAGCTACTTGCTTTTGCTTTGGAGAAAAGGCAAAGGTTCACAAAGGAGCCATTTATCATAGTGAACCTGTCAAGCACATGCGAGTAGAAAAAGTACAGCCTACAAATGAGAAAAATGGATGTGTTCTGTGGAGCCAGGAATGTGCTGCTGTACTTATATTCCATCTCTGCCTTGCTATGGAAGCTCAGTAGCATCCCTGCTGGCCCCATTCTTCTTCTCAGATGGTCAGAGTGGGAATAGGAGGTGTAGGAAAATTTGACTAATTCCAATTTTTTTTTAAATTGGGCCAAATCCTCATCTGGAGTTAACTGGTGTAGATCCATTCAAGACAGAGGAAAAGGCCAGTTAGTGAAGAGTGCTAAGGAACAGGACTGCTGAGTTGGAAAATGAAGAGGTGCAGCAGGCAGTAACAGAAGGTAGCAGGGCAAAGAAGACGAGAAAAGCAGCTAATCCTACAAGAAGAGAAGAAAAGTCAATGGAGATGGCCAGAAGTTGGAGTCCCAAGAAAACATAAGATGACTCAGAGAAGATTGCAAATGAGAATAAAAGACAAGAGGACTTGCAATCAGAAAAAACAGAGGGAGGAAGGCTGGAAAATTACACAAACACCAGGAAGAGAATGGTGCAAGTACAAGTGACACTAATAGTCAGTTAGGCGATACTTAAAGTAAAAAGACTACCTAACTGAACAAGAAATCTGGGCGAAGCAGAAACAACTAAGATGTCTGTACACCAATGCAAAGAGCCTGGGTAACAAAATGTAGGAACTAGAATTACTGGTGTAGGAACTGAAAGCAGATATTATAGGATAACATAAATATAGTGGAATAGTAGTCATGCCTGGAACACAGATATTGAAGGGTGTGTGCTGTTCAGGAAAGATGGGAAATAAAGCTAAAGGTGGTGGAATAGCACTGTATATAAACGAGGTAGATGGTAAAGAAATTAGAAGTGACGGAATGGATAAAACAGAACCTGTTTGGGTCGAAATCACTTTGGAGAAGATAACATAGGCTCCAGTGGGATAATGCTTGGGGTATGCTACAGACCTCCAATATCTGATTTGGATATGGACAGAGACCTCTACGATTTTTAATTAAATAAATACTGCTGGGAATTGTGGGATTATGGGAGACTTATTTGTCAAATATAAATTGTGGGGACAAGTGCTGTTAATAATATTAGGACCCAGATATTCCTGGATGTGATAGCTGACAGATTTTTTCATCAAACAGTCACCAAACCAACAGGAGGTGATGGCATTTTAGATTTAGTATTGGTAAGTGGCAAAGACCTCACAGAAGAACTGGCTGTAGGTGACAACCTTGGTTTGAGTGATCAACCAGTTTGAGTGATCAGTTTAACTGAATGGAACGATAAACAAAAATAAATCTGCAACTAGGGCCCTTGATTTCAAAAGGGCAATCTTTAAAAAAAACTGAAGGGAAGTAGAGAAGTGAAGTGGACTGAAGAACTTAAGGATCTGAATGTGGCGGAGGACTGGAATTACTTGAAGTCAATGTTGCAGAAACTATCTGAGGCCTGCATTCCAAGGAAGGTTTATAGACCAAACTGGATGAACAAGCACCTCTACTGGATTATTAAAAGAAAGCAGAAAACATACAAAGAATGGAAGAGGTGATGAATCAGCAAGAAAAGCTACTTCTTGGAAGTCAGAAGTTGGAGGGGAAAAGTGAGAAATGCCAAAAACCAATAAGAGTTGGACCTTTCAAAAGTAATTAAAACCAATAGTAAAAGGTTCTTTAGCCATATAAATAAAGAGAAAACAAGGAAAGAAGAAGTAGAACTGCTGAAACGGGGTGGTGATTAAACATAATCTAAGCATGGTCCAATGCTTATATGAATCCTTTGCCTCAGGTTTTAATATAAATAATGAGGTTGGGATAGTGGCAGGGTGCTTAATGGGAATGAGGATATGAAAATAGAAATTATCATATCCGAGGTGGAAGTCAAATTCAAACAGCTTAATGAGACCAAATTGGGGAGACAGAATAATCTCTATCGAAGAATATTAAAGGAACTGGTACATGAAATTGCAAGCCCAATAACAAGGATGTTTAATGAATCCGTAAACATGGCAGTCATACTCTATGATTGAAGAATTTAAAAAGTGATCCACAAGAAAATATGGGCCTATTATTTTAACCTCAAATTTATCCAAGGTTTTGGAAGAAATTTTGAAAGAGAAAATAGTTAAGGACAGAGAGGTAAACAAATTGGACTAGAATACAACATGGGTCTACAAAAGTAGATTGTACCAGAGCAACCAGATCCTTTTCTTTGAGAAGACAACTGATTTTCTAGACAAAGGAAATGCAGTAGATCTAATCCACCTGGATTGTAGTAAGAAATTTGATACAGTTCCACATGAAAAAATATTACTTAAATTGGAAAAGATGCGGATTAGTAGAAGAATTGAAAAGTGAATTAGGAACTGGTTAAAGGGGAGATGACAGTGGATCATACTTAAGGTTAAGATTTTGTCATAGTTATTTTTAGTAAGAGTCATGGACAGTTGTGGGCAATAAACAAAAATTCATGGGATCCGTGGCCTCTTCTGACTTTTGCTAAAAATAAGAGGGGGAGAAAGAGCTAGGATGGGCGGGTGGGAAGGAGGACAGCTGAGTCCCCTGGGGAGGGAGATTGACAGTCCCAGTCCCACCACCACGGGGCAGGGGGGCACATCCCCCACTGCAGCCATGGGGAGGAAGGTGTGTGCATACAGCCCCAGCTTCAGCTCTGGCAGAAGTCGTGGGGTGGGGACACACAGCCAGGGGCGGCTCTAGACATTTCGCCACCCCAAGCAGGGCAGCATGCAGTGGGGAGCACTCTCTCGGTCGCCGGTATGGCAGCAGGTGTCTCCAGTGGACCTCCCGCAGGTGTGTCTGTGGAGGGTCCGTTGGTCTCGTGGGACCCTCTACAGTCACGCCTGTGGGAGGTCCAGAGGAGCCACCTGCTGCCCTAGCGGCGACTGGCAGAGCGCCCCCCGGGGCATGCCGCCCCAAGCACTTGCTTGGTGTGCTGGAGCCTGGAGCCACCCCTGCACACAGCGGCAGCTCCAGCTCTGGCCCCAGCCAAAACTGTGAAGTGCTGCGGGGGGGAGGAGTCATATAGCCTTGGCTCCGGCTACAGGTGACTGGGAGGCAGGCACAGCCCAGGCTCCAGACACAGCCGTGAGGGTGGGGGAATAACATACATCCAGCATTGGCCAAAGCCATGGGGTGGGGGTGCACACACAGATCATGTTGCGGCCACAAACACAGGAGGGCGCACATCCCCGGCTCTCGTCCTGGATGAAGCTGTGGGGCACACAGCCCAGTTCCAGCCCTGGCCACAGCTGTGGGGCACACACCCCAGGCTCCTGACACAGCTGTGAGTGGGTGCACAGCTGCAGGTCAGGGACTCACAGCTCCAGCTATGGGCAGCGAGGGTGCACAGTCCCAACTCCAAAGCCTTGGGTCGGGGACACACAGCCCTGGCTCTGCCCCCACCACTGACAGCTGAAGTCAAAGTCAAAGTCACAGAATCCATGATTTCTGTGACCTCCATGACTAAATAATATCCTTGGTCATACTGAAAGATGAACTATCAGAATGGAGGGAGGTTCCTCAGGGATCAGTCTTGGGACCAATCTTATTTGACATTTTCAATAATGATTGTGGCACAAAAAGCTGATGTGCCCAAAAAAAAACTTTTTGGATGACCCAAAGTTGGGAGGTATTGTCAATATGTAGGAGGACAGGAGTATCCTAGAAGAAGATTTGGACATAAAAACTGGAATAATAGGAAAAGGACGAAAATTAACAGTGCAAAGTTATGCACTTAGGGACTAACAAGATTTTTTTTTGTGATAATCTGGGGAAATATTAAATTGGAGGTGACAGAAGAGGAGAAAGACCTGGGTGTACTGGTCAATCATGGGATGATGATGAGCCACCAATGTGATGTGACTTTGAAAAACGCTAATGCAATCCTAGGATGTACTGGGGAAGGCATTTCCAGTAGAGATAGATAAGCATTATTACCGTTATATAAGACACTGGTGAGACCTTATCTGGAATACTGTGTGCAGTTCTGGTCTCCAATTTTTTTAAAAAAGATTAATTCAAACAGGAACAGGAGCAGAGATGGGTTACTAGAACGATCAAAGGAATGAAAAACCTATCTTATGAGAGGAGATTTGAGTTTTGCTTGTTTAGCCTAAGCAAATAAGGGCTGAGGGAAGATATGATTGCTCTCTATAAATACATAAGTAGGATAAATATTAGGGAGGGAGAGGAGCTATTTAAGTTAAGCACCAATACTGGCACAAGAATAAATGAATATCAACTGGCCATCAAAAGTTTAGGCTTGACAATAACCAAAGGTTTCCAACCATCAGAGGAGAGACTTCTGGAACAGCCTTCTAAGAGAGCATTGGGGGCACAAAAACCTAAGTTGGTTCAAGACTGAGCTTGATAAAGTTTATATTGGAGATGGTATGATGAGTTGCCTGCAAAGGTATGTGGCCCATCTGCAACTATTAGTTGGCCAGAGATGGGGCACTAGATGGGAAGGGCTCTCAGTTACCTACAGTGAATTCTTCCCAAGGTGTCTGGCTTGTGGGTCTGGCCAATATGCTCAGGGTATAACTGATCACCATATATGGGGTCAGGAAGGAATTTTCTTTCAGTTTGGATTGGCAGAGACCCTGGGATTTTTCACCCTCCTCTGCAGTATGGGGCAGGGGTCTCTTGCAGGCGTAAACTAGTGTAAATTGTGGCTTCTCTGTAACTTGAATTCTTTAAACCATGATTTGAGGACTTCAGTAACTCAGCTACAGGTTATAAGTCTATTACAGGAGTGGGTGGGTAAGGTTCTGTGGCCTGAAATTGTAATACTGACAGACCCCGGTCATTGACAGATAGGATTGAACCTGTGACCTCTGCAGCTAAATGCATGAGCCTTTACTGCATGAGCTAAAAGCACATGGCCTTTACCTAAGGCTGTAGATGACTTGTTAATCTCTCTCTAAGTGGCCTTGTTACCACTACATGGGACAGAACATCACACCCAGGAGGCATGTGGGTTACACAATGTGCAGGAGATCAAACTAGATGATCACGATGGTCCCTTCTGGTCTTAAAGTCTATACACCTATGAGGTTATTGGGAACTACGCAAATTTACACCAGGTGTAATTCTGATGCGCTATTTAAAACAATTGTAATCATCTCGTCTTGCTTTGAACTGCAGGCTTGCTTTGGACATCTATAACACACTGAAATCACTGAGGCAAATAAACCTGATTTTTTTTTTAAATTAAAAGTTCTGCAGGGCTTATTACTCAACATATTGTTGATCTGCACTACCAAGCATCTTTCTTTATGAGTCAATCACAATTTATGGGACAGTGTGCTAGAGTCAGATATTACATAAAGATGACAATAATATGGTCAAATTTAAAAACAAAATTGTTGACCTACTTTATTTCTCTTGTGCCTAAGTGGTTTATGTCTAAATATAACATATTAACCCAATTTCAAATGGTGCTTTTTTCTTATGCTCTTATTTCACCTCTGCTCTTCTGAAAGTAACTAAAGACATTCAAACTGTTATAGACTGTGATCAAAATACAAACTTTACTTATATGCCCAAAGGTATTGCTCTAGTAAATCAGCACTTCCTACAGACTGTTGAGCTTGTGAGTTGGACTCACCTGCTCTCAAATAATTGTCTGATTTCTTTAGCACTCAAGTCAAAGTAGCTTTATTTAATAAGATTAAATCAGAGATGAAAATGTTAAATGTGGAATGACTAAAGCGATCAGCGTTAAGGTATTCACTCATTTTTCCATTTTTATTATCTTGTCTGAGCAGTAGACTACATATTTTTATGGAACTGTTAAGATACTTTACAGAAGCTCTCTAGACCTCCTTGCCCAATAAAAAAGGAAATACTTCTGAGTGATTTTAATAACTTACTAGCATGTATAATAAAAATGCTTTCAGATTGTCAAAATATTAAAAAATAGGCACTCTGGGGCAAAATGGAAAAAAAACCCTTGTTTTGACATGTTTTTGATGTATAGAGGTGAGATTGTCTAAAACAGATGCAGGTTCTTGTTCTTAGGGCAAATCAGCAAAATTAAATTATTGGCATGACTATTTTGGGAATCGCTACATAAGTGCTAAGTACTATTATTATAAACTTATATGGTTATACAGAACATAGTACAATGGGATTCTGACCTGACTGTCCTCTAGACACTACTGCAAAACAAAGATTAATACACTAACAGATTATTAATTATTCTACATTTTAGGGCCCTAAAGCACTCCTTACTTTGAAAAAACTCCCACAGGTATCAATATAAAGAGAGTAAAATAATCTGAAATTATTACTATTTATTATTTGTATTGAAGTATCAGCTAGAGGAACCAACCAGGGATCAGGTCTTTATTGTAATAAGCACAATGAATAGATAGTCCCTGGCTCAAAAAAGTTTATATTCTCAACAGGGCTTCCTTACATCCAGAGGAAAGCTTCCGGTACAATATCCCACAAGGTGTCACATCTTTCAGTCTGAAGGGGACAGGACAAATTTTCTCTATAGATGATGTACCAACACCAAGCCTCAAAGCATCAACAGTGCTCTAGGAAGGAGAGGACAGAAGAAGCTGTGTTCATACTCCGAAGGACCTCAACACCTGAAACCACAGACCTGGTCATTCTCGGTAGACATCAATATGAGTCATCTGTATTGTCTTGTGCATGCTGTGCACCTCTCAACCTGACTACCCCAGTTCTCATTCAAATGACCTGTGGCTTGAGTAATATTAAAAAGGCACTGTGCACAGATCCAGGGCCAATTTAAGTACCGACTATCACTGCTTTAGCTAATGGTTGCCAAAGTCTGTCCTAAAACCTTTATTGCCTGAATCTGGCCAAGTGTATAAGCTTTAAAAACATGATGGGGAGAATAAATTCCCCCACAACTCATCTTTCCCTACCTGCACTTTATAGTCTTGGCTTCTTTCTCATCTAGTATATGCATTGCAAACTCTCTTTTGCTTTGTCTTTACGGTCACTAAAAAGTTGTCTTTGGCACATCAGTCAGTGATCAGTCTTATCTTTTTCTTTGCAGCAGGATCATTCTTGCATTTCAGCATTTAACCTTATTGTAATGATCTAATGTTATTTAATGTTGACAAACAGATTCATCTCTGCTTTCCTTATTTATGTCAGGATAACTTGAATAAAATTAATGGAGTTTCCCCAGTGTAAAACTGGAGTAAAGCAACAATAAATCAGGCACAGAGGCTGAATGCCTAGATTTCAGTTACTGCCCTGTTCAGCCAATAACACTCATCCCCAGCATCCAGTTGTTGCTATAGCTGCTCTTTTGGTATAGCTCCTACTTCTTCTATCTTTAAGCTATTTGGGTTATTTGGTTTTTTGTTTGTTTTTGTTCTAGTGTGATGTTGCTCATCACCTCTTGGAATCTAATCAGACCTTACAGTGCTTGGCCTATGGATTTTTAATAACATGTGAAGATAAGATCAAGAAGGGACACTAACTTCTAAAGTTCTTTGTTATCAACAACAGATAAAACATCCACAGCACCTCCTATCCCAAGTGAGTAAATACAGAGATACCTTTACTTAGTAAAAACAGCAACCCAGAGCCAACACTTAACATGATCAAAAGCTAAAGCAATCAATTAACACATAAAATGAAAGTGTCAAACTCAGTGGGATCCCAGGTCAAAGTACTACATTAAAAAGAGGAAATGCTGCCATCACAAATTCCAACACCTCAGCTGAGGAAGAACTGAGGTTAACTGATATGACCTGTTTTAAAACAATTCTGCAGAAACTTAAGAGAAGAAAGTGAACATGAATACACACGTGCTGTAATTTGGGCATTAGGGTAAAAATGATTGAACATGAAGATTGCTCAGGGGCTGAAGGTCATGCCACTTGGAAAGTAATTTTCCATTGTTTTTTAATATGTTGTCAGACTTAAGTTATGGGCTTGAAGTCAACAGGGAAATAATTATCTTCCTGCAGGTAAGTGTAGAGACCAACAGATACACTTTTTTTTTGATAGAGTTACTCAAAGATTACCAATTTATGAGAACAAACTCCCTGCTCAACTGTGCTAGTTAGGCACAGCCCTTAGGTACACCTTTCAAGATGAGCATGGCAGAGATGCAAAACATCTTCTGGAGTTCCCCACCTTTATTGGGGTAGGAGGAGTAATGGTTATACCTCCCTTTATAGGGAGAAGCATACTTCAGCTCTCCTGGCTGGGGTGTAGGAGGCATGATGCTCCACCTACCTTCTGCCCTCCATTTGGTGAGTTATTCTCTTCTCCACCTCACTAAGGGTTAGCGACAATCTAGGCATCAATTAGCAGATTTTATTCATTTTTGAAATGTTACTTATTTATGCTGAATGTGTATTCTTTGAATAGGTGGGGAACACTCTTTTTCAATTGATAAGTAATACCTTATCAACAGAAAAAAATGATATCTATAAACAGACATACACACATTAGATTGGAGATTGATAGATAAGACAGGCTAGATAGATAGTTAGATACCAAAACTGTTGACATGGAAACACTTCAGTTAAATTAAACAACAATTTGAGAGGAAATAGTCACTATAACGCAGTGCCTCTTTTTTTCAGCTGGAACATCAATTACACAGTGTGCATGGTAGACTTGTGCCAGTGGGTTTTGTGAACTGCAGTCAGGTAAAGCTAACATGTAAGTAGACACAATAGTAGCAACCCACATGGCGACTGTATTGGATTTATTATAATTGGTTGTGGCTACACAGGAAAGTAATTTCTCACTGTTTTTGAGGCTGCTCCATCCACTATCAATCTTACTTTCAAATTCTCCTGAGATAATGAACTGAGAACAAACCAAAAAAAACCAAAAAAACAAAAAACCCTCAAACCATAGTTGCTTTGCTTGCTCTTATTTTTAACCATAGATTTTATTTAAAATATTGTTTACCTCCTTTATATTATTTTATGTGAAAAAGTCTTTAATAATGGCATCCAACTACAGTATGTTGTGATGAAGGGCAGTTCAATATAATTATTATTGTTCTTTTCCTCCCACTATACAGTTCACACAACAGGAGCTGCTAAAAGTTTCAGCTTTCACTCATACTGTGCCCATTAATCACAATAAACTACAATTACTATACATAAAGGTGATCAGACATATTTTATGTGGGGAAAACATATAAAAATGTTATAGAAACATTTCTAAGACCAGAAGGGACCATTATAACCATCCAATCAGATACCCTGCATAGCACAAGGAAAAGAATTTCACCCATTAACTCCTACATTGCACCTAATAACTTTTGGTTGAAATACAATGTGTCTTTGAGAGAGACATCCAATTTTGATTAAAAGCTCTCAAGTGATGAAGACTCTACCATATCCGTTGGTAAGCTTTCCAATGCTTGGTTATGTTTGCTGTTGACATTAACCAAAAGTTTGTAAGCATGAGAAGAGAGAAGTTCTGGAACAGCCTTCCAAGGGAGCAGTGGGGGGCAAAAACACTAACTAGCAACAAGACTGAGCTTGATAATGCCTACAATGGCATGTAGCCCATCTGTGACAGCTGGTAACAAATATCCCCAATGGCCAGAGATGGGACACTAAAAAGGGAGACATCTGAGTTAGTACAAAGAATTCTTTCCCAGGTGTCTGTCTGGTAAGTCTTGACAACATGTCCAGGATCTAATTGATTGCCATAACTGGGGTTGGGAAGCAATTTTTCTCCACTTAAACTGGCAGAGACCTTGGCCGGAGGTGCGGGGGGAGAGGTCACCTTCATCTTTGGTCACCACTCCTGGGATCATGTAGTAATTTTTGTTGTCAGAAGGGGGTTACAGTGCAACAAAGTTTGAGAATCACTGCCTTAGTAGATGCTTCTGCAGATGCTCCAAAGTGAATCACATTGATCCCTCCTTAGCTGGAAGTCCTGTGTGTGCAACAGAAGACTTGAAGAACAAGGGATGATGTGGAATTCACAGGAGTCATGCACATGAGAGTAACTGGAGAGAGGGATTCAGAACTCTCAGAGGTTTAGGGGACCTGCTCCAACCAGAAATGTATTTATTACTGATGAATAAAGCACTTTAACTAGAAAGAAAGTTTTAATAGGCTCTAGTTGTAAGATAATTTGTATTCACCTCTCTTCATACCAACAGATTAACTAACTACATTATTTCCATAACGAGTAGATGAACATCTGTGCGGCTTCCCAAAATTTCAAGTGGCAATACTTGAGTCAAGTATATTCACCTTGGGGATTGATACACCAGCATTTTAAATAATTGCAATAGCTAAAAACAAAATTTAAATTATGAAGACATTCTAAATGAAAGAGTTCAGGTGTGGATGAGATTTTTGGATTTTGTATTAATACAGTGTTTCTCAAACTGGGGCCGCCGCTTGTGTAGGGAAAGCCCCTGGTGGGCTGGTTTCTTTACCTACCTCATCCGCAGGTCCGGCCGATCGCGGCTCCCATTGTCCATGGCTCACTGCTGCAGGCCAATAGGAGCTGCTGGAGGCGGCGTTGGCCAAGGGACGTACTGGCCGCTGCTTCCAACAACTCCCATTGCCCTGCAGCGGTGAACCGTGGCCAGTGGGAGCCACGATCGGCTGGACCTGCAGATGGGGCAGGTAAACAAACTGGCCCAGCCCACCAGGGGCTTTCCCTACACAAGCGGTGGCCCCAGTTTGAGAAACACTGTATTACTACAACCAGTTTAACTTCTTGTGTTTTATTTCAAAGATCAGAGTTGTCTCAGTTATTAAACTTTATATTTGGTCCTATCAAAGAGAACTACTTTAACTAAGAATGAGGTCCGCTTCATTCTCTGAGTGCTGTTTTGTTATACAGAAAACAAATGTAACAGGTTAAGCACAGAGATGTAGCCATAACTAGTCTGACTTTGTTTCTTTTTTGTTTGCTTTTGTTGGTATAATATCTGATATTACCAGAGAAACTTTGCAAAACATCCTAGGTCTCATTGCCAAATCCTCATTTAGGTTTCATTTAAGTAATTTCTTATTGCTCTTGGAAAATATTTAAATCCTTTTTATTTGGACATACTCATGCTTATTTACAATGTTGGTGTGTAGTTCAGAGATGTGTGTGCACAACATAGCTAATGCATGCCTACTGGTCTGTTAATAACTTGATCCTGCGTTTGTAAACAATTATCCCACCAGCTGATTTTTTTTTTAAATTTAATATTCCCATATCATGTAGCTAGGTATTTGCATGAAAACAGAATCTTTCTAAATCCCTAGTCCTGTGTGCCAAGCATTTTTCTCCCCATCTTTAAATCCCTCTGTGGTGACTTGGCTTTACGGTGGCTGTGAAAGTGATTAGGATGCCATGGGTATTATGAGCAAACCTAAGGAATAAGCATGAAGAACAAATGGTACATTTCAATGCAAATATATTTAGCAATAAAGGCTCAAAGAAAAATACTCCCAGATTTATATGATATATAAGAATTATTGCTAAAGGATTTCTACAGTTTCCAGAAGCCATTAGCAACTCCTTAACTGAGATCTGACAGAGTTCCCTTATATTCCCCAGGGGTTTGGGGAGCTGGAAATGGTAATTAAACTATAAAACACTGATATAAATTCAAAATAAAGGTTAAAATCACTTAATCCTTAAAAGAATAATGAAATAATATATAAACCATGCTAATCATTGTAAATATTGCAGTGAAGAAAACTGAAGAAAGAAAGAGAAACAGAAAGAAAAGTTTGGTTTGCTGTAGCTATAGAAATATTTGGTTAAGGCTTATTCAGCCGAAGGAGTCAATGGAATTAAATCATTTTCACACAGTAAAGAACCAGGCCCAACATATTCACTAGACAAGAGATAGAAGGTGTGATCTTACATGTGGAAAAAGCATATTGAAGTCAAAGTTTCACCTGCATGATGACTTCAGGATCAAGCCTTAAGAGGTAATCTTCATAGAATCATAGAATATCAGGGTTGGAAGGGACCTTAAGAGGTCATCTAGTCCAACCCCCTTCCCAAAGCAGGGCCAACACAACTAAATTATCCTAGCCAGGGCTTTGTCAAGCCTGACCTTAAAAACCTCTAAGGAAGGAGATTCCACCCCCCCCCAGGTAACCCATTCCAGTGCTTCATCACACTCTTAGTGAAATAGTTTTTCCTAATATCCAACCTAAACCTCCCCCACTAAAACTTGAGACCATTACTCCTTGTTATGTCATCTGGCACCACTGAGAACAGTCTAGATCCAGCCTCTTTGGAACTCCCTTTCAGGTAGTTGAAAGCAGCGATAAAATCCCCCTTCATTCTTCTCTTCTGCAGACTAAAAAATCCCAGTTCCCTCATCCTCTCCTCATAAGTCATATGCTCCAGCCTCCTAATAATTTTTGTTTCCCATTGCTGGACTATTTCAAATTTTTCCACATCCTTCGTATAGTGTGGGGCCCAAAATGTTGAATTGAAGGAAATGATCGTGTCCCTCGATCTGCTGGCAATGCCCCTACTTATCCAACCCAAAATGCCATTAGCCTTCTTGGCAACAAGGGCACACTGTCAACTCATATCCAGTTTCTTGTCCACTGTAATTCCCAGATCCTTTTCTGCAAAACTGCTGCCTAGCCATTCCGTCCCTAGTCTTTAGCAGTGCATGAGATTCTTCCATACTAAGTGCAGGACTCTGCACTTGTCCTTGTTGAACCTCACCAGATTTCTTTTGGTCCAATCCTCTAAGTTGTCTAGGTCATGCTGTATCTTATCCCTACCCTCCAGCGTATCTACCACTCGTCCCAGTTTATTGTCATCTGCAAACTTGCTGAGGGTGCAATCCATCCCATCATCCAGATCATTAATGAAGATATTGAACAAAACAAGCCCCAGGACCGACCCTTGGGGCACTCTGCTTGAAACCAGCTGCCAACTAGACATGGAGCCATTGATCACTTCCCGTTGAGCCCAATGATCTAGCCAACTTTCTATCCACTTTATAGTCCATTCATCCAGCCTATACTTCTTTAACTTGCCAGCAAGAATACTGTGGGAGACCGTTTCATGGTCACTGCCTCCCAGGTTCCCATCCACTGTTGCTTCCCCTACTAATTCTTCCCTGTTTGTGAGCAGCAGATCAATACTTAATACTTGGCCATACGGAAACAGCCAGCATGGATACAAATCAGTGTCAATTGTAATGGTGACTAAGTTATGGCGTATGCAACTGACACTTTTTGACAAAGAACTGGACCAAGATCAACGTCACAAATTCATTTCCCATAATCTATCTAGCCATTAGGTGGCAAGTACTTATGGTAACTTCCCCACTACAAAGGATTCATACCAGTGCCTTCAAGATGTTCAGACAGCATGGTGATGAGTAGAACTTGTTGACAAATATCAACTATATTCCTGGAAAATGTGAAAAAAAAATGGTTTACCTTTTTTTCTGCCCCCCAGGAAACCTAAACTGATTTTTTTTAAATTATATTTTGAAAAAAAAAAATGGGGGGGAGCATTTTCAATAAAAGTTTGAGCTTTCAAAATTGTACATTTTTAATTACTGAAAATTGAATATTTTTACTGAAAAAACCTTGATTTTCAATTTCCTGTTGTTGTCAACAAGGACTATTTTCTATAACACCATTTTCATCTAAATTACTTCTTGACAACAAGTATAAAAATAAAATCTAACCACTCTATTGTGCAGCGTGATAAAGTACTTAGGTAGAGTAGAGAGATCGAACCTTTCACTATTATCCCATTTCCTGTGACATCTAAATTCAAACCTCTTGTAAACAGAGATTTTCAGATACCTTCATTAAAGCATGTTCAGAGCAACCTAACAAAAAGACCTCCTAACACAAACCAAAAAAAAACAACAAATAAGCAATGTCATATTTCAATTAAGTCAGTACTAGGTGCCAGCCACAGGGTAAAGTTAAAGGCTTAACAGTAAGTGCAGTAAACATTAAGAGCTGTTCTGGGCCCTGAATGCCACTAGCGTTGATTTTCTCTCTCTAATGCAAAAATATTGTCCACAGTTTGGCTTACTCTTATTCACAGTCAGTTATTGTGAGGGGTTTTCAGTAACAATAACCCAATTTGGCATCAGCTGGCTCTGTCCCACACTCTTTTGTAAGTTCTGTTATAATTCATTTTTGAAAAGATAAAATAGATTACGAACATACCTAACAAATCTCAATTGACTATAAACAGGAGTGCTGAAACAGGTTTGAGATTTTTACATTTTTGTATTGGTTTAGTGTAAACCTTTAGGTTTCTCAGTCCCTTCCTCACTAAACAGCTTATTGAAATGGCCCACATTATGAAACCTAAACATTCTCTCTGCCTTAAGTAAAAAGACTTAAGATGTAAAAGCCTTTGCTTGATTTTGGACTCCATGCCCTATTTACATTGCAGCCCTTGCCAAGCTAATAGTGGACCGCACAAAGTGCAAATAGACACCAACATCAGCATCATCGGAGTATCTGCAGCTTTAGTAACAGAACTTACAGCATTTGGCTCCTGAAAACTAAGTCCATGCCCAATGACACAACAGAACTCTTCTGGCTCAGCTACTAGAGAGAGTGGACACACTAAGAATGGGTTTTGCATATTAAATTCAGGAGACGGATACAGACAAGCTAGTCCATCTCCCCACTTCCTCCTATCGTGTAATTAGAAACAGAGCTGATTTCTAGTATCTGTGCAGATAAATTTGTGTTCTAAAGAGCCAAGTCTAAACCTCTAGCAAACCATTGCTCTATAATGACACCTACTCCTTAGAGAGAGAGGGAATAAACTTTCTAGGAACATTAGCAATGCAATAAAAAAAGGGAGAGACTAGACACAAATTAAATTGTGGGTACATATTTCTTAGAACACTTAAAATCAGACATAACACTCCATACATGGAGCTTAATCAAGAACTACAGAGCACCTGTAGCAGCCTCCTCACTGGTGCCAGAATTAAAATGTTGTGCTGTCAAAGGTACTTTGAGGTCTTTAAACCACGATTTGAGGACTTCAGTAACTCAGACATAGGTTAGGGGTTTGTTACAGGAGTGAGTGGGTGAGATTCTGTGGCCTGCGTTGTGCAGGAAGTCAGATTAAATGATCATAATGGTCCCTTCTGACCTTAAAGTCTATGAGTCTATGAGTATATGCCCCAAATACATTGCATGCATCAAAGCAAAACAAAATTCTACTCCACCAGCAACTAGGGTCTAGCAGAGAAGTTACTAGACATTCTGTGCTCTGAAAAGATTTCTCCCATGATTGAAGAAGAATTATGTCACGTAAGGGAGAGCATTGGTGAAACATAAAAGAGGGTTGAGAGGTTAGAAGTCATTTTATTGACGATCCTTGCTAAAACCAGATTAACAGCCAAAGGGAATGGAAAATAAGACAAAATTGCCTGAACTTATCTACGTTTAAGAAATCTTTAGGGAAATTGAATATGGATATCTATAAAGGACAAGTGTCATTGAACCTTAAAGATAAAAAAGATGGGTAGAAATCTCAATCAGTTCAGATAATTTGGGGGACCAGAAATCCTAGTCCTGTTCCAGCTAACGAACATTTTTTTATCTCAATTGACATGCTTCCATGGAAATGAAGCAGTGACAAACAATTCTGAGCTTCATAAAATCTACTGAACTAATTTTACTATCAGGTCAATATGGAAAAGTTTAAATTGCACATGGCACTATCTTCATTTACAAACATAGTTTTTCATCTGTGCTGAAATTAAATTCTAACTCTGATGAGACAAAATGGTTGTATTTACCTTACTTCTCTCAGGATATCAAGTTTGACACCTATCCTTTATAGCTCTTGATATTTAATTTCCCTAAAGATTTCCTAAACAGATACACCTGGGCAATTTTTTTCTCAGTTATATTCCATTCCCTTTGGCTCTTAATATGCATTCAGCAGTGACTGTCAATAAAGTGAAAACATTCTCTTAAGTAGTTTTGTTAACCCAGCACAAACAAGGTTTGCACTTTGACATTCACTGTGTTATTTTTCTAAATGAAAATGACAACAAGTATTCTTTCCTAATATATCATTTCAAAAGCCTGTAATCATGCCAACATTAACAATGCAAACTTAAAAACAAAACCAAAAAGTCTCTGTTCATTTCCTCAAGTATCAGAGGGGTAGCTGTGTTAGTCTGGATCTGTAAAAGCAGCAAAGAATCCTGTGGCCACCTCACCAGAACGTGAGCTTTCGTGGGTGAATACCCACTTCATCAGATGCATGTAGTGGAAATTTCCAGGGGCAGGTATATATATGCAAACGAGCTAGAGATAACAAGGTTAGTTCAGTCACGGAGGATGAGGCCCCGTTCTAGCAGTTGAGGTGTGAAAACCAAGGGAGGAGAAACTGGTTTTGTAGTTAGCAAGCCATTCACAGTCTTTGTTTAATCCTGAGCTGATGGTGTCAAATTTGCAGATGAACTGAAGCTCAGCAGTTTCTCTTTGAAGTCTGGTCCTGAAGT